>NW_010972546.1:1200539-1218873 GCF_000737465.1 Haliaeetus leucocephalus
CGCCCCCTCCGCGCGCGGCACGCTTCGGCCCCGCCCCTCCCCGCGTCGGCCCCTCCCACGTCCCGGCGGGCTGCGCGGTGGGAAAGATGGCGGCCGCCATGAAGACGGGCTTGGGCAGGCTGGGCCTGCGGGTGTGGTGGCAGGTGGGGCCCGGGAGCGGAGTTAGGAGGGACGGAGGGGAACGGGCTGAGGAGCTACGGGATAACGGATGTGGGGAGTCAGGGACGAGGGAATATGGGGAGGGCCCTGGGACAGGGAGGGCTACCAGTAGTGGCATTAGGTGTACAGCTGCTCTGCGTTTGGGAGATGTGGAGGGAAATAAATCAAGATGTTGGTGGTGTTTCTTGGCCGTTGGGCTAAGTCCGTGGCTCTGTTATTTCTCTTCCTTAGGCTGCGGAGTCCATGCTCCGTCCTGCTGGAGCAGCTCCGGCCTGTCTTGTTGTCCCAGTGAGAACGAAGAAGAAGAGGTTTTATGTCCCTGAATGGGCCAGGGAACTGTCCCCTGAAGAGAAGGAGAAGAGACTCAGATCTTCGGGGATAGTATTTCCTGAGGAACATATAGAACGGACTTTCTACTTGGCCTGCACAGGTGCTAGAAAGTTTGCTTTGGTCTCTTCTCAAGGGCAAAACTAATACAAAGTAGCAGCATGGAGCACTTAGCCTAGGTGTGACCATGCTGTCTGCAATAGACTGAACTATGTACTCTGCTTGCTGGTGAGGGGTAGCAGCTGCCCTGCTTTACCTTGGAAGTGTGTCAGGCTGTTGGCCCCTTCATACCTAGGGACAGGGAATAGCAAGGGAGGTCACGTTCCCTGCTGCTGAACATGTCTTCTTCTCCTAACCTGGGCTGTATGGATGAGGAGAGCAGATAGCAGGCACCTGTCACTGATGACAAGCTGTGTTAGACTAGCGATTCTTTGGCTGCTCATATTTCATCTTACAAACGTTTTCAGTGAGGAATCCTACTACTCCAGCCCCCGGCAGCTAAGGTGCTGCCTCTTTGTTTCTTTCATTGTGCTGTTTTTGAGCCTCCCCCTGACCTTTCTCCTCTCTCCTGCAGCTGATATTATAGACCCTTATGTCCCTCCTGAGGGCGATGCCCGCTTGACTTCCCTATCCAAAGATGGACTGAAGCAAAAGGTGGAGAAGCTGAGGCAGACCGCTGCCTCCCAGCTAGCGTACGTACCTCCTTTTTAATTAGTCTGTGGTGCAGAAGTTTTGCTCAGTTCTCTCTTGCAGTGGTGAGATGGCATGTTTTGTTTTCTACCCGCTTCTTCCACTGTTGCTGTTGTACCACTTAATCAGGAGTCCCTGGTGTGAGAATGAATGCAAGGCACATCCTGGTGTGAATGGATACAGTGTGCACTCATTTTCTTGAGGATTCTTTGGGTTTGCAGCGCTATTGTCTGTTTTACGAGCACCTAGAGGTTATGTCTCAGTGGGGAGTCTCCAGTTCTCAGTTGCTCTCTGGTAAGAGCTGGGCTTGAACCAGATGAGATCGCTGTCATCATCGGAAACATGCAAGGTGGTTCCAAGTTGTTCTTTACTTACTGTAGAGCTCTTTTTGTCTTTTCAGTCTGCGGAAGGTAAAAGATCATGATCCAGATTTCAGCACTAAAACCTTCCCAGAGAAGGCGCAGGAGATATTTATTGAAGCTCACAATTGCCTGGCAAAGTAAGACCCTTCTCTGACTCATGCAGTTGTGTAGGACCTGCTTCTCTTTGCTTATGTGGTCTGTTTTTCTTCCTTGTCTTTCTAATCCTTGTACCTCCTCTGCAACAAGGTCTTTATCTTTTTCTGCCCCCGGTCTCTGTGAAGAGTAGACTGCTGGAGATTTGGTCAGTACCCTCTTGCTTTTGATAATGAAGAGCAGGTTGCAGAAAATTCATCTTGATCTGACCTGCAAGGGAGATGAGCTGTTGCACCACTGGTGTTATCAGCAGATGAGTGGGTGGTTGGTGCTGTCAGAATCACGCTGCAGGAAGTTGTTTGGCTATGAAATGATACTCCATTGGCGTCCTCCGCTTTCCAGTAATAGAACAGATTTCAAAACTGCATCATTCTTGGTTACAATTCCAAACATCAATAAAACATTTGGGTCATAACTAGCTTCCGAAGGATGTTGTTGTGTCTTTCCCTGAAGTTTTGACAACCAGCTTGCGTTCACGTTCTGATTTCGTGCTGAGATCACAGCTGAGTATTTTGCTTTTTCTTTTTTGCCAGTAGATTGTGTGTCTTCTGGGGAAGCAGGAATTTGTGAGTAAGCCTCTTTACAATATGTGTATTCAAGTAACCAGGTGTGTTTCGCTTGCAGTTTTAACAAGCAGAAACTTCACTCCCTGGTGACAGAGCGGTGCTACCCGGTAAGTGTTTATCAGCATGTAGCGTGTCCTTGGTCTCTTCCATGGTCTTTAAGGCTCTCTAAACCTGATTGTCTGTCTCATTTTTTTTCTGGATACAGTAAAGACAGAGCTGGGAGGGAAAGCACAAGTCTAAGTAATAGCTAATGAATCAATGCTTCATTGTATATAGTAGTTTGCTTGTCATTCAATTCACATCCTAATTAAGTTGGTGTTTACTTTTTTTCTTTATAGGAAATGGTCCGTGGGAACAGGTACAAGACCATCCGGTGGAGTTTTGTGGAGTCGCTGGAGCCTCCAAGAGTGGTTCATGTCCGATGCGACAGCATTGTGAATCGAGGCAACCTGTACGGCCAGGTGACAGTGCGGATGCACACACGGCAGGTACATCCCCTCGTGCCCCTTTTGTTTCCCAACTGACTCCAACCTGCTTCCAGTCCAAGATACATTTCTTGGCTCTTTTTACAGACTCTGGCAATCTATGACCGCTTTGGGCGGCTGATGTATGGTGGGGAGCAGGTACCCAAGGACGTTTTGGAGTATGTTGTGTTTGAGAGGTACTTGGTCAACCCATATGGCACATGGAGGATGCATGGCAAGATTGTTCCAGAGTGGGCTCCACCAAAGGACCCCATTGTTAAGGTAATGCCACCAGGAAAAGGCACCAGCATGGTGGTCTGTGTCCATGAAGCATAGATCCCTAGTTAGTTCTGGACAAAACCAAAGCTGAGCTTCCTGTAACAGGAAAATGGTGGATTAATCTGCAAGCAGACCTATTTATTAATGTGGCATTATCAGCCTGTAATAGGAGGCTGAGGGCATTTGACACGTATGTGATAATTTAGGGGGTTACTGCTCCCTGTACATAGCCTGGCAAAGTGATGCAGGTGCTCTGTCTTCCTGTGTTACTAAAAACAGGTCCTAGAGACGAAGGAAGTGAGAACTATAGTGTAGTACAAGGCATGTCATCCCATTCCCCCTCTGTGTCCTCCCCCATGCTGCTGCCATCTGGTCACTTTCCTGTGTGAGGCCTTTGCGGTGCCAGAACTCCCTGCTCACCCTTTCTCACGCTCTGTAACAGGAAGAATTCCTGTTACAGTAGTTCAGAGCAGCTCTGCATCGTGCTGATTTTGTTCCTTGCTTTTTCAGACGGTGATGATTCCTGGCCCAACCTTGGATCCCTCACAAGAGTATGAAGAAACAAAGTAGGAAGTTCCAGAGCCTCTACAGAGGCAGCAGTGCAAACAACCCTGAAGGGAAGAAGTGGAGAATGTCTGTGGAGGTAGCGGGTTGGATATGACTGCCTTTCCAGTGAGCAGTCAACAAACAAAGCGGCTTCAGAAATGGACTCCAGTCACTAAGAAGTTGTCTTTAAAGGAGCAAGAGGGGCCTGGGACAGGGATTCAGATGAGCTCTGAGAATAGCTTTGCTCTGTCCAAGTAGACTTAGTGTGCTGCAGCTTAACCCTCTCTGTGTTTCTGTGAAGACGAGAAGCCTGTTCTTTTCAGGACCGCCCTCTAGGCTAATCTCTGTCCTGAACTTGTGTTGTGAGAGTCCTTGGCAGCAGGAGTCTGTCCAGACATGGGATATTTGCTGCTTCCATGGGAAGTGTTATAGACCTGGTGGGCTTTCATTAAAACTTGCAGCAGTAGGTGTTGGCACTGTCTTCTCCCATCCTCCTTCCCTGTCTGAACTGATTCCCAGGCTTCTTTTTTTTAACTGAAAACAGGGACAAGCAGCAAGCACACTTTAAATAAAATTCTTCTGGGTGGGTACTGCAGTTGGACTCCTGCTGAATGGGTGTTTGTTAATGGCCAAGCTTCCCAAAGGGGCTGCAGCACAGCAGCGATAATTTAATAAAATTTTTAACTCCTAAGGTCAGCGTTTGTGTCAACCAATGCCTTCTTGAAAGGCAGCATTTCTCATAGCTGATGGGTTTTGGTGCATTTGTTACAGACGCTCATGGATTCAGCGATAGGATGTTGTAAGTGAGTGGCTGGCACCATCCTGTGGACATGATGACATTCGCATCAGGTCCCCTGGTTTTGCAGGCTGTGTGGGTCGGGAAAACACATACACAGAGATTGCCTTTTTCCGTGGCTGGGAGTAAGCCAGTGAGTCTGCTAATCTGTTCTTGCTCTGTTTTGCTCAGATAAGTTCCATTTACTTCTAGTCACAGAGCAAAATACTCACTGGTCATCAAATAACAAAGCATTTTCTTTTTCAACCTTGTCTTGCTTTTTAACTCAGCCATTTTCCAGAGCTTGCAAGAGTCAAGTGTGGGGTTTTTTTTCCTTCCTTGAAAGAGATTTTACAGAGTGTGCTGTAAAAGAGTTATGGCTCCTTATGCTTGCAGAGTTGTTCAGTGTTTCTTGTGAATGATGTTCTTTTGAAAGGGCAGAATATCATCTTTATGCTCTGTTAGGAGAGGAGCCAGCGATGGAATCCCTTTCATCTTTTTGGAAATCAGAGGGGTGTCACAATCTGTCTGCCTTTCCTGAAAGAACCTACTATATTGAGCCTTCTGCCTACGCTTCATTCATGAGCTGAAGAGAGATTCAGTGCTCCAGCATATGCGAGCTGGGCTAGGAGCTAAAATAAATTAGTGAGAACTGCCTGGTTTGTGTCTGGTGTGACTGAGGCAGCTTACAAGCAGGTATGGACGTGACTCCTCAACCAAGACCTACGGACAAGGTTCTTCAGCTCTGGCTCTGAATGAAAAGGGTGTTTTCTGGTGGCGTAGCTGCTTTTCTGGGAGAATGGCCTTTCCTTCCAGTCTAGCAGTGTGTGGCTCCCCATCTCCTTTGCCAATATTGAAACCTCTGCAGCTGAACTACTTCTGTTCCTGGACTTCCTTCACAGCCTCACTGCTTTCTGTTGTACCTCTTCCTTGAACTTATTTAGTGTCTTGCCCACACCCCATAAATCAGCTGCTAAGTGTGCACTCTGTAGATAATACTTTTTATTTTCTGTATGTACACTTACTTACACAATTGGATGATTGACATTCAGCGCCGAAGACCACTGACAGCACACTACAGCAATGCCACTTTTTGAGGAGAGTGGAAGTAAACCACAAAGTATCGGCAGGATGAGCCCTGAGCCCCAGCCTTGCATGGAGATCAGAGGGACAACCAAAACCTTCACTTCTGCTGTCGCTGTTTTTATTTGCTGGCATCTAAGCGGAGCAGAGGGACAAACCAGGGGAGACTGGAGGCTTTGTTGTTTCCCAGCTGCTGCCTTCCTGACCCTGAGGCTTCTCCCCATGCTTATGGCCGCTTCCCTTCCCTTGTGCATTTGCGAGTGGGTGGGCTGGAGTAATGGCAAACCAGGACCCCTGTCCGATGCTCTGGAGATCGTAGTGCCTCTGCGGTCTCAGCATCTTCTCTGTCATACAGGAGTCTGTTTGCATCTCTGCCCCAAAGGAATGGGTCTTGCAAATACAGGGAGAAGTTGACATGTGGGATGGCAAAAGGCATCCAGCACTTCTACAGATGGGCTGTAAAAGTGGAGGTTTGCTAGTGCCAGTGGAAGTGTTGGAAAAACCTCTCATGTGATGGGAAGGTGAGCCCTGCGCATGTTTGCACACATGCTGAACAGACACACATGCACACACGGTACGAGTGAAGAAGAAACGAATAACAACAAAGTGCTTTGAAAAGTTAGTGGCATTGTTAGTTAAGACAAACACCTTTACAGCTGAGTTGCTGCAAGAGTTAGAAGTGTAGCAGTGCTGTGAAGTTAGTCAGGAGGTTAGTAGCAGGAGTACCTATCTCAGCCTTTGTGGATGCGGAGGTTTCTAAAAGCAGAGCAGTGGAGCGGCCTGAAGGTTGGTTTATCCCACCCAGGTCAGGTGATGGAACAGAGATGGTGGTGGGCATCGCCAAAGCGCAGTGTTCAAGCACTGGGCTGGCATCGCTGGACTGAAACGGAGCAGAAGGGTTTGCTTTGCGTATGTGGAAGTCCTGTAGCTGGCTCAGTGACTTCAGAGGACATTTAAAAATAAATGACTTTGTATCAAGGAAGCAAAATGTGTCGTGGGGCTGGCTGGGAGTAACGGCTCTTTATCCTAGGCTTCGGAACCTGCCTGGTCCTAGCCATGCTTACAGAAACCAGCCTGGCTTAAAATGGAGGTGACAGCAGCACTGGGGGAGATCAGCTGGGCTGCAGGAACTCTGGAAAGCTGTTTTCCTCCCAATCGCATTGTTGCTGCCCTTAGTTTGACTCTCCCCTTGTTTGAGTGTCCAGCTTGCTGAGGCTGCAGTACTGCATATTTCAGGGTGCCAGGCAAGCCGTTCCTTGATGTGCTGGAGGCACAAACCTCCCAGTGTGGTAGGAGGACATTCAACTGGAGAGCTTGTGGGCGAGCATCTGTAGCTAGCAAGCTGCAGCTTTGTGTCTGCTGTGTTGGTGGAAGCGAACAAGGCTGGCACCATGGGTCTTTTAATGTATTTGGGTGCTCTGCTTGGACCAACTACCTGTGGGTAAATGATGGGTGGCATTTGCTGGCTACTGCCTGGCTTGAGTGCTTTGATGAAGGCAGGAGATGTTAATTTTCCCCTTGCTGCGTTGGTCCCCAAGCCTGGCTGGTTGATGGCCACCACTGGAGCCTGCTGGGAGTGTGGCCATGCCGTTGGCTTTGGTGGACACTTCTGTCCCTGTCCAGGCTGTGCAGGTAGGCAGCAGCTTTCAGCTCGAGACTTTCTGTTCATGAAAGCTGTGTCTGCACCTGGCTGGTGGCCGGATGGAGGGAACTACTCGTGGTCCTATGGGCAGACATCGGTTTTGGTTTCACTCACACCCCTGTCTCCATCCTGGGGGCTCACCCCAGCTCTGCCCTGCCTGTGGAGGGTCAGGGTGGGATCAATGCTCTCCACCTCCCACGGACACACCTCGGCGGTTTTCCTCGTGTCTGTGTTGGTCTTGTCAGATGCTGGCAGAGCCTCTTCTGTTTCCCAGGGACAAACTTCAGCTACGCTAGTGCCTGGGCTGGGGCTGCTGCCCGCCGCAGGAGCCGTGCTCGCTCCCCAAGGCAGTGGCTCTGCCCTGGGGCTCCGTGGGGGCTGGATGCCTGGCAGGATGCGGCACAGGGGCTTATGCTCAGCCTCGCCGTCAGATCTGCCCTTGGATTTTTTCAGCAGGACTGTTGCAGACACGGTGCTGGCTCCTGCCACCAGCTTTGACTTTCCCATCCCAATGGTGGATGCTCTGTCAGCTCCCCGTGGGTGCACGCCGGGTTTGAAGCTTCCCTTCTCTGAGCTGGTGGGCTCTACTGCTTCCCAGGGGCAAATATCAGATTTCCTGCTCTCTGTGCTGTCGGACTTCTTGGATGGCTCTTTCCCTGTAGCGGTTTTCAGGGAGAGCTCCTCTGTGCCCAGGCTCTCCCAGGGGCAGATGGCCTCGCACTCACTGCTCCCCTTCTCTGGTGGTTTGGAGGCACCTGCTTTTTTCGGTGGGAGGTTTGCCTTACCCGGGGCTGCTCCTTTTTCTAGCAGAGGTGCAGCCACCTCCCAGGGGCAGATTTCTGCTTTATCACTGGATTCAACCTCCTGAGCCTCCCAAGGACAGACCTCTGCCTTCAGGCTCTCCACGCTCTGGGATTTCTTTGAAGGCGATTTGGGCAGCGCTGGAGTCCTGGCATGGGTTTTTTCTGGGAGCTGCTCTGTGCCCAAGCTCTCCCAGGGACAGACCTCCTCCTTTATGCTCTCCACACTCTGGGATTTCTTGGACTCAGCTTTTGAATTCTCCAGGCTTTTCCTAGGGAGCTTTGCAAAGATCCCGGTGTCCCTGTGCTCTGAGCCATGGCCACCCATCTCTGCCAGTTTTGCTTTGATATCTTCAAGTCTTCCAGATCCTGGTTTGGTTTTCCCTTTGGAAGTCCCATGTGTGTCCTGACTCGGTCTCTCTTTCCCCAGTGGAGCTGCAGGCTCTTCCCAAGGGCAGATTTCTGTTTTAGCAAGAGGCTCATCTTCTACTTCCCATGGACAAATGTTGGCCTTTTTGCTGTCAATGGTTCCTGCTTGCTTCACTGATGTTTTGGGCAGAGCTAGGTGTTTTGCTGTGAGCCCTGTGCCAGGCTGCTCCGCACCTTCCCCGGGCTGGGAAGATCCCCACTGGCTGCTCCCCTTGTCTGCAGCCAGAGCTGTCTCTCCCGTGCCCCTCAGGGCCACTCTCTGTGAGGAAATCCCTTTCTTCATTTGGGAAATTTTACCATCATCTAATTTCCCTGCATCGGATAAGGCTGTTCCCTCTAAGCAAAGCTCAGAGCTTTTGGGAGCAGGTTTCGATGGGGGTTCTTCGCTGCTGGTGCTGCCCCAGGGCTGGCTGGGCACTTGCAGGCTGCTCCGGCTCTCCTGTGCTCTCAGCAAACCCAGTGATTTTGGTCTGATGCTCTCTCCTTCCTGCCTCTCTTTCTCCAGCTGAGCCCCCTCCATGTCCCAGGGGCAGATTTCTGCTCTGACAGTCTTTCCCCCGTCCCCGGTCTCCCACGGACAAACCTCAGCCCTCTTGCCCTCCACACTGCTTGACTTCTCCAAAGCCACTTTCAGCAGCTCTGGGCTTTTTGCTAGCGGTTTCTCCATGCCCAGCTCTTCCCTGGGGTGGCCAGCATCCACCTCGCTGCTGCCCTTCCCCGGGGCTCTTCCTGGCCCCCAGTGCTCACCCCCGCTCTCTTCCCAGGGGCAGATTTCTATTCTAATGCTGGAATCTGCCTGAGTTTCCACAGGACAGACCTCTGCCTGCCTGCCCGTTGCCCTGCTGGCTTTCCCCACTGCAGCCGGGGCCACTTCTGTGCTCCAGCTCCTTGGGGGGACCCTCTCGGTGCCCCAGCTGCCCCCGGGACTGAGGGGCTCAGGCTGGCTGCTCCCCTTCTCCAGCACCTTGGCTGGTCTCTCCTCGCCCAGTGGGACCCCTCTCTCCTCCCGGGAAACAATTGCCTCCTGACGCAGCAAGGCTCCTCTTGCTGCTGGGATGCCCGGGGCTTCCCGGGAACAAACCTCAGCCCTCAACTTCTCAGCAGCCGCTCTCTCCACACCGGTGGTGGACGGGTGGGGGCTGCTCGCGATGGGTTTTGCATGTGGCTGCTCCACCTCTGTGCGGTCCTGGGGATGGAGGGACCTGCTGCTCTCAAGCCCTTCAGCTGGCCTGGCCCCCTGTTCCTTTGGTGCGATCAACCTCACAATGGCTGCAGGAGCATCCTTTCCCGGCTCGGCCATGGCAACCTTGGCCCCTGGCTGGGGACATATCTGTGTTTTCCCACTGTCGGCCACTGCCGGGGTTTCCTGGGGATATTCAGCTCCTTCTTGGTGGCCAACACCGCGTGGGACTTTATGCCCCCCTGAGGGTGGCTCTGGGCCCCCACTAGCATCTCCATCCCCCTGGAGAGCGCTGGGCTTCTCTGCCAGATTCTCACCATCGCCTGTCCCCGGGGCTGGGCTGTCCCACTGTCCTTCTGTCCCACCGTCCCCCCAGCCTGCAGCTTCCCAGGTGGTGCCGGCATTGTTGTTGTGCTGGCAGGGGACCGCGTCCCCCTGCCACAGGCGGGCGGTGGGCTCGCTGCTGGGCCTCTGCCTGCTCCATTCAGGGCTTTTGGCGGCAGGGTCTTGGCTAATCCCCCCGAGGGACACAACTGACATCTCTGCCAGGCCAGGCCTCTCCCTCCTGCTGCCCCCCTCCCACTCGCGCCCCTTCTTCCTGAGGCTCCCCTCACCCTCCCTCTTCCCCCTCAGGATGCTTTTCCCCCTGGAGCGATTGAAGGCTTTGATGGCGAGTCCCAAGCCCCGGAGGGAGGTCTTCTGGGAGGATGGCTTGAGGCTGGAGGGGGTGGCCGCTGTGTCACCGGGGGTCCCCGAGTCTGCTGCCTCGGCAGCTTTTTGCTTCTGGCTCAGGATCTCCTCCTGGACCAGCTCCCAGGGGCAGACCTGTGCCGGGATGGAGGCTGAGGTCAGCAGCCTGCCCTTCCCCACCGGGGGGGACGCATGCCCCAGCTTTTCCTCTGCAGATCCCTCTGGTGTCCTCTCTGGCTCTCCTGCCTGTGCCGGGGAATCTGCAGGCAACTCCGCTGGCTCCGGGCTGTCACCGGCCGGCGCAGCGTGCTGCCCCAGGCTCTGGTAGCGGACTGGGGGTGGCGGGGGGGTCCTCCTCACCGTCACCCGCACCCGGCCCGGGAGGTGGGAGCTGTCAATGCTGATGCTCTTGATGGGCGCGTAGGTAACATGCTTCTGCACCTTGCCATCGCCCACGGTGGACGTGTCCTTCTGGAGGCATCCCTTGGCAGGGCTGGAGCTGGCTGGCAGGAGGGCATCAGCTGCACCGGGGATTTGGGGCTTCTCGGCTTCCTTGGGGACCGTGGGGTGCTCCGAGGACAGGGCAGAGAGGTGCCGATTGGCGTACCGCTCCTGCCGCGCAGCTCGGCTGGCGGCGAGCAGAGCCTCTTCCCGTGCACCGGCGACGACGCTGAGCGACTTCTGCAAAGGGGCTGCGCGGGGCGAGGGGGGCTGCTGCCCGTGCCCCGCCAGGTTGTGGGCGCTGGCTGACTTGCATACGAGTGGGGCGGCATCGAGGGACTCGCTGTCGGATTGCTCCAAGGTCGTCTCTGCCATCGTCTTCCTCCCCGGCGTGGGCTCCCCGGGGGGACCACGGATGGGCAAGCTTTCCCAGGGCTCCTGCGCAGGACCCTCGGTGCTGCAGGACTTGCGCGGGGCTGCGGCACGGCGCCGGGAACCGTCATCCCGCATCCGCAGGCTGGCGCCGCCGGCGTCGGGGAGCCGCTTGGCCGAGGAACCGCGGCGTGCCGGGGTGCCCACCCGTTCCCCTCCGCCGCTACGGCGTGCCGCGGCCTCGGGCAGCTCGGCGAGGCGGCGCACGATGGAGCGGCCCAAGCTGCGGCGGGGGGCGGGCTTGTTGGGGGGGGGGGGGGGGGTGGCGGGCGCCTTCCGCCTCTTGTGCACCTCCAGCTGGGAGTAAAGCTTCTTCAGCTCCTCCTGCGCGCCGCGGGTTGGGGGGACGCGGCAGAGAGAGGGGAGAGAGGAGAGCACGTACGACGGGACTGCACGGGGGCTGCGGCTGGGACGACCCCACAAAGCCCCGGCTTGGCCCCTAGAGCCAGGCTGTCCCCATGTCCCCAAGCCCCTGCGCTGCCCGTCCCTCCGACCCAGGAGATGCAGCAGGTTGCCCCCCA
The DNA here is from genome assembly GCF_000737465.1 of Haliaeetus leucocephalus. Taxonomy (NCBI): domain Eukaryota; kingdom Metazoa; phylum Chordata; class Aves; order Accipitriformes; family Accipitridae; genus Haliaeetus; species Haliaeetus leucocephalus. The sequence continues at coordinate 1,212,079 of NW_010972546.1, forward strand.
CACCGTGGCAGTTCACCCTGCACCCCCTTCTCCCTCCCCTCTGCTTTGCATCAAGAGAAAGATTGCAAAAGGCACCTCTTACTCTGCGCGGGGCTGCATAGCTAGCGTCAAAAGAAGGTCCTGAGTGTGCCACCCACCCGAATATCATCGGGGTCAAGACTGTGCTCGCTCCAGGCGGACGCGATGCTGCTGTTCAAGCAGGAGCCCGAGTGCCGCATGTCCAGCTCGTCCTCGTAGACCTCGGCCGCGATCTCCTCCCGCAGCGGCGAGCCAGCGTGGAGGAACTGGGGGTGGTGAGGGGTGAGTTCGTCGAGGGGTCCCTGAAATGCCGGGGAACCCCAGCCCCTTCTTCCCCGCATCCCTGGGCCGAGCGTTACCTTTGGGATGAAGACCAGCGCCAGGGTCATGGTGATGGTGCTGTGGGTGTGAGCGAAGAAGAGCAGCAGGGTCCAGTCGGGGTGCAGCGATGGGACCATGATGAACCTGGAAGGGGCGAGGAGGGCAGCGCCGGGTCCCGCTGAGGAGCCCACGGCCCCTCTTCCCACCTCCGGACCCCGCAGCCTCCACCTTGCCCAGGGACCCACGCAGGGAATCCGCTGGCTTCAGGGATTTGCTGCTGGTTCCTCCGCATCGATGGGGACAGGAATCTGGGTTCCCAGCCCCCTCGCAGCCCCGCACCCTACCTGACCACGTGGAAGGTGCCCGAGATCATGAGCTCGTTGTGGAGCGCGATCCCCATGTAGCGGGGCTCGTGGAAGGCGGAGGGCACAGTGCGCGTGGCGTAGCACAGGAAGCTGCCCCAGAGCAGAAACAGCATTTCGGCTGTTGGAGAGAGCAGGGAGAGTGATGCTGAGCATCCAGCCCCATTACCCTGCTGGTGTTGGTGTGTTTTCCCGGGTGGCAGCAACGGGTGCTGAGCTGCCCACAGGAATCTCCCTGCCTTGGGGCGCATCCAGCCCAGCACGTTCACCCTGGCTGCTGTCAGCACGTGCCACAATCAGAGCCGGGTCTGGCGCAGAGCATCCTCCGGCACAGCCGGCCTAAAGGCCACCAGGACTCGCCACCTGCACCGGGGGATTTACCCTGTGCCAGAGCGAGTCCTGGGGATGCTCAGAGGAGAGGGTGGGAGGCAGCTCAGGCACCCCAGCCCTGCTTGCAGGCTCCAGGCAGATTAAACGGACAAAGAAATGAAAACCCCCCATGCCGCATTTACGGGATGGGGTCCTGGGGCTGTGGGGACCCCCCGGAACACTGCGGGGGCTGGTCTCACCGATCACCATCATGTAGTCCCAGCGGTCGTGGCTGCAGATGTAGAAGTGGAGCCCGCGGGCGGTCTGGGTACGGATCACCAGCGGGATGTTCTTGTCGACGTTCTCCAGCATCCCGATGGTCCAGGCTGCCAGGAACCACAGCACCAGGAGCAGGATCAGCCCCAGCATCTTCAGCACCCGCTGGCTCGACACGTAGGGCACCCGCTGGGCCGTGCGGGACAGGAACACCTTCAGCACCCTGCGAGGCGCGGAGGGGTGAGCCCCCAGCCGGTCCCTGCTTTGGGGGTCCCAAGCATCCAGTCCCCCCATCCCAGCTACCTGTACAGCTTGAGGGTGATGGTGCCGTAGACGATGGCGAAGCCGAGCATGCGCACCCAGCGCAGGACGATGCAGCGGAAGATGCTCGGCTTGAAGTACAGGATGAACACCTGGGGCAGCGGGGGAGAGGGGTCGGCGGGCAGCACGGGGCTGGATCCCGCCTGCCGGGGGGGACAGCAAAACACCGGAGCCTGGGAAACCACCCGCTTTTGGGCCAGCCCCGCTGCTGCCCTTCCCCCTTGGCTCTATAGCATCCGCCGCAGCTCTTGCGGGAGGGAGAGGGGATTTGGGCAGGGATTAGTTCCCGCAGCCAGCAGGAGAAAAGGGATTTGGTTTCCCGGGAAGGTTTATACCGCAGCCGACGGGGGCCACGCCAGCAAAATTAACAATTAGGCAGAGTTGTGCTCGTGACCTGCTTGGGGACAGCTCGACGCCCTCACCCGGGGGGCAGCTGGCCAGGCTGCAAACGCTCTTAAACCCCAGCCCAGAGGTTTTCAGCCCCCAGGGCTGGCTGGATACTCACGGGGAAGTAGAGGAGGAGGGACCCGAAGAGGATCATCTCCAGGAGGACGACTCCCGACGTCCGGATCCTCTGCAGGGACAGAGGTGTGAGGGTGCAGCCGAGAGCCTTGGCCAGTGCCCAGAGGGGATGGAGCCAGGGCAGGGAGATCCCCCCGAACGTGCCGGGCTGTGACATCCTTCCCGCTGCTGTGACGTGCCTCCCCGTCCCTGAGAGCCCCCCCTGAGACTGTGGGGATTGGGGATGGGAAGGGAGCAGGACAGGGGATGCCTTGCCTTGCTCCGTCGGAAGTGGTAGGAGACGAGCATGCTGAGGAAGACGGCCAGCATGCAGCAGGCTTGGCAGGAGAGGATGGCTGCCCGCAGCGCCCGATCCTCCTGGATCAGGCAGGGCATGTCGTCCTCGCAGGTGGTGCATCCCTGGCGGCAGGGCCGGCACGCCAGCCGGGACCCCCCGTCTGCCCCCACCGTCCCTGGGGACAGAGCGACAGCCAGGTGAAATCACCGTGTCCCAGGCTTGGCGGTGCTTTCCTTGCCAGGGCACATGCTTGGGCTTCCCAAGGCCCTGGACCCCACTCCTGTAGCCATGTGTCACTGGGTGAAATGGGGACCCCGGGACCGGGAACGTCACCCACCTGCCCGGGCACCGCTGGCAGCTCCGCCGGCCCCGTAAAAGCCCGGCTTGCACCGGCACAAGTACCTCCCGAGGACGAAGCCACGGCTCTCCTGGGGGACACACTGAAGGAGACAGGCTGAGAGGCACGGAAGGGCGAGGGCTCATCCTGCACCCCGTATGCTCCCCGCGGTCCCGCATCCCTCCCGGCACCATGGGCTCCAGCAGCCCCCAGCTCACGGGTACCTGACCCCGCGCTGTCCTCCCCCACACCCAGGAGGAATCAGTGGTTAAACATTTAAGAATTAAAAGCCAAAGCTTGGCCCCCAAATCCCTCCCTAAAACCTAAATGGACACCTAATGCAGCAGAGCGCACTAATCCTGCCCGGCCATGACGGCAGCGGCAGGCAGGGCACTGCTGCCCTAATCCCCCACGGCCTGATCCTGCCCCGAATGGGCTGGGCTGGCAGATTTTCTGGGTATTGTTGTTTTTTTGGAGAGATGCCTGGGAGCAGAGCCCGTCCCTCCGGAGAGCATCGCCCGTGGGTCACTGGCAGGAAAGAGAAACTGGTGACGCCTTTCCCACTTGGGGACAGCTTTTTGTCTTCAGGGTGGGACCCCAATCTGCACTGAGATGGGGGGCTGCGGGGTTTGCCCTGGTTGGGAATGCTGCCGGTCGTGCCGAGCCCTGAAACACGCTCGGGCATCACCGGCTCGCCTGGGTGGGCACCGCTGGAGGGGACTGGGGGCTACTGGTCAGGGCGGTTTGCTCACTGGCTGCCAGCCCCCGGAGCCCGGCCGTCCCCGCGGTGCCTGGGCAAGGAGCAGCCAGGTCACACGTTGCCGCTGGCAGCGGGGAAGGAAGATTTGCACAATAAACCCCTCGGCTGCGGTGCTGAGAGCAGCTGAACGAAGCAGATGGATCGGCTGGGAGAGGATAAAGCTCAGCCCAGAGGGAGGGACACGCAGCAGGGACAGCCCGGCCGGGGGGACAGGGATGGTTCGGTGCGGGGGACCCCCAGCCCTGCCAGGCGAGGGGATGGGGTACAGGGTGCCGGGTGCCGGCGGCCGATACCTGGGTGCTGTTGAGGTCGCAGCGGTGCGTGTCTGCGAACCAGCCCGGCCCGCTGGCGCACTGGTCGATGGTCACGTCCCGCAGCTCGATGTCCACCCGCACGACGCCCCTGTGCAGAGGGACGGGGGTCAGCCCCGGGGGGGCCTCCCCGTGCTCCCCCCGACCCAGCGTGGCCGTGTCCCATTGCTGCCTCTGGGACAGGCAACGGGGGAGGACACGGCCGCGGGGGTGGCTGGTGCTGGTACACGGACTCGTTGGGCAACGCGAGGTGTCAGCAACGTCCCCGGAGCCCCGGTCAGGGATGTCCCCCCTTGGAACCGTGTCTGGGGGAGGTTGGAGCTGGGACAGGGGTAGCAGCTCCTGGGTGTGAATTCTGCCTCTCAAGAGGGGCTTTAATGCAACCCATTGGGAAATAGGTGCTGCTGGGATGGTCCCTGCGTGCCGTCCCTTGTCCCTTGCCCTGCGGGACCAACCCTCTTCCCTGGGTGCCCAGAGGGGGACACGGTTTCCCCCTTGGAAATGGGGTCACGTCTCCTCTCCGGGACAAAAGCCAGTTGTCCCCTTTGCTCCCCAGTGCATCCCGCCGTGGCTCCTCACGCAGGGGTACCGGAGTGCAGCAGGGACCCACCAGCCCAGGGATGCCCCCCCAGTTCAGAGGAGGGGGCCCAGCGCAGCTCACCCACCACCCCCCCCCGGTGCGGCTGTGGTAGGGGGTTCTGGGGGTGTCAGCCCGAGGTGGGCAGCACGGCGATGACCGAGGGGGGACAGGGGTCAGGTCCGCGCCTGTGGACGTGCAAATACCCACGCGTGCGCACGTGCACGGGGACGCAGGCAGGGGGGTGGCACGCTGCCAGCACCCTGTACCACGCTACCTGCGCCCCAGGGCGATGCTTCCCACTGCACCCCCCCAGCATGCCCACGGGGTACCCCCCCAACACTCTTACATCCCCCCCTACCCACCTCCCAACCCCTCCAGGCACCACTTACTTGAACTCAGGGCTAAGATCTGGCTTGAGCCCGTAGAAAGCGGAGGAGAGCGTGACCGCCCAGGCGGGCAGGAACCTGCCGTCCCGGCACTCGAGGAACGGGGGGGACCACCGCACGTGGCCCGGCTCCCCCATGTAGCTATCGCCCCGCTGCCACTTGGGGGTCTCCATGCTGCGCAGGTCATTGCTGAGCACCCGTTTGTGGAGGAGAGGGTTCCGCTGGGACTTGAAGGAGTTGAACCACTCGTTATCCCAGCTGAGGTTTCCGAGGCCGGGAGCGGTGGAGGAGACGTCCTGCAGCAGGATTTCACCGTTCCCTTTGGTAGCCTGCAGCATCAACCGGGGCTTGGCGGCCAGCGGGTGGGCGTCGAGGGCGAGGACCGCCCGGCGCACCCACGGGTGCCCCTCTGCCAGGCTGCGGACCAGCGCCTGGTACCACTCCACGTCCTCGGCCACGCTGGCTTCGCGGATGTCGTTGGTCTGGAAGAGCATGTTGAGGAAGTTGGCGGCGTGGGCCAGAGCCTCGGGGGCGGCACGCAAAGCGGAACGTAGCGCCGGGGGGGGGCCGGGCCCGGCTCCCCCCCCCGCGACACCCCGGCTGCAGTTGGCCCGGGCCAGCCTCTGCGCATCGCCCGTCTGCAGGAAAGCCAACGCCGCCGCCGAGCCCTCGGGGTCCCGCGACGATCCCGGCTCCGGCGTGGGCGCCCAGGAGGATGACGGGGCCGGGGACCATCCCGCCGGCCGCGGGGGTCTTTCTTGCGAGTTCTGGCCCCCCGCGAGGACGGTGCCGCGGACCAGCGCCACGTGGAAGCACCAGAACAGCGACCACCGCCACGGCCCCATGGCTGGGGCTCAGCGGAGCCCCCCGGCCCACCGCGGCCCCACCGGCCGGCCCGGGTCAGGCATGGCGGGCACGATGCCCGAGCCGGCCGGGAGCCAGCTCTGCTCCGCAGGGCCGGACTCACGCTCTGCCGCCTGTTTTCTTCCCTCGGCGATGCCGGAGCAGACGTCACCGGCTCCAAAACGTGTTCATCTGCTGGTGCTGTCTGCCCAGAGCCCCCCCCGCCTCGCCTCCGCTCGCCCCCCCGCGCTCCCGCTTGGGCAAACCACCCTGCCGGGGAGCCCCCCGCCCTGAGCTCCGTGGGGACCCCAGCACCCTGACCCCCTTGGGCTGGCCATGATGCAAGCGCATCCTGATGGGAAGCCATGGCAACGGGGCTGGGAATTTTCCTCCCGGCATCCCCCTCCCCGCGGCCCCCTCGGCAGCCGGGGCGAGGGAGGGAGGGGGGAGAGCAGGTCACCCGCTGGTTCCCCATATGGTCCCGGGTTTCGATCCCGCAGTGCCCGGCCCCCCGCCCTGGCCATGGGATGGAAATGGGGGGGGTGGATGGCACACAGGCGGGGTGTCCCTGTGGGGGTGAGGGTGGCGAGTGCGGTATGGGGGTGTGCACGAGCATGGTCCCCCCCTCAAGCTGGGAGATGGTGTCCTGGTTGCAGGGGAGGAAACTGAGGCACGGGAGGCTGCTCAACTCCCCGGTCCCCCCACGGCTGAGGCAACGGTGACTTCCCTCTTCACCAGCCTCCAGGCAGGTGTGGGGGGAGCTGGTCCTCATCACCTCTCCTCTGGTGGGGCGTGCTGCCTGCCAGAACTGTGCAAGAGCCATAAAAAGTCGTGCAAGAGCTGTGCAAGAACCGTGCAAAAGCTGTGCAAGAGCTGTGCAAAAGCCATGCAAGAACCGTGCAAGAGCCGTTCAAGAGCCGTGCAAGAGCCATGCAAGAGTCGTGCAAGAGCTGAGCAAGAACCATGCAAAAGCTGTGCAAGAGCCGTGCAAGAGCCGTGCAAGAGCTGAGCAAGAGCTGAGCAAGAACCATGCAAAAGCTGTGCAAGAGCCATGCAAGAGCCATGCAGGAGCCGTTCAAGAGCCGTGCAAGAGCCGTACAGGGCTCGCAGGACGAAGGTGCCGGGCGCCCGTGCCTCAGTTTCCCCAACCTCACCCCGCTGTCCCCGGGGGG
>NW_010972546.1:1219855-1244736 GCF_000737465.1 Haliaeetus leucocephalus
CTGGGAGTGGGCGCGGGTTGGTGTGGCAGGACAGGGTTTGCGGGGGACAGCCGCCTGCGGTGGTGGCAGCCGGGAGACCTTGGGGTTGGCGCCAAGTGCGGCGTGAAAGCCGGGTGTGCAACAGTGCGGCCCCACAGTGCAGGGGGAGAAGGGGTGCCGGTGCCGTGACACCTTGCTGGAGGTGGAGGCTGAGCCACGAGGTGCGGGTGCCATCCCGCAGGTGGGCACCGTGGCTGTCCATCGGCTCAGAGGTGGGCTCAGACCTTTTCTGAGCAGCTGCCAAGGCCTCGTCTTTCACACGGGGTTGGTGAGCCCGGAGAGGCAGGCAGAGGAGCAACGTGCTGCTCTGGGCCCTGCATCCCGAAAGGAGATGATGGAGAAACATCTGGGAGCAGGACTGGTGAGGTGGTGGGTAGCTTGGAGGAGCTGCTGGAGCCCCAGAATGCTGCAGGCGCTGGCCGAGCAAGGAAGTGGTGTGCCCCGGGGAGCAGCCTCTGGTGACACTGTGCTGAGACCCAAGGGGCTGGCATTTCCTCTTGCCCTTCTGTGTCTTGCAGAATGATTTCCTGAGGCTTTTGAGCATCGCGGTCAGCCTCTGGCCTCGGTGGTGGTGGGTGCTGCCGCAGGGGCTCTGCTTTCTCTGTGCTCTCCTGGTGCTCCACGGCAGGACGCGGCTGGAGGAAGCTGTTGGCAGCCGGGGTTGACTGGGTCTTGCTTTAGGCTGGAGGGACAAATTCTGGGACCTATTGGTGTGAGAACCCCGCACCTCGCTCCCTGTTCTGTTGGCTCCGGCACTCCTCAGCTGCTTGTCCTGCTTGTGCCTCATGTTTCAGCAGAAGATATGAGCTGGGGAGGGTAAAGGGCTGATCTGTACCCGCTGCCCAGGCTCCAGTCAGGGTGGGCCTCCTGTGCTCCAGAAACCACTTTCTGTAGCATTTCCAGCAACAGAACTGAAATTCCTCATGGAGGAGGCAAGGAGAGCCTGCCCAAGGTCTGTGCAGCTAGCCCAGGAGCAGCATTAAATAATTGAATGGACTCTGAGTGTTACAGCACAGTCCTTTCCCTGTGGGGTTAATTAGCCTCGTGTAAGGCTTTTGGGGTGTGTTGCCTCCTCGGTGCAGCTGAAGACCTGTTGATGGGTGAGTAGGAAACTTTCTCCAGGCTTGCTCTGAAGATGCTGACCTTGGGTCAGGTGTGACCCACAGCACTGGCTTGTGGTCACTGGGCACTTTGGCAGCCCAAAAGGCAGCCAGGCTGTACCAGAGGCCAAAATTACCTTCCCTTTGGAGCAGAGGATGGCTTCTGAGATGGGGCAGCCTCAGCTCCTGTGTCAGCTGCCAGCCCTGTAGCGGGTCAGGGTGTTTGAGTCCTCCCTAGAGCTCGTGTGCCCGTGAGGAGCCTTGCTTTTGCATACAGGGTGGTGAAGCCGTTTTATACAACGGCTTCATTCCCCACAAATGACTAAATGGGCCTCAAACGGTAGCAAGCCGAGTTGCCTGTAATGACATAATGTTTTGCTAATGGGCTTGTGGTTTATTCGGTCTTTGCGCTTGACAAGAGCAAGGAGTCCTCAGGACCTCCCAGTGCCGGGATTAGGCGATGGAGAGTTGGCAGTCATGTCTTAGCAGGTTGGGAGCAGAGGAGCACTGTATTGCTGCCCGGGTCTTCCCTCTGGTCAGGGAGTTTAATGGTCACTTCTCGTGCAACTCCGCCACACTAATTAGGTGATATTTTAACAAAGGTTACTTCAAGGTGCCTGATGCAGCAACTCTTGTGGTTCAGGGACGACTTTGCTGCTTCCAGTTCCAGGAGTCCCCTCCTGCTGACAAGGGCTGGATTATTTGAATGATGCTTTTTGCTCCTGTGGAGCACAGTTCCTGTGCTGGTGGCATGCGGGGCGGGTGTGCTTGGTGCTGGCATCTCTCCCGCTGGGAGGCGGCATGTTGATGGGACGGTTCCTGCTGGCCCCGGAGATCTGGCCCCACTCTCGTCAGCGAGGACGAGTGATTTGAGATGCTGGGATGCCCATACTCTCATGAGCAGGTTAGACACAGTTTAGCTAAGCTGGGCTTGCTGGGAAGGGAATGTTTGGCCTCAGCAGATGCTGCTTTTCAGATCCTTTCCTCCCAGTTGCTCTGGTCCCTTGGTTTGGAGATGAGTAGTGCAGTGACTCGATTTTCTGCCGTGGTCTTTGCTAGACTTAATGCTGCGCTAGTGAATGCTGTCTGCTACTTTGCACCCATCTTCGTTGGTTGACTTGGCAGGGGGACACACCGGACAGACGACCTTTCCTTGGCTCTGCTAAGAGCTGGAGGTTGTTGCCTCCCAACGTGTGGCCCCCGTTAATATAGGATGGATCTGGCATTCACCTTGAGTCGCTGCTGCAGTTGCTTGTGGCTGATGAGGTGGGCTGAGAGCAACTTTTAGGTTAATTCATGGCTCATCTTGCTATGAAGCTCTTGTTCCTGACTTGCAAGTCTTTCTGCGGGCTGGTGGTGAAGGGTGCTCCCTTGGTCTGCAGTGGGTGTTACCTAGTCTGGCTCTTCTTTTAAACATCCACAAGAAGCAGAATTCCTGGTATTTGGAGTTGCTGCCCAAGCTTCCCATCGTGCTGTCAGTCCTGGAGGCAGCACCATGCAGCTTTGCCTCCTGCCTGCAGCAGCAGTTAGGAAGGAAACCAGCCCCATTATCTAAAAATCAATAGTTGGGCTTTGCTGGGCTGCAAGAGGCTAAGAAACTAAATGTGGAGATACCAATGCACGGCTTCTCACCCAGGGCCTGGATGTTGATATTTAAAGGTTGTATCAGTGAAACTGCTATTTTCTGGAAGCAATTTGTACTGCAGCGGTAATCGGAGGGAAAGGGGACAGGGTTAGGCACTGGTTCTGCAGATGGACGGGCGCAGGCGTATCTGAGCTGCAGCCGGCATCTGCTGCAGATCGCTTGCCAGGTTGGTACCCAAGTCTTGTAAGTTAGCTGTATTGGTGACCTTGGGTTTTTAAGGTGTCTCCGTAGTATTACATGCATAAACTAACATGTAGCCAGCCTGGGTGGCTGGGTAAGACTCGCATTAGTGTTAACGGGACAGTGCCTTGGGATGAATGAAGGCAGCACCATGGGAAGCACCAACTGCTAAGGCAGTAGCCACAGCTATTGCAGAACTGAGGGGGTAACTGACCCTACAAGTCCTTATTTGCTGGAGCTCAAGGGGTTTCTCAGTTTTGTGTGCATGAATCCATGCAGAATCTGTCCATGACATTCCTGAACAGCAGTGTCCACCTTTGGCTTTCTCCAGCTCTGCAGGGCTGCACCGATCTGATTCAGCAGTGTTCACGTACTGGTCACACATAATTACTTCTTTGTGGGTTTCAGTGTTGTTTGGATGCTGCAGAACTTGAGGGCAGGAGGAAGAAGTATGGAAGTACGTTGTTTTGGTGGAGTCTGGGAAGTAGAAGATTCAGTCCATGTGAATCGTTTCTTGCTCTCACCCTGCTGCTGATGTGAGCTTGCTAGAAATGAGAAATCTCAGAAATCGATGGCTGTAAAATGTTGGCATAAACTGTAGCTGTTTTGGTAACCGCAAAATGCCAGCAATGCTCCTTTCCGTCTGGCTTAGTGGGTGGGAACAGAGCTGTTACTATATTATAAGGTTAGTTGATATTAGTCCAGAAGTGTAATTTTGTGTGTGCATGTGTGGCTGATAATTGGCAAATTGTTCTCCTTTGGGGAAAAAATCCAACCTCAAATAGGTGCGAGAGGCTTAAAATGAAACACTGCCAAACATTTTAATGGGGTTTTATATATCAGGATGCTGAGTGTTCTTAGTATGTTTATTTGCAAACTTATAGTATTAAACATTTATTCACAGCTGTGTGACCCAGTGGTGTGTCTGGACACAAACAAGAGAAGCGCTCGGTCTGCCCTGTGAGAAGCTGAGGGCACCCATCTGCTCTGCGTTCCCAGGGCTCTTCAGTGCATGACAATATGAGACCGGAGCTCAGGTTTCTTCTCCCTGTGGGGTGGTTGAGTTGCATCTGCTGGGTGCAATCCTTCCTGAAGGGCGGCAGTCTTTGCTCAGAGCTGGTTTTCTCTGAAGCGTTGTCCAGGTTTCGCAGGAGGCTGCGAGCAGAGCCGGGGTCTGAAGCACAAGACAGGCTTAAGGTTCAGGGTCCACCACTTCCTGGGAGGAGGTTGGAGAGTGAGGAAGACATCCAAGAGGAACAGTGTCAGCCTTGTAACAGCTGGCTTGCAGTGGGAGTGGGGTGTTCTGGGTGGTGAGTAGAGCTGGCCTTTGAGTTCCTCTAGATCTTGGTGGTGCAGTCACTTGCCTGAATGCAACGGGACCAGTTTCTCTGGCCAGCAGAGTGAAGTTGCGCTATTTAATTTGGGGTAACCTTGTCTGACCCAGTACAGACCTGCAGACTGATATGGACTGCCCAGTGCTGGAATGGGCATTGCGTGACGTACTGTGAATGCTGGAAAGACCTTTGTCAGACTGTGGCACATGAGAGCTGTGCTTGTGCTCAGCTTTGTTTTTGTGCTCTCCTCTCAGGTGGGAGTGAGTTTCTGGCACCAGGGATGCATTTCTCTACTTACCTCAACCACAGATTCAAGTCCTGGGCCATACTCTGTGCCTCAGTTTACCAGCATTTTCTCTGCCTAGATGTGGGTAAAGCCCTTTAGCATTGCAGTAGGGAAGGTACTGGGAGGAGTGGTTTTGTGTGGGGAGAGCACAGGGCTGGCTACAGCATTGTTATAAAACTGCTGGTTTAGAAAGCAAGCTTCACAGAAATTGCTGGTATTCCTGGGTCCTCATCAGAGGTGCATTTTTAGCTGTTTCCATCTATCTCGATGGCTCCAGGTTTAGCTCTCCTACCCTTCACCTGCATTTTGAAACCCTCTGGGGAGATGGTGTCCTCCAAACACAGTGCGAGGGCATTTGATGCACTCGCTCTAGGCACAACCCCTAATTGCACAGGGACCCAACCTGTTTGTCGAAGGCATTTGGCAATGCCTGATCCAGAGAAATAGCGTGACGTCTGTTGTGAAACAGCTTCTTGGCTCCAGTTACCATACTTGCTTGGGGTTTTTCCTTCCAAAGACTTTATTAATTACCTAGTTAGAGATTTGTTTCGTAGCAGGACGGAGGCCTAGCTTTACTGGTTGACTGCCCTACTTAAGCCGAAGCACTGCTCTACGAGTGCTCTAGGACACAGCATTGAGCTGTCTCGAGCTTCTGTGAAGAATGGTGAAGGCTCTCCTAGTTTGAGAATATCAGACCATGTTTTCTTCTGTGGGGATGCACCAGGTCTCCCCATCTCTACTAATGATGTTTTTCTTACTTCCAATAGGAAACACAGACTGACAAGAACTCAAAGTGCCTTTTCCCCGGTTGTGTTCAGCCCCCTCTTCACAGGTAAGGATCTGAAAGACTTACAGTATGGTGTTTAACTTTGCCATGAAAAGAGCAGTGTGTGCTTAACGATAGATGCTGAATGTTGCCTGCACGTGCAAACCAGGATCTCTGTGAAGAGTTCCTCTGTCCTGCTTGGCCTCAAACCCTGAACAACAGGAGCTGTAAAAAACATGGCTGTTGCACGTCAGCATTTTGCAATTCCTCCTGTTGAAACCCAAGTTTGAGTTGAGCTCTTGGAGGCGAAGGTCCTTCCTCCACGCAGGGCTGTTTGCATCCAAGTGGTTTGGAAAAATCCCCTGAAGAGCAAGTGCAGTTTGGTGTTCCCCTCCCGTGGTTTGAGAGGGGCTAAGACCAAGCCCCGCTTCCTGCCTGGACTGTACAGCAACATCAGCGGCTCTGCTGCATGACAGCTATGGAAATTGAAACCTCTTTTGTGGAACACTACCTTCTTCTTCTGCATGTTTCCCCCCTTTCCCCACATCCTGCTGGTTTCTGACCTTCCCTTTTCTGCTAGGGGTTGGAAGTTGGATGGTTTATAAATGGTGTGAGGGTGAAGTCCTGCTCTGCTGGTGGCTGAAAGCTGTAGTACTGAAAAGCTCCTAGTCATGGTCATGTGCCTCCTGTGGTGTGGGCTCATAGTCAAAACAGTCCTAGCCACAGGGCTTGGGGCTTTCTTGGAAGAATACAGTCTCAAGACTTGAGTGAGTAGGAATCTCAGGTCACAAGTGAGTATTTATCAGCTCTGTGGGGTTTTATGTGGCTTGTTATGAAGGTCAGATTCAAAATAAATTCATGTTGAGGGTCTTATTGCAGAGCAAAGGAATCAAAATGTGATTGTGTAGTGATAGTTGCCTTAGGAAAAGCCGGTGGGTAGAGCTGAAAGCCTCCTCTTGCTGCTGGTTGTACGTGTTTGATAGTGGAGAGCAGCTGGAGAGCTTGGTGCAGGAGCTGGTGTGTGGTTTGTGTTCCTGGGTAGGGCGAAGCCCTCTTTGGAGAGCAGTGGTGAAGTCACACTGAGAATTGGTTTAAATTTCAGAGAAGTGACCTTCAAGGCAGAGCATTTGTTTGACTTGCCTGAAACTAGTAACTGGAAGCTGCTGATCTGCTGCTGTGGTTTCTTGTAGCTCATTCAGCTCTTGCAGAAGTGGAGTCACTTGGGGGTAATTCAGCTGTAGTGATGCTTGTTCTGTCTCCATTCCCACATGCCTTCAGCTGATGTCCTGATAGCAGGGCGGCATGCAGAGGACATGCTCCTTGTGTGATGTGACTGGCTTCCTTTAAGTGTCATGTGTGTTTATTTAGCAAATCAAGGCTGGTGAAAGCAAAAGCTGCTTCTACTGCTTTGTCAGCTGTTGCTAGGGGAAGTTGTGAGTATAAAAACCGTAATTCTGTGTGCCAGTAATAGGGGTACGTGGATGTGCGTGCAGAGCTGCTTTTCCTCAAAAGAAACTACAGAGGAGAACCTGGAGGTGACAAGTTTTTGCTTTAAATTTGGGAGGTTGATTTGATTAATTGTTAGTGTATCCTATTAACTATTTTTAAAATTACTTATGTCAATTTTTGCCAGTTGGTGGAATAGCGGCAATGCCTTCATAGGAGTTTTTCCTTTGCAAAGACCACAGTAGTGTCCCCAAAGTAAATATCTGGATTTTAATTGCTTTGGTTTGTTGTTGACTTCTCCAGTCTTACACTGCTGAAGTCTCGGTTTCTTTAATGGCTGCTGTTTAGGGGATTTTCTGAGACTGGGACCACCAAAGTGGTCCAGAAATCAACTGCCTGGTCCAACTTGCATGAGTTTCTTGGTGATTTGCTTTCAGGTTAGTGTGTGGGGTGAGTGAAGGTCTTTGGGAAGGCTGTCTTCGCCTTTCCTAACCTCTCCTCGGGCACCTCTCGGAAGTGCTGGCTCCATAAGTCCACCACAGCTTGCTGTTGCAGCTCCTGCCATGTTGAGAAGGATTTGAAAGCTGAGTTACTGCAACCCCTCTTAGTCTGGTTGTCTTGTCTTTTTGTTTGTATACGATGAATGCAGCCCAGCCACTTTATTTTTAGGGTGTGGAAATGAAAGGGTGGCTGTGCGCATGCATGTGCACTCACACCCATAAGTCCCCCAGGGAGAAGGTACCTCGGATAATAACCAACCCTAAATACTCCTCTTCACATCACTTATTAATAGACAGGACTTTTAAAAGCAGAAGGAAGCTGAGTCAATATTGTCCTGTGTAATGTGTGGTAAATATGTTGTCAGGTACTTACCGAGAGGTGGGTGATGCTGCTGTGTATGGTATCTGGAGCAGAAGAGGAGTTCCTCTGCCCACAGGAATTGAAATCTAAGGCAGCCAGATTTCATAGTCCTTGTGTTTGGGATGATTTGGTTTCAGTGTTGGTAGTTCATCAGAGCCTGGTTAGACTGATTTTTTGGGGGAAAAAATGCCTTGGCTGTGGTAGCATCACTTAGGGGTCTCTCTTTGGGATTTAGGTGTTTTCCTTTTGACTCTGTATCAGTCCAGTACTGAACCTGATCCTTTGACCTTGATTTAATGGCTTCATTTCTCTCCCATGACTTCAGACTAATTTTAAGCTTTTCTGGTTTTAAGTTAGACATCTTAGTTTGTGTCATTATTTTCCCCAAGCAGTATCCTGGATCCAAAGCCTTCAGGCTTCAGTGAATTCCAGTTATTTAATGTAAAAGCCTGTCCAGCTCCCTCTTACTAATTTTAAGAGCTGGTACACTCATGGCCTTTGGGCTAAAAGGTATTTCTGTTTGATTATCTAAGGTATTTGTAGGCAAACTCAGACTGGCATTAGCAGGAGCGTTATCTCAGAGTCCTGTGCCAGCAGGTGCCACACAGACCTGTGAAACCATTTCCCAAGCGTTATGCAAAGTACCAGCGCTGTGCACCATTGATGACCTCTGCTTGATACGTGAACTCCCTGCTGAAAAGGTCACGCAGTGCCTTCCTCATCATGTCCTCCTGGTGCTGGACTCAGATGGGGTTCAGGCACACATACGGGTGTCATTCCCTTCTGCCTGACCTTTGGGCTGTGGTAGCGGAGTTGATCAGTGTCTCCAAAGCAGTGCAGCATGGAAACTCGATTTGAAAACAGCTAATGAGATCATCTTCCAAACCCTGCAGAGGTTACTGACCCTTCCCCTCTCCCTCTGCCTCCCCATGCTCAGCCTCTGCATGCCCTGGAAAAAGTGCAATACTAACAGTCTTGCTCCACCAACCTCCAGGTGAAACAGTGTCACTGGTGGACGTGGACATCTCTCAGCGAGGACTGACCTCCCCTCACCCTCCGACTCCACCACCTCCACCACGAAGAAGCCTCAGCCTGCTAGGTACCGTCCTGGAGAGCATCCTTTGCCATGCATCCCCACGGGAGAGTAGGAGCTGTCCGTCTGCCCTTGCAGGAATGGTGGAGGAGCATCTTGAGGGTCCCCGGCAGGCGGGCTTGCTGCCTGCTCATCTGACCCTGTAACAAGCCTGCTCACGCTTCCCTGGCAGAGGATTTTTTCCTGTCCATTGAAAGCTTCAGTCTTTCTCTTAGATCAACCAGGAGGGGAGGGCTGTGGTGGAGCAATGTGAGGTGGGAGGTAACGTGCTGGTTTTGTAGTATTTCTGCTGCTTTTGGAGAATTTCCCCCCTTCCTACCCATTGCCCAGTGAGGCTGGTTCCTCTCTGTGTGCTCTAGTCGGTGGAAGTGGAGGCTCCCTGAGAGGCTGCTGCACCAGGGGCCTGGCTTAGCTGCTCCCCATCCTCCTCTGGAGGAGGTTCCTCTGAGCAAGAGCATCTTAGGATGGGTAAAGTCAGCCTTAGCAAGCAGCACCTTAAACTGCACGTCCTGTGTGCTGGGTCTGTGAAGTCTCCTGTAAATGCTTGTCTCGTGCTGCAAGCTGCATGTGAGGAGCTAGCTGGGCTGGAAAATGGACTCCTTCACTCTATGAGTGTGTGTGAGCATGCGTGTGTGAGGCTCTTGAGCTGGTGTGAAGCGGCAGCAGCCACCCGCACTCAGAAGCGAGAGGAGGGTGGCGAGCTGCCCATGGGAAGCTCCATCTTTGCTTCTCCAGGCAGCGCCAAGTACTGGTTTGCTCAGGCCATGTTGTCAGGTGCTTGTCGGCGCAGAGCTCGCTCGCTTTCCTGTTTTCTGAATCTTTCTTGCCTCTGTTCTCTCCTAGATGATATCAGTGGGACGCTGCCTACATCTGTCCTAGTGGGTCCAATGGGCTCCTCCCTGCAGTCTTTCCCTCTGCCTCCGCCTCCTCCGCCCCATGCCCCAGGTCAGCTTAGCTTTAGTAGCAAGGCTCTGGCTTTCCCTTCAGGGATCTGGACTTTGGGGGTTTTCTTGGTAAACTTTCAGGCTGCAATCTGGGCTTTAACAGCAACGGTGCTGCCTGCATTGCCCGTTCAGGGACATGCAGTCCTGCACTGCTGAGTGCACAGGCACTGTTGTGTCAAGGCTCTGGTTTCTGTGTGATGTGGCTCATCTTGCCCACAGTAGTTTTGCTGAAGCTCGTGATTGCACCAGCTTTATCCTCGGTTCAGCATCTCCCGTTTTCTCTGGTTCCTCTTGGGCTCAGCAGAAGCACAGCCCACCCCGATTTGCGCTGCGTCAGATAACGTGTTACTGAGCGTCAGCAATGTTGGAAAGAGCTGTGGGAGCAGGGTTCAGTGCAGAAGCCCCAGCTTTGACAGTGAGCCTGGTATGCAGTCCGGCTGAATGGCGCACGAGGATGTTTCCTGTGCATTTATCCTTTTGCTTTTGGTTTCCTTCAGGACCCAGAGGGCTTTAACTGCCCCTTTTTCAGGATGCGTGTTCCTTCCAGTCTGTGCTGCCTGGCACTTCCCTTGCCTTCCCTCTGAGCTAGCATAAGGAAATAGCAGGTGAAGGCACTGAGCTAGTCACCTTGGAAGAGCCAGGTAGTGACTCCCGCTGTGTCCTTCACAAGGACGTTGTCCTTCCATCGGTCAGCCCAGCTTCCTTTTCCACGCTGCAGCTCTACCCCTCCTGCCCTGACCTCTAGAGCCGTGCGAGGGGGACGGGGCGACTCGTCCTTGGGGTGAACTCCCTGCGGGTGACCATGGCCCGGGCCGTCTCTCCCTCTGCAGACGCCTTCCCACGGATTGTCCCGCTGAGGCCGATGGAGGCGATGCCTGGCCAGCCCGCCCCGCACCTGCAGTGTCCGCTCTACCGCCCAGACTCCAGCAGCTTTGCAGCCAGCTTGCGAGAGCTGGAGAAGGTAACAGTAATGTAGGGGGTGGGGGTGGCAGACAGAAGGAAAAGGCTGTGGGTCTAGGCTCTGGTTTTGGGGACTGATCATCCCTTTCACAGAGCTGGGAGTATAAGATTAGGATAGGACTGAAAAAACCTCCTGCCTTTCTCCCACTGAGGTCTTTGAGTCTAGAAAAGCATTTTGTTGTGCATGGAAGAGGTGGTATAGTCTCATCTGTTCTTATGCCACTTCTGGGTGGTAAGGGATGTGATGGTGTGCTCTCATCCTGGAGCAATGAGTCCTAACCATCCGTACTCCAGAGTGGGTACAACCAGGCACTTCCATTTTGGCATTTATAGGGAATTAACAAGAGCAAATCGTATTGCGTTTGGTTGCTGATAAAATCTTTCTCACTAGCATCTGCTGATGTTCTGGCTGTCTCTTTTCCTAGTGTGGATGGTACTGGGGACCAATGAACTGGGAGGATGCAGAGATGAAGCTGAAGGGGAAGCCAGATGGGTCCTTTCTGGTCCGAGACAGTTCTGACCCCCGTTACATCCTGAGCCTCAGCTTTCGGTCGCAGGGCATCACCCATCACACCAGGATGGAGCACTATAGAGGTAAGAGCCAGGGGCGGTTCTGGGGATGCTGCTGACAGCGGGGGCCTGTGGCTGGGGACCAGTCTGATCTCAAGGTCCCAAAACAGTGCTCTGGGCACAGAGCTGGCAAAAGACGGTGAGCAGCAGCAACATGTCCTTGCTCTTGTGTTGAGATTCTGCAAGAGGCCTTAGAAACTGCATTTGACTTTGCTCCTTGTGCCTCAAGCAGTGACTGTCCTTATAGCTCTGAAAAATTGGGGCATACAAGAGTTCCCTGTGCCTGTCCTCTGGCCTTCTTTTGGAAAACTGGACTCAAAGAAAATGATGATGGCAAGGTCTTTGGGATCCCGTGTCACTGGGAGATGATGTACAGCAAGAGCCATCATTCGTAGCTGTCAGTGCTACCCAAAACGAAGCCTGTTTCCCCATGAAATGAGAAGTGATCTCTTGATGTTGTGGCTTGTCACCTTGCTTTGTTCCCTCTCCACCCCCACCCAAGGGATGCTCAGCAGTGGTACCAGCTGCAGTCGGTAGAGGTTTCAGCTCCACTGTGGTGGGTTTTTATTCCGAGAACTCCTGGCATACTGTTCGCGCTCTCTCTTCCTGCTGTGGTCACCCTCCTACATGGGCTGCTTCTCACCTCGCCCCACATGCTTTGTCTGCTCATCTTCACATGTGGTTTTCTGTATTGAACCCTTGTACGGACAGCTGTCCTCAGGCTGAGTAAAATGCCCAAAAGGCTCAATGCACCAGAGGGGAAGCTGCCCTGTAACCAGTGGGCAAGCTGTAATAACAGCTGCCTGTAGAGCCCTGTCATTAAATGTGCCTGCAAATAATGGGTTCAGAGGCTTCCCAGCCGACCTGCTGCAGAAAATAGTGGTTTGCAACCTTTCAGAGCAAAGCTCATCTTTTTCTCCTTTTTACCCTTGCCCCAGGGATGCCACTGTTGTCTTCTTCCACCTCTGCTAGTGAAATCTGGCAGCACTTCTAGTCTTGAGCCCCTCTGATGGAAAGATGCCCCAGCGTTAATTCTAGCCCATCTAGAGCCAGTTCCCCTGTCCCTGACCATTGCATAAGACGGAAGGATTTTCATAACCCTGTTGTTATAGAAATTACAAGAAGCTCTTGCAGCTGGAGGAGATGTGAGGCTGCCTGTACGGTGGATACTTCTCCATAATTGAACTTTGGAGCAAACTTCTCTTGCTGCTGGTCTGGTTTCTTATTTTGGGGCCGGGATATGTCCATTCTCAGAGCTTCCTTAGCCAGGTGTCCTTCCCTTTCCTCAAGCTGTCGTTCTCGCTGCACAGATGAAGGTTGGTGCTGCCACCTTCCCTACAGCAGCGCTCCCAGGCGTGGCACAGCATCAAGGACTTCATTTTTGGGTGCAGCACTTTGGTCTGTGTTGGCAGCCCTGTGCTCCCCCCAGGACTGGCTGCCTTGTGCTGAATGTGCTGCGGCAGCGTGGAAAACTGCAGACCTGAGCAGTTTGATAAACCAATGAAGATGACAAATGGTGGGGCTGAGGGAATGGTAAAGAGATAAATGCTTGACCTTCAGGTTTCAGGTAGATGAGAGGAAGAAACCAGAATTTCTTTATCTTTTTTTAGGTGAGCTGAGGAGGCTGGTATTTGTGCTTTGTCCTTTGCATCTATCTACTGGCCAGTTTTAAGGGCTCATTCAGATCTGAGATTCCCAAGAAGAATTACTTATTTTTGTACTTGCTGATCCTGGATGTTTAGCAGGTGCTAACCCAGTTCACTGCTCCCAAACTGGCCTGTGGCAGGGGTGAGAGGTGTCTTTTCCCAGTAAAGCCTACCAGAACTAGCTGTGGGGAGAGGAGGTGTGGTTTAAATTTTGTGGGCTGTATATAGCCCCTGTATGGCTGGTTGCTGTCCAACCTACAGAAAGCTGTGAGTGCTGGAGATCCTACAGAGCTGCTTCCTCTAGTTTTTCTGTAACAGGTTGGTGCTGCGGAGCCTGTGATGCTGCCGGGGTAGCTGCTCCTCCAAAAACTCTCTGGCCTGAAATATGTATTGGGTACCACTGATTTGGCTATCCCTTCTCCTTAGCACAAGTTCTTTACATGGATGCAGGGTGTTTTCAAAGTCATTCTGCTGCCTTTCTAGCTTTGGGTTACAGTGCTTGTACAGATGAGTGGTGTCCCACACCTCTTGCTGGAATCTGTCCCACTGCAGGCGTGAGTCTGGCTCCTCATGGGCTCTGTCCTAAACAGCCCTTGTTTTCCCATTTTCCTCTTCCTGGTGAAGCTCTACTCTGTGTTGGCTCTTGCCAGAGCACTGAGAAATCTGCAGGTAGAAAGGGAGATACAGGGGGGATGGAGGGGGATGTAGGCAGTGTTTTGGCAGGTAAGGGGGGGACAGATGGCTGCATTTTGGTGCAAGGAGGGGCTGTCTGGTTGCAGCACAAAGAGATTGTGAGACTGGTCTGACTTGAGGCTTAAACTTAACCTACTTAGAGATCGGTAAACAGGTTAGAGGGCCTGCTTTCCCTGTGTTGCCCATCTCCGGTTTCATTGTTTGCCACTCAAGCTCAAGGCATGTGTAGTGTCCCGGTGGCACTACAGGGAGGACTATGTCAGTGTATCTTGACCGTGGTTCGAGCTTGACAGCAACTTGAATTAAGGTGTTTCAAACAGCTGGCAAGAACATGAAGCTGCTCCCATGCCTGCTTTGAAATAAATGATCATTGACAGCCATAGGGCTTGCAGAAGAGGACTTCAGCACCTGGATCACTGTTTTTACATACCTCTATGTGTGGACTTAACTGCTCTGATGTGCTAGCTTTCTTTGGGAGTGCTGTTGATGGGATACTGCAGAGGAGCAGAGGCATCTGCTAATGCTCTGTTAAACAATGTTTTGATAGTTTAAGTTTAGACCCAGCAGTCATTGCAGGCTGTTTACAAGTTCAGGCAAGCATGACTTGTGGCCATGCTTGGGTTACAGTGGTCACATTGTCATGTCTTTCTGTGTATCCTCAGCTCTTGGAAAGCACTGGTTCCAGTGGAACAGCATCCTTGCAAGCTGGTGCCACTGGTGTTTCCTTTTAGTGCCCTGCCTCATCCCAACTCTATGAGAAGTAGTCAGCCTGGGGCATTCACCTGGTCTTTGAGAACATCAGACTCATGACTAAATGTCTCTTCTTGCTGCCAGTGCTGCTATAATGTGAAACCTTTTCTGTTCTGTTGGAAGGGACCTTCAGCCTGTGGTGCCATCCCAAGTTTGAAGACCGCTGCCAGTCTGTGGTGGAGTTCATAAAGAGAGCAATCATGCACTCCAAAAACGGGAAGTTCCTCTACTTTCTCCGATCCAGGGTTCCAGGTGAGTCTCCCACTCTGAGTCTGGGGGATGTTTTGCTCTGTGATTAGCTGCTGGTCTGTCCCAGATAGCCAGTTTAATGTGGCTTTGGTCTGCTGTGCTCAGTGCCCTGGTCTGCATCCTTGCCCACTGACTTCTCAGAAGGATTCTGCGGAGATCTCTCTCAGCAGCAGCACCACTTACTTGTGGTGGTAAGGAGACTTCCCAAACCTTTCTTCCCAGGAGCATGGAAACATGATACCATCTCACACTATGACAAATGGAGCTGGAGACTGGAAAGCTACTCCCTCAACAAGCAATTATTTGGCTACTAAAACCCTGCTTTCTTCCCTCCCCCAGTCTCAGTACTGCTGTTCTTAGGAACCACTCCATGCTTTGTAGTTTCTCAGTTCTTCTTTAGCTGAGACCCACCTGGGGCTGTCAGGGGGAGAGACATTAAGCTGAGTGTGTGGGAGCGTTTCCAAGTGTGAGCTCAAAGTGAGCCTCGAGGGATAGATACTGTAGATTCAGAGTCCCTGGGGGGGCCTGTGATGCCAGAACCCATCAGCAGGCAGGTGCTTGCAAATGAGGAGGGAGTGTTAGTGCAGCTTTGTTGAAGCATGTTTGATTGCATGCTGTTGGGATTGCAGAGTGCTTGTTTCCCCATCCATCAAACTCTGGTTGCTTAAATGGGCTCACATCTCCCTCCTGCTAAATCTGGGCAGGCCACTGGACCATTATCTTCTGTATCTATTTTTTTCTGGTTTTTGCTCATCTGTCCTGGTGTATGAGAAAGCTAGCCAAAAAATCCAACGTGAAAGGAAGGGAAGAGTCTGCCAAATAGGCAAATATGCCCCTTGTGAGGGAGCAACAGTGGGGGCTGGAATTTGGAGGGCAGGTGAGTGGTGATGCTTTTGAACAAAACAGAGCAGGAATGGGAATGCTGCCATGGTGAGATGGGTGACGGCAGTGAAGTAGAGGGGCAGGGCTGAGAAGAGTGTGAGGATTGCTGTGGTAAATCTGCAAGTGAAATTGTAGTAAACTTGCTCCCTATCCATATTGCCATCATGCCTGCAGGCCCTGATGGTGACAGCGACCTCTGTGACACTGCAGCATGGAGAGGATTCAGCCCAAAGAGTTTCTGGTCTAGAAGAGGCTGGAGGGGAGGAGGGATGGGATGTTCCCTCTTCAGGGTTCCTAGCAGCGCTGGAGTCACAGCCCAGATCTGTTCAGTGTTGCCCTCTGCTGCAGACACTGCCAATAACTGGAAAGCTGATTTATAATGTGGCTGTGCTTTGGGGAGGAGAGGGATGTAAAGCTGGTTTTGCAATGTACCCTACCTTCAAAAAATCCTTTCAACTTAAACATACTTTACCTTCCTGATCCTGAGATCTCTTCCCCTTGAGAACAGGGCTTTGAGGGCTTAGGACTCCAGGCAAATACCTTAGAAAGGACTTACTCTAGAAAAATATCATTGAAAAAGAAAATATCCCCCCCCCCCAACAGCCCTGTGCACCTGCTGAGGAGTCCCTTGCTGCCTGGTCCCCGCTGTGCTGCTGGCTCTGGGTCCTGCACCTCTGCATCTGGGTGCAGCATTGGACCTGGGCGCTTCTTAGAGTCGCTGTGCCTTGATCCTTGAAAAACAAAGTCTCACACTGATGCCTGATCTTTAGCAGGAGAACATTTAGGATCTGCATCTCCCCAGTGTGCTCGTTGGTGCTCTTCTCCTGCTGAAATGTTAACTGCTGCTCAGAGGAGGGGGCTGTTTCCAGCTTGCATCTGGCTCCTGGCAGTGAGGCATGTGGCTAGCACAGTGTGCAGAGCTCGTGCTGCGTCCCTGTAGTCGCTGGCTGAGCTCCCAGAGGCTAATTCCTTTCTGGTAGGAGAATAAGGGTGGGGGGGAGAATCCAGCCTTCAATTGATTGCTGTTCTTTGGTTTCTCAAAAGCTGGCTCACAGCTTCCTGAGCTGCCTGGAGCAGTTTTGAGCCCATCTTAGTGTGAAGAGCTTTCCCTTTTCTCCTTTCACTCCATTGCCCTCAGAGACAAGCCAGCAGGAGGGGGTTAGAGTGTAACTAGCTTTGAATCCTTCTGTAAAGACAGATAAAACCTTGTGCTGTGAATGAACCCAGCTCCCAAAGATCCTTCCTAGTGCTCCTGCCGACCTCTTGGATCTGTGGGCTCGATTGTTGCTCTTAACTTTGGGGGAGGAGGAGGTTGGGTGGTGGTGGGGAAACGACAGCTGGATGCAACTCACTTTCAGCCCTGCGAGGTTGCTCCCTGCGTGGGGAGCTGGCTCGAGCGAAGCTGCTGCTGCCTCTGCCTTTGTGCCCAGCCTCGTGACCCCAAGAATGAGCAACTCTGGCACAGCTTGAGCTGACCAAATCCCCCAGCTTTTTAATGCCTCGCTAGAACTACCCAAAGGGTTGTGCAGAGCAAAGCCTACGCGCTGGTCATGCTGCCTGCCTTCTCCTTTGGCTTTCTTCTGCACCCTTTCAAAAGCCTGTTGCTTCACAGTATAAAGTGATGCTTCATCTACTAGTCCTGGGAGAGGGGGGGTGGTTAGGAGCTTGCAATGTCCCAGGATCTGCTTTTCCACAGTCACTCCATGACATCAGAACTGTTGTTGCCTTGTGAGGAAGGCTGGAGATATTTTGCAGCCAAAGGGGTATTGCCCCGGAAGGTTTGGCTCCCAGTCCCAAGCGACTCCAAAGCAGCGGGCTCCTGGGAAGATGTGCTGTCGAACACAGCCTTGCAGAGAGCTCCTGTTCCCAAGAGCCAGCTTTTACTTTCTGAATCAGTAGTGGCTCCTTTCTAATCTAACACTTGTCTCCAATATTGCTTTTTCCCAAAGGTCTTCCTCCAACGCCTGTCCAGCTCCTGTATCCAGTCTCCAGGTTCAGCAATGTCAAATCCCTTCAGCACCTTTGCCGCTTTCGGATCAGGCAGTTGGTCCGAATAGATCACATCCCCGACCTCCCACTGCCCAAGTAAGTCTCGAGGACTGGCCTGGGGATGAGTCTCTCTGGTTTCCTCCCTGACCCTTGCCACAGCAGGCAGTGAGAAAGTGTCTGTATCTGCAGCAAGGGCTCTGGGAGGGAATAGTTGAATTCTTCAGCCTTGGGACAGCAAGATAAATGTCCCGTGGTGTGTAGGGATGCGTGCGGGAGTGCTGACAAGCTCAGGAGTGAGGCGTTATCTGCCGATGCCACAGCCTTGGGGTACCGGCTGCTGTTTCTGCTGGAGGTGACAGTCCTGGGTGGGCTGGGGAAGAGGTTCTGGTTATCCTTTGTGGAGGCTGGTGTGCTTGTGGCTCAGGGTTAAAGCTTCTGCCCATTCCTTCCCCAGGCCCCTGATCTCCTACATCCGCAAGTTCTACTACTACGACCCGCAAGAGGAGGTGTATCTGTCGCTGAAGGAAGCTCAGCTCATCTCCAAACAGAAGCAGGAGACCGAATCCTCCACGTAGCGAGGCTGCCTCACCCATCTTGTTGCTGTCACTGATGGTACGTGTGTGCCGCTGGTCCATGCCCTGGCCCATGGGGTCAAACGTAAATCACTCTGTTCCCTCTGATTGCAAAGAAAACACAAAACCCTCCCGAAGAAGTCATGGCTATTCACTCCATGGTCTTTTACCATTGTCCAACTTTCCTTGGGGAGGGGAACAAGGCTTCTGCTACTTTCTTGGGCATATTTGTGCCTACACAAACCTGTGCTCGCTCTCGTGCCAAACCAGCTGCCGTCTGGGGCAGATCCTGCCACATCAAGTGGGCTGTTTGATCCCTCTCCCCTCTCTCTTCCCCACCAGGAATTTGATTGTTGCCATCCTGTAGCCCAAGTCAGGCTGTGGTGGGAAGGAGGCACGTGACGGTGAAGCCTGCTTCTGCGGTGCCACTTCTGCTCTCAAGCTCTTTTGTACAGAGAAGAGGGTTCAAGACTCCTAAGAAGCACAGCAGAACGGGAACAAGAGCCTCAGCTCCTGCCTTGAGGGAGAGGGGTCTCGGAGACAGCTGAGCCCAGCTCATGGACTCCTTGAAGAACAAAGAATGTCATGGCACTATTTACAAATTTTTGAAAGTTTTATTTTTGATGTCGTCCTTTTTTTTTTTTTTTTTTCAGCATGAGAAATACAGTCTTATGATCAGCTGAATTTTTTTATCCTCCCTTGGAAACTTCAAGGTGGGGAGAGAGAAGGGGACTTTCTAAGAAGATCATCTGCTCCAGGCATTATGGCAAGACTGTTCTTTGGTCCTCACTGAGAGGGGATGCAGCCGCAGAGCTGCTTGGAGGCAGACTGAGCCAGAATGATGTGCAGCTGTGTGGAATAACCTCTGGGAAGCATGGAGCTCTGAACAGCGGGCAGCTGCACAGCTCCCCTGCTTTCTAGGATTTGGGAGAAGAGGGCCAAACATAGTCTTGGGCAGCTGAGCTTTGCAACTGGATTTGCAGGGTGGTCCTATATGCTTTTAAGTTGGGCCCAAGGAAGGAAGAGCATGTGAGCCATTTGGATGTCATGGAGCCTTCTGCCAAAGGGAATGGTTGCTGCTGCACTGGGGAAACAAGGACTGCTCCTCCGAGGTGGCATTGTTCCCTTAGCAAACACTGGAAGATTTTGCTGAACCCCTGTGATAAGTGGAAGGGACGTGGCAAAGCTGTTGCTGTAACTGTTGCAGCAGTCCATGGACCAAAGGTAGTTGCTACAGGGATCTCAGTCTTGCAGAGTTGTGGGATGTGCACTTTTAGCCTTTCTCTGGTTGTCTCCAGAAGCTGTGAATGAAGTGGCTTTCTGTTGATCTGTGAAGGATCTTGATTAGGAGTTGCTGGGGCATTAAGAGGCATCTCTGGGGAGACTCAGAGCAAGGAGCAGATAACTGAGGGTTCTCCTGGAATGGCATCTGATCTCTGCGAGCTTGCTTGCTTGCTGCTTCATCCTCTCCCTGGGATGTCCACGGAACTACAGCAGTTCAGAAACAGTAAAGCCAAGAGAGATGGTCGCTCTTGCTGTGTTTCTGGACTTGGCACTGGCTGAAATACCCCACCCCCCACCTTTTCAAATGCTGGTCTGCTGTTTCATCCACTGCAGCAACTGCAAAGAGTTTGCATTTCATGGTGAAGTTTAAAGTTTGCCTGAAGTGATGCTGAGAAGTCTGGAGAAGCATCTTTCCTCCTGTATGTAAATGAGCAAGTGTTCCTGTGCTCTCAACCCGAGTGAAGGAAATGCTCCATCCTGCAACAGTGTGGTCTGAAAACGTAATGTTGTCTGTGGCCCGGGTCTGCAGATCTGAGGTCGGTGCCCCGTGAGCTGCCTGCAGTCACTCAGGAGCTGCTAAGACTTTGGTCTTGCCCTGCAGAATGATCTATGTCCTTGAATTAGATACGGTCGTGCAGATCTTAAAGCAGCCTGGAAAAATTCTGATTGTCTGCCTCTGCCAAGTGTTGCTATGAAGGGTGCTAAGAAATCATGCCCTCCCTTTCTTCACCATCACCTCTGGCCTCAGTTTTGGTCTTGGAGAAAAAGTATGTTTTTTAAAAAGGATTTGGCTTCCAGATGAAACTAATAACTAAGCTTCAAAATCTGTAGAAATACCTCATCAGACACTACTCACTACTGACTTTGTGTTGCATGGTCGGGGCAGTGGTTATCAGGAAGGAGGAGCTGCCCCGAGACGTGCTGAACAGCATATCCTGACCCTTGGTGAAATTGGAGCTACTGTAGTCTACAGCTACTGTGTCCCCTCTGTGCGGGGACCCACGTTCATCCCTCCACAGCCGCCGCTGCGTTCCCTCCCCTTGGCTGTAGACCTACAGCTCACACCAAGTTATCAGCAGAGCCTGCAAATAAATGCAACTGCTTCGACTAAAACGCACAGCATGCTGGGCGAATGTTGGGGGGAGGAAAAAGCATCTGTACTTGTGCAGGTGAAACTCCAATATCCACGCACCTGGCCCTGCTGCATCTCGGTTGTCCACGTGCTGAAGATTTGAATCTTCCAACTTATCCGTATGCTGGAAAGGAAAACCTTCCCAAGAGCCAAGCCTGGTCTGATGCCTGAAGTGTCCAACTCCATGCCAGCGAAGAACAGTGTGCCTGGTGCATGTGTCTCCTGTCAAGCTTCTCTCCAAAAAGAGACCCCGGAGGCAAGGATGCATGTGAATAGGTGATGGCCTGCAGGACGTGTGAAATGGGGGAGCTGTGAGTCTTCCCTTGCTGAAGCCAGGGAGAAGCCGGTCCTCTCCCTAGTGTGATGGTAGTGACAGCATTTTCACTTCTTCCTTCCCTGTTCTGGGAGGGAGAGGCGCAGGCAGGGTTTGGGAAGGGAAAGCAGCCGATCTGGAGAGCACACCAGGGAAAACTGGTGCTGGCTGGGCACTGGGAATTGGTGCAGAGCCCATCCTGCCGACACTGGGCTTGCCTGGGGTGAAAACGCACAACCCTGCTCCACATCAGGTCGGGAGAGCCGTCCTGCACTGCTCAGCTCCCTGCGTCCCCCTCCGGGGATCTCTCTGCGTACCCCCAGAGCTCCCCACAAGGGTGGATGGGGTGGCTCTGTGGCTTTCGGAGCTGTTAGAGAAGCAGCCAGACTTTAGGGGCAATACTTGAATTTACATGTATTTGGTTGGCTGTCACTGTCCTTGGGAGGACTTCTCCCAACAGCCTGCCAGTGCTTCTGGTGTTATTTGAACCCTGTGCACAGCAGGGGCAGCCCTCCCCAAATTGAAGCCAGCAGCAAGGCTTGGGGTCTGTCTGCAGCAGCTGAAATGATGGAGATGTGCTCTGGGGTGTTAGATAGGGGATGGTGGGACACCAGCCTGTCATGCTGACGTGCTTGGTGTCAGCTGTAGCTGCACAAGACACCCCCCCCCATCAATCTGCACCCGCAGGAGCGGTGGGGTCAGCTCTGCCATGAAGGTGGCAGATGCTCTTCACCCTTCCCAGGGCCCTGCTCCACCTCTCCTTGCTCCAAGACAGGCAGGGGAGCTGGAGCGTGGTCAGGGCCAGCCTGCTGCCTGTGGCTAATAGTGCTGGATAAGATCCCAAGGTTAACTGTAGTTAACAGCCTTCTCTTGAAATCCATTTAAAATAAAGCTGTTCCTAGAGTTCCTTCACATCTAGGTGTAAGGAGAGGGAGGGACTTGATCTGCTGTTTGGAAGTGGGAAAAGGTCCAGAGATTTTTGTTTCAAGGCTGGATGTGAGTGGAGCAAGCAGAGTGGTCTCTGCTGAGGGGGTGATGGTCTTTGTGGACACAGGTGAGATCTCAAAGAGGTGGCTCAGTCCTGTCTTGCCAGTGAATCCCCATCCCTGTTTGGGGAGGAACACCTAATGTTTGTATCCTGCCTGGAATGGTTTTGTAGGCTGGTTCTGGAGGGTGCTCTCATCCTGCTGATTTGGAAAAAATTTTTATAGCCTCCTTTGTCCAACCTTGAGTTCTGCAGAGGTTGTTGCCGTCCTCCTCCCTCTGTCAGGGACCACAGGCAGATGAACAATGAAATGGATCATAAAAACTACCAAAGCGCAGAAGGTATCCATGGAAAAGCTCTTTTTTTTTTCAGCTGGAGATGGTGCTTTTTTCAGCTGGATGAGTGCAGCCTTTAGGAGGGGTGTGTTTTACCTGCTTATCAGGTTGGCAAGATCCCAGGTTTGCTCGAGCCGGCTGCTCTGTGCAGGGCCCCCGCTCCTCTCCCTGCAGCCTGTTTCAAGGTAGGGAATGACCTGGCTCGCTCCTGCAGCGTGAAATTCAGATAAGCCAGGACAGTGTTCTCACATGGAAGTTTTCAGTTCAGCATTGACGTCCTTGGGGCCAAAAGAAGGGGAAAAAATTCATCCTTAGCTTAGTTTGGGTGGGACCTACTGCGGGCAGGGTGGGAACCACCTGAGCTGCTCATGCGAGAGGGAATTGGTGGTTTTGAAAGCACCAGGCATGTGACGCTTACGTTATCTGGCCAATTTTTAAACCCTAAACGTGTTTTTAATAGGGACCTGTGTTATCGTGCATGTGCCTGAAGGAGCGTGTGGGTGCAGGGAGATGTGCAGGGCTGTGCCCCAGCTGGGCAGGCTCTGCTGTGGGTGATGGCTGGTGCTGAAGTCTTGTCTGGGAGCTTTTTGGGGAGGAAACTGCTGGAAAGCAGGGTTTGCAAAAAGAAAGGATCTTCCTGCTTCTAGTAGGAAGGGAACTGGCTGTTGTCCTTTGTTCTTCACAGTTAAGATATGCTCTTGGGATGATTTTACCCTTAAAATTGACCATCAGGTCTGAGCCTGCCTGTTGGAGGGCTCGTCGGGGACCCAGACGCCCGCCTAAGCCCCTTCGGCTTTCAGGGATGGAGGGATTTATCGGCGTGCTCCAAGCAGCCCCCATAGCGCTCCCCTCCCCGGCCCCTCGCTCCTCATCCACAGTCTTCCAGGTGAGACAGGGCAGGCGGGACCCCCAGTCCCAGACATCCCGCTGGGATTAAGGGGGTCCCAGTGGTGCTGCCTCTGACCGTGCCTCCAGCTGAAAAGCACAACCAGTGCCCAGAAACGCAGCGGCCTCCCGGGGTGAGCTCCCAGTGCCCCTCGGGGTGCTCCCCACCCCAGCCAGGGCTTTACTCTGAAAATCGCTGGTGGGCAGCGAGTAACACTGGATCTGGACTTGCCTTTAGAGAAGGAATGAGCAGATACTGGCAGCTCCGAGTGCAGGACCTCATGCTGCTCATCGCCAGGACTGTTGAACCACCCTTTGGTAGAAATGCAGCTTTGCTTAATTTTATCTTTTTTTTTTTGGTGTGTGCTTAATTTATTAAAATAGTTGCTGATTAATTTATTTTCATAAACTATATTAAAAAGTTACTAAATGGTAAAAACAGACTTGCAGGCCAATCTTTCAGAAGAAAAAAAAAAAAAGAAAATGTTTTTGATATAAACACAACAAATGCACTTTTGGGTGTGTTTGGTTATTTTTGGGAGTGGGGAGGGGGAGCCTGGCTGTACCTGTGGGTTTGTCTGTATATATTGTATTAATAGGCATGTTTGGCCTCTCGTGTGGAGACATTAGTAACTGCTGCAGGTCCTGTTGGGGAAGCTGGTGTGAAGTTCCCAGATTTTTTGTTTGGTTTTTCTTTTTTTTTTTTTTTTTTTTTTTTTTTTGTTAAGTTGTCAGTGAGGGAGAGCTGACTTCTGTGTTTG
Source organism: Haliaeetus leucocephalus (assembly GCF_000737465.1). Classification (NCBI taxonomy): domain Eukaryota; kingdom Metazoa; phylum Chordata; class Aves; order Accipitriformes; family Accipitridae; genus Haliaeetus; species Haliaeetus leucocephalus. Next base: position 1,243,556 of record NW_010972546.1, read on the forward strand.
TAACTCATTTCTATCGTCGTTTTGACTGATGGTTTTTTGGTTTTGTTTCTTTTTTTGTTTTGTTTGGGAGGGTGGGAAAGGGAAGAGAGCGGGGGTTTGAAATAAAATAATTGGAAATTGTTTTATGTGCTTTGTGTTGTCTTGAGTCCCAAGCTGCTGACTTCCCACCCCGCCCCGGGGTCTATTCTGCCCCCCAACTTGCAGCATCCCTGTGGGGTGGGATGGGATCCCAAGGGATGGAGATGCCTGGGTCCACCTCCTGCCCCCCAACTTCACCCTGTCCCCCTCCCCAGCCCCTTCCCCAGCTGCAGGAGCCATGTGTGCTGCTTCCCCCGCCTCTGCCCTGCGCCGAGGCGCTTTGAACGCCCCCGAGTTTGGCAGATCAAAGGCTGCGGAACGACAGAATGGGGCTGAGGCGGGCAGCATGTGGCCCCCCCCTCTCAGCTGCTGTGTGTTCGGGGGGGGCTCATAGCCCTGGGGAGCCTGTATCCCCCCCTCCCTTCCTCCTCCATCACTGGTTGGGGGGGCAGCGAGGGGGTGTTGGGGTGCAGCTGGTGCCCTGGTCTTGGTGCAGGGGTTTGTCCCCCTCTCTGTCCCAGCCGTGGGCACAGTCCCCAAGGCCGGGGCTCTGTGCGGGGACAAAGACCCCATTGATGGGGGGCCAGACGGCAGAATCCGACATCTGGGGCTTCCTCATCAATTTTTTTTCTTTTTTTCTTGGCTGGGCTGAGCCCCGGGGGCTGGAGCTGAGATGCCAAGGGCCCCCCTCCATCGCCTGCCTGCAGCCCATAAACCCTGCGGGGAGGATGTTCCTGGTAGAAAAGGGGAGCGGGGCGGGGTTTGGGGGTTCACCCAGTCCCAAGGAGGGTTGTGCTGCTGTGGGCAGGGATGACTGTACCCCAGGAATTGCCCTCGACAGGGAGGGTGCTTCAGGGGCTGTGGGGAGCCACGTGCCCAGGGCAGGGATGGGGCACCCCCTTGGTGCCCCCCCCCCAGCCCCATAAAAGCCCCTTTGTCCGGCCGCCTCCGAGCCGCCCTGGAAAAGCCCCAACATGGCTGCGCGCTGCGCAGAGCTTATTTTTAACATCTCATTAGCATCAGAAAGCAGCAAATTTCCCCCCGGTCCCCAGCGAGGTTCGGAGCCCCCAGACAAAAGCCGCTTTCTTCTTGCTCGGGCTCCC
>NW_010972546.1:1244992-1245232 GCF_000737465.1 Haliaeetus leucocephalus
TGATGAGGAGGGGAGGGTGGGTGGATGGATGGGTGGATGGGTAAAGGGGGGGGGGACGGGATGGATGGAAGGAAGGATGGATGGAAGGATGGATGGATGGAGGATGTGTGGGTGGGAGGGAGAAAGGAAGGATGGATGGAAGGATGAATGGATGGAGGGTGGATGGGTAAAGGGTGGGGGGACAGGATGGATGGAGGGATGGATGGAAGGATGGATGGATGGAGGGGGGGTGGGGAAAGG
>NW_010972546.1:1246259-1247022 GCF_000737465.1 Haliaeetus leucocephalus
CTGGGGCTGAGCCCCTGCCCACCCTGGTCCCCTGTGTCCCATCCCTGCCCCACCGACACCAGCGCTCCCACCGGCTGCGACACACACATGGGGTCCTTGCGTGAGCACCCGTGGGTGCTCACCCTGCCCAGGTGCCTACTACGGGGACAGTTTCTGGCCCCTCGCCTAACGTGGAGGGGACGGGTGGCCGGGGGGGGACGGTTCTCGCTCTGCCACAGGTTTCCGTCGCAGCCCGAGGTGTGTCTCGCCCCACTTGCTGCGAGCAGCGTGATTTGGGGAAAGGGGTTTCTGCTCAGGGAAGGGGCTGGAGCAGCCGTGGGGTGTCTGCTGGGGGGTGTGGAAAAAGCTTGGGGAGGGGTCGGGGGCTCGGATGAGGCTGTGTCTGTTGGTCTTTCCTCTGTCTCCCCGTTCCCAGTCAACGCCTCCAGAAGCTGTCCTGGCCGCCATGCCCACCCAGGCCAGGCTGCGATGTCCCTCCCCAGTGCCCACCCGGAGCCGTGGGTGCTCTCATCCCCCCCCGCCCCGCACCACGGCTCTGCACGGATGGGGCTTTCCCAGCTCGGTTCCCTGGGGCGGGGGGGTTATTTCCCCTCTGAGCATCTCCCCCCACCCTGCCGCTGTGCACCCAGGCGAAGGGTCCAGCTCCATTCCTGCAGCCTCTGCACCCCTCGGGCTCTGCCTTGCGTTTTCGCCACCTGCCCCATCCTTCTGGCTCGGCCCAGATCTGAGCGCAGGATTTATGCCTTGTGTGTGCCCCCCCCCC
>NW_010972546.1:1247038-1248032 GCF_000737465.1 Haliaeetus leucocephalus
GGGGGGGGGTGTCAAGCATCGCTGGCTTCTTGTGTTGCCCACCCTGTGCCAGGTCTGAGCTTGGCAGGGTCCCCGGCTGAAAAAAGCCCGTTGGGGTGTCACTGTGCTGCTCCCCCAGCCCTCACCCCCCCCTCCTCGGCCAGCCCTGCCCAAGCCACGAGGCTGGACTGACCCAGAGGTGGGGTACGGGGTATCCCGTCGCCCCCAGTACAACACCAGCTCAGGGCTGGAGCCTGTCGAAGGGACGAGGTGGGTGCTCTGCCCCTCCTCATCCTCGCTCACCCCAAGGCGTTGGGGCAAGCGTGGGAAAACGCGCAAGGGAAACCGAGGCGCAGCCTGGGGCTACGCGAGGGAAACTGAGGCACGGTACGGGGCCAGGCACAGGGAGCTGAGGCAGAGTGTGGGGCCGTGCCCCGGGGAGCCGAGGCCGGGCGCGGAGCCGGGTGCTCCTGGCCGAGGCGTGCAGGGTGCTGGCAGTGCCCCAGCGGGTCACCGGGCCGCGCTGGGCCTGGCACCGGCGCTGCCTCCGAGCTAATATTTACCCAGGCTGGAGGGCTTTGGCCGCCGCGCCGGGAAATGCCACGGCCGGGCCAGGGGCCGCAAACCCGCCGTTCGCGGCGGTGGCAACCAGCGCCGGCGAACCCGCTACCCCGGTGTCACCCCAACCCTGGGCGCAGCCACCAACCCCGGCACCCGTGGGACCTCTGCAGCCCCCCCGGGGGTCTCTGGGAAGAGGGAGCTGGGTGAGCGGATGGATGGAGGGTTGGGGGAAGGAAAGAGGGAGGGTGGGTGGGTGATGAGGAGGGGAGGGTGGGTGGATGGATGGGTGGATGGGTAAAGGGGGGGGGGACGGGATGGATGGAAGGAAGGATGGATGGAAGGATGGATGGATGGAGGATGTGTGGGTGGGAGGGAGAAAGGAAGGATGGATGGAAGGATGAATGGATGGAGGGTGGATGGGTAAAGGGTGGGGGGACAGGATGGATGGAGGGAT
>NW_010972546.1:1248754-1253283 GCF_000737465.1 Haliaeetus leucocephalus
CGTGGCCGGGAGAGCGCGGGTGTAACGCGTGGCGTGGGCGAACGCGCGCCGGCGCCTTCGCCAGCCCCGCCGGACCCCCCGGGAGCTCCCGCGCATCCGCCCCGCTGGAGCGGTGAAAGCCAACGTGGGGGCTGCGTGTGATGTGCTGACATCCCCATCCGTGGGTTGCAACCCGGGTACGGCATCCTGGGGCTGCGAGCATCCATCCCTCCGCACCCAAACCACCGCCCCCCCCACCAGCCTGCCCGCTGCTGCCCGGCGTGTCTCAGGGCTCGCTTTCCCTCCTGGAAAAAAAAAAAAAAAAAATCCCCCCTCGAGCCCATCCAGCTGCAATGCAGAGGAGCTCCCGAGCAGCCCGCGCGTCTTCCTCGCCGCCCCGCTTGACGGCAACGCCTTCGGAGGAGCCGTGGTAATTTTAGGCCGTGAGCGGCAGCAGGTTGGCATGTGCCTGCCGGCACCCGGGGCAGGGCGGGCAGGATCCGGCAGCGGAGGCAACCCTGGCCAGCCGCCCTCCCGTCTCCCCGCTGCGATGGGCCACGGTAGCCGGGGATGCACGGAGCAAGGGGGTCCCCAAGGCACCCCAATTCCCAGCAGGATTTCAGCCCCTCCCTGATGTGGGATGAGCATGTAAGTCTGCGCTGGCCCCCCCCGCCCCCCCCCCCCCGCCGTGTTGTCCTGCTTTCCTCTGCCTGGCTGCCGGGTTTCCTCACCGATCCCATCCCAGATCCCCCTGGCCTTGCTCTTGTTTATCCCCGACAGACCCGCTTGGCGGGCAGGCGAAGGAGGGGTTGGGGCCGTAACCCTTTCGTCTCTCCGCCGCCGGCTCAAAATGGCTTCGCGCTGCGATGGCTGCCGAGATGGGAGAGGAGCTCTCGGTCGGGAGGCGTCTTCCTAGAACCGGGAGGGTGCTGAGCACCGGGACATGCACCCAGCTTTGCCACCCGTGCCGTGGCGAGCTGTGGGGCGACACCCCACCCTGTTGGGGCACCCATGGGCGAGTGTCCCTGTCCCCAACCCTGCTGCCATGGGTAGGGTACGGTCCCACTCCGGCCTTGGGGATCTGTGGCCAAGCGGTGCTGCCGCCGTGCCCTGCCCCGACGCCGCTGCCCCTCCGGCTGTGCCAGCCCCGCTCCGACGCCCTGCTTTTGCTTTTCTTCATTTTAATTCGTAGGATTAGGTTAAAACCCATCGCCCAGCCAGGATTCCCCTCTCGCTCTCTTTGTCTGCAGCACGGAAACAGCTCCGCAGGGAGCGGCAGCCCGGGCGGGCGGGGGGCTTGTGCTCCCCCAGCTCCGCTTCTCCGGCTGCCAGGATTTGGGCCAGGGCGGGGGCCGGGGATGTTGAGACGCGATGGATCCGTTCTGCTAAACTGGGCAGGGTGGGTGGGAACCAAGACGGCGATTTTCGGATGGATGGTTACGGAATGGGGTGTGGGGTGAGCGGCGATGGCAGGACCGGGTTCGGGGACACCCTGCCGGGGGGGTGTGTGCTGTCCCGTCCCTGCATACGGGGACGGAGGAACTGGGTGTCCCCGGGGGGCTGCTAATGGGGTCTTGGTTCTGGGGTGGGGCTGGAGGAGACAAAGAGGGCTGGGAGGGGAGGGAGCATTCGCTGGCTGGGTGCATGGTGGTACCCTGCTTCTTGGGGACCCCCGTGGAAAAGCTGCCCCAAGAGTGGGGCTGGGGTTTGGGGGGGTTCTCCTTGAGCCCCCCCCCCCGACCGTGCACCCCAGAATGGGGGTCACCCCTCACTGAGGATGGCTGCTTCTCCCTGACCTCGTGTGAGGGTCCATCCCTGCCTCTGTACATCGCACAGAGCGGGGGGGGGTCAGGGCCACTGCAGCCAGCTCAAATCGTGTCACCTCCCTGCTGAGGGTAGCACCGGGGAGGCCATGTGGGGACCCAGGAGTCCTGGGGTCCATGGCCGGGTCTTGCTGGCAATGGCTCTTCTGCGCCAGGCAGGACGTGACCGTGCATCCCCTCGTGGGGGGACACAACAAGAAGGACCCCCAGGAGCGGCACTGCCAGGTGGACAACGGGAGCGGGCGGCTTGGGCACAGCCGGGAGACATCTCCGCTCCTTCCCATTGATCGGCCACTGGGAAAGGCTGGAATTTGGTCGGGTCAGTCCTCGGTGCCAGACCCAGCTGGAGGGGACATTTCCTGGAAAGTCTCTCCAGAGAGAGGTCGTGGTGGAGCCAGCAGGGCTGGCAAGTCCTGCCGCGGCCGGGCAGGGTGAGGGCAGCCGTCCAGTGCATCCCAGCGGGACCCGGAGCTGCTCCACTCCTCTGCAGGCGGGAGGTGGCCCATGAAGGGGGACTGGGAATGAAGGGACCCGCCACAGGGCCGGGGGGTGCTGAGCGTGGGTGGAGGGTGGCCGGAGACGGGGTGCGGGCGTCCGGCTGCGCCCTCGTGGGGAGGAAACGTCCCGTCACTCGCATCCGACTGTTTGTTCCCTCCAGCTGCTGGGACGGTTTCCGGGGCCGGGGCAGGGGACAACAGTGGTGGCAGGGATCCCGCGGGTCTGCCTCGGACGCTAGCACCCACATGTCTCCAGAGCACAAGATCCCCCCCATCACAGCCCTCCGTTGCTGCGGGTGCTGTACCCCAGGGGTGCTCTTTCAGCATCCTGGGATGGCTGACTGTACCATCCGGCTGTGGTTGCGTGTCTGCGGCTGTGCGTGAAGCATGCGGAGGGTGAGCAGCGCTGCGGGAGCTGCCAGCCAGGCGGGATGTGCCCGTAAGCAGGATTGGGCCCTGCGGCCTCTCTCCAGCCCCGAGTTCCTAGCGCTTCCGCGGCGGTGGCTGACGGCTGGGTCATTTATTTTTTCTGGTGGTGCTGAGGTTTCTCCGGGTGCCCGGAGGAAGTCATTGTTGACACAGACTTTCTTAATTGTGTCACGGAAAACTTGCGCTCGGCGGCTGGGTCTGCGCTGCGCGGCACGGGCTGGCATCCCCGGGGCGTGCGGGGCAGCGCGGGCAAACCTTGGGTGCAAGCAGGGAAATGGCTGCTCAGGAGGGGCTCGGCGAGCAGGTCGGGGTCAGCGCCATCCTGGGTGCAGCGGCATCGCGTGGCTGTGCCGGAGCTCTTGGCACGAGCCCAGGCTGCGCCGCGTGTCCGGCGCTGGCCCGGCATGAGCGGGAGGTCATGTGTCCCTGGCATCCTCCCTGCACCCCGGGGTGCTCTGCGGATTTACGCCAGCAAGTGGCTAGCCCCCACCGCTCACCCCGTTGTTGCCCCACGCACGGAGCCCTGTCCCCGCTGGGGACCGGGGTGAGGATGGTGACACCCGCCAGCAGCGGAGAAGCCGTCTCAGGGTGCCATGGTGGGAGACTGGGACACTGTCCTGCTGTTCCCCACCCCAAACCCCCTTGGGTTCAGCCCCCCCCCTTGATTTCAGCCCTGTTGGCACCTGAACCCCAGCTCCAGCCCCGGCGCTGCTTTGGCCGTCCGTCCTCCCCACCCTGCGTCCGTGCGTCCCCGTGGGCTGTGGCCGTCATTCCTCCCTGGTTTCCTGCGCCTCCTCCCGCTTTCCCGTCACGTGCAGCTCCGTTTCCCCTCCAGCCTTGCCCCCCATCACCCCAGGGCCGGCGCTGGGTCCCGGCTGTGCCCGCCGTGTGCCTCGGCTGAGCCCGCGGTGACTCAGGGCTCGTGCCGCGGCCGCCTGCCGCCACCAAAGCGCCTTTGAGGTGCTGTTCACACCCCGAGACTCAGGTGTGGGAGTTAATTTACTTGGCGGCTGCTTAATGATGGCTTCGGGATGCTCTTCTGCGGTCCAAGTGACCTGAGCCATGCCAGGCCCTGTCCGGCTGTCCCCATCCCTCTGTCCGCCAGGCCAGGCTCCGTCCGTCTGTCCTGCTGTTTCCCGTCTTTGCCGTTTCCTTTCCCTATGGGTCTGTGTCAGCTTTTGTCCGTCAGCCCCAACCCGGGTGTTTCCGTCCCTGTGTCTGCCTGTGCCAGTGCCCGTCAGTCCTGTCCCCCCGTCCTGGCGTTTCCTGTCCGTGTGTCCTTCCACGCTCCTCCTCCCGCATCGCCTGGCCTCGGCCTCGCCCTGCCGGTCCTTGTCCTGCTGTCCTGCGATCCCTCTGTCCGCTCCTTCTGTGCCCATCCTGGTCGGTTCTGCTCCTGGGTCCCTGTCCCTCTGTCCTGGCTTATCTTGTCCTGGGTGTCCCCTGCCTGTCCCCATCCTGGTCCCTGGGTGTCCCGTCCCCATCCCTGTCCTGGTTTCTGGATGTCCCTTGCCCGGTCCTGGTCTCTGGGTGTCCCCTGTCCATCCCTATCCTGGACCCCAAATGTCCCTTGCTTGGTCCTGGTCCTTTGGTGTCCCATCTATGTCCTGGTCCCTGGATGTCCCTTGCCTGGTTGTGGTCCCTGATTGTCCCCTACCCATCCCTGGGCGTCTCATCCCCATCCCTGTCCTAGTCCCTGGGTGTCCCTTGCCTGGTCCTGATCCCTGAGTGTCCCCTGCCCATCCCGGGGTGTTCTTTGCCTGGTCCTGGTCCCTGGGTGTCCCCTGCCCATCCCGGTCCC
>NW_010972546.1:1253564-1254349 GCF_000737465.1 Haliaeetus leucocephalus
TCCCGGAGGAGGCGGAGCCGTAACCGGGGCCGGGGCCGGCCCAGCCCGAACCGAGCCGTGCCGAGCCCAGCCGGACCGGATCGTGCCGGGCCGGGCCTTACCGGGCTTAGCCGTACCGTACCGAGCTTCTCTAAGCCGGGCCGGACCGAGCCGAGCCCGGCCGTTGCGCCCCGATGAATGGGATCGCCTTCTGCCTGGTCGGGATCCCGCCGCCCGCCCCCGCGGTGAGCGGCACTGGGTGATACTGGGTGGACTGGGGAGGCTGTGGGCTCGGGGGGGGAGCGAGTAGAAACCGGGGGAACTGGGAGATACTGGGCGCGCGGAGAGCGGGGACCGGGAGCGCGGGGCTGTGCGTGGCGTCGAGGTCCGGCAGCGGGGCTGGGTGCTGGGCGATGGCTCGGGGTCCTCGGAGCCCACGGGCACCCTGGGGACTGGACCGGGACTGGGGCAGACCCAGCGCCCTGGGGTCGGGGGCAGCGGGGCCGGAGGGGTCTGGCTGTTCGGGCAGGGCTGCGTGGCACCAGCGATGCTGGCCGCCGCGGCTGGTCCCCAGTGCCCGGCCGCGGTGGTGTCGTGGCAGGGCGGTGGGGCTGAGGCGCCTGGATCTGGCCACGGAGGTGGAGGTGAGACCCTGGGGCCGGGCTCCCCTTTCGCCGAGACAAGCCCCGCAAACGCCCAGCCGTGTTTCCTCCAAAACTCCTGGCTGGGCTGTCTCCTTGTGGGTCCGGTTGCTCCATCCCTGCCAGCTCCATCCCTGCCAGCTCTCAGCACTGGGCAGGCAGCAA
>NW_010972546.1:1254359-1267584 GCF_000737465.1 Haliaeetus leucocephalus
GTCCCCCAGCCTATAGCCCCTCGAGGTCATGTCCTGCCCCTATCTGGCTCCCCCAGCTCTGAGCAGCCCCCCAGCCTCGAAGCAGCGCAGGTATTTACAGCACCGCTGACCCACGCTGCGAACGCTCCTCCCGTGGCGTGGGCATCGGCATCGCCCGGCAGCGCTGGACTGGAGGGCGCTGGGGCGATTCCCGTCTCCCTGGGGAGCAGCACGGTGCCGAGGAAGGCCAGCTCAGCCGCTGGCTAAAACCCCATTTCCTGCCCGTTTCGTGCCAAATCCCAATGAAGGCGTCGGGTGGGGATGGGGATGGCACTGGGGGACCTGGGGCTGGGGTCCCGGTGGTGGGGGGCACGCCGGGGTAGTGCCTGGGCAGGGATGTGGGCCGCGGTGTCGGACTGGCAGAACGCCTGCTAATTTGAGCAGAGGTTGCACGTCCTCGCCCCAGAGCTGAATTTGGCCTCTGTTCCTCAGTTCCTGGTTATTTGAACTCGGCTTCCTCGGCCCGGCGATGGGGCTAATAACCAGCCTCAAAGGATTAATTGGGGTGTGCGAAATGGTTCAGATATGAGGAGTGCTGCTCGTTGCAGCGGCTGAGCATTAATCATGGTTTCTCTTCAGATTCCTCCCTGCTTACTCTGTACCGCTGAGCTCTGGGGTTTGGATTTTCGGGGGGGGAGGTGTTCAAGTCTCTTGAAATCTGCTCTTCTGCTGCGTTTTGGGGTGAAATGTGCCCTCCTGGGGGCCAGCACGTGGAGTGTGGGGGCTTTGCTCGGTGCTCACCTCTGCCCGCCGCTCACTGGGTCACTTAGGGCACTGGGTGACTTGGGGGGGGAGTTCTTTAACCGCCGCTGCCTCCCCCTGTGCGTCTGGGGAGGACGGTGGTGAGAAAGGCGCTTTGCAATCCTCCAGCGAGGATTTTGTGCTGCATAAGCAGAAATCCCGCCCGACGGCCGCCCCCGGGGCTGCGTGGCAGGGGCTGTGCCCCACCATCCCCAACCCTTCGGCCAGCGGCTGCTGCCCTTGTCCCTACGTGGCTGCTGCCTTCATCCCTATTTACCAACGCTGCTCCGCAAATTTAGTTTCTTAACGCGTTTTGGTTTTTTTTTTTTCCCCCCCTTTCTTTCTGAACCCTGAACTTGAAAGACAGGAAAAGCCTGTGCTCGGAGCTGCTGCCGCAATCCTGCCTTGCAAGCGCGAAACCTGGCACCGGCGCCGGGTTGGGGCACGCGGTGTGATGCCATGCCGGGGTCTGGCTGGCCACATCGGGGTTTTCGGAGCCACGGGTCGCCGGTCATGCGGAGGGCTCTGACCTCGCCGCTGCTGCGGTTTTAACCTTGACGTGTATCATGCGCTGTGCCCGGCTGGCAGCTCTGGCACCTATCTCTCACGCCGTGGGAGAACTGATGGGTGATGTGTAGTGTCCTAAACCCCCCCCAGGGCTGGCACCTCTTCCCCGGGTGCTGTCATCGGCAGCATCAACTGCCAAGGAACCACTGCTGGGCGTTATTTAGGGCTCAGGGACTGTGGTCTCTGGGGGTTTGATGTTGCAAGTCTGGCAGGGGGGATATCTCGCAACAGCTCTTGGTTTGGGTTCGGAGTGCAGGGGCTGGCTTGTGTGCCCCTCGCGGGGTGTGGGTGCTGTGGGGTGCGGGTGGGTGCTGCATAACCAGGTACCAGGAGTGCTCAGAGCTGGCGGCCGAGGCTTCTCCGTGGTTCCTGTGGAGCCACTCGCTGGGAAAAAACATGGAGGGATGGGGGGTTCATCCTGGGAAGCCGCTGAGCCCCAGGGATGGTCTTTTATTCTCGTTAAAGGGGAAAAAAAAAAGAAAAGATTAGGTTTCAAGTTGGTGCCGTCCCATTAATAAACCAAGTTTGTCTTCAGCAGGCAGCAAGACCTGATTTAAAAAGGAATGGAGATAGATGACCTATTTTAAGCTCTCAAGTTGGAAAATATCGACCTGGCTGCCTCTAGGCCACGAGCGGTGGGGCCGGCTGCGCGAGCTGTGCCGTGCCATGCCGTGCTGCCTGCTCCCAAAACCTGTCCAGCTTTCCAGGAGCCAGCCTGGCTTGGGATGCCCCAGGTTGCAAACCAGGGTGGCTGCTTTAAACCTGCCGCCGACCTCCTGGCTGCGGCCCAGACGTCTCCGGCACTGGCTCAGAGCACCCGAAGCGGCTGACTCCTTTTCCGTGGCTGCTTATCCCCAGGATTTCATTAAATCTTCCCTAATTGCCTTCTCGGGCCGCACCGCAGCGAGCACGCCTTCGCTGATGTGGCTGCGTGTTGCAAGACCCGTGGCGGCGTGGTCCAGCAGGTCGGTGCTGCCGCCTCGGTGGGAATCGGCCACGTGCCCGACAGGTTTGGTCTCTGCCGTGCGAAGCCCTGGGGTCCCCAGTCCCTGGAGCAAGTTGATCTCCTGGGGTGGGAAGATGCTGGGACAGAGGGTCGGTCCCGCTCCCCAGCCGTGCTGGGAAAATGGGAGCTGGAGGGCAAAGCTGGAGCTGGGGTCCCCCCAGGGGAGATGGGGGTTGAGTCATCGCAACGTGGCCGAAACGGAACACCGGTGACCGTGGGGACTGATCCTGCTTTCGGTCCGGGGTGGGACCCAGCGGGGTCCCCTGGCCTGTGCCTGCAAGTGCTTTGCTTGCTCGAGACCCCGTTGCGGCAGGAGGGAGCCAGGGCTGCGGTGAGCCGTGCCCGGCCAGGCGTAGGGAGTAGATTCCTGCCATAATCCCTGAGCCCAGCCGCTGGTGCTGTCCTGGGGGGCCGGATCCCCCCACGGTGGGCAACCAGGCAGGTCCCGGGGCTCTGTGACCCCCCCTGCCCTGCCACCCGTGGGGCAGGACCGTCTCTGCCATAAAACATCCACCCTCGGCGGCACCTCCAGGGCAGCACCCCCAGACCTGCTGCTGCGCACCCCGGGGTGCAGGCGTAGGGGTCCCCATGGTTGCCGTGCCCCCACCCCCTTCACCAGCCACCCTGACAGCAACAGTAGGTCCCTTGATGGGGCCGAGCGCGTGGGGCAACCCCAGGGCGGGTGGGACGGAGCCCGGTGGCTCCGGGGGACAATCAGGCTATTGTGGCACATAGTGGGCTCTTTTTTCTGCCGTGCGAGGCGGGGGGCCGGGCTGTGGTGCCAGTGCTTTTGGGGGTGAAGCGTGGTCCCCGCCGGGGCTGGCGGTGACTGGTGTGGTGCCAGCAGCGGGATGCTGATGTCCCCGGGTGTGGGGGCAGCGGTGGGGTGGGGAGGTGATGGAGGGGAGACGAGCTGGCCGTTTGGCTTATGGATGCACGTGGGCTGCGGGAAAAAATGTTGGGCTGCTCCTAATCTCAGGAAAACGCCGTTGAGTGTCGGTGCTGGGGCTGCAGCGGGACAGGAGGTGCTGCTGAAGCACGGCTGTCCCCAAATCCATGTCCCCAAAGCTGCCTCCTGTCCTCGCTGTGGCTGGAGGGAGGCTCAGGACCCCGCTCGGCTTTTTATTTTCACCATCTAGTGAGGGATGCAGGATGTGGCACTTCTGTGCATCCCCCCCATCGGAGCATCGCCCACCCCTGCGCTCCCACCCCAGCCCTCAGGCTGGCCCTTGTCCGCAGGCAGCACCCCACGGAGGTGCGAGGGGGTCCCCCACGGGTGTGAGGGGTGCACGGCCACGGCCCCCACCCTGGGCCCCCGGCCTTGAATGGGGCAGAGGCTGGAAGGAGCAGGCAGCCTTCCCCTGACCTCCCCGGGTAGGATTTTCCGCCACGGAGAAGTGGGAGCAGAGCGCAAGGTGCCTCTCGGAGCCGCCGGAGGAAATGGCTCATTGTTAGCCCTGCTGAAAAAAAAGAGACCCAAAAAATTGCAATAATGAGGCCAGCTTCTATTTGAGGGTTTCCATGGGAAAAACAGGAAACGGAATCCTGTTACTTTTCTAGGGCTTGCTGCCGATAACGCCGTTTTTAGGACAGGGTAGAGAAAGAGGAGGAGGAGCTGGGGATGAAGGCAGCCCTGGCAGTGAGCCCGCTTGGTCCCACTTCCTCGTGGGCTGGGAGATAAAACTTCTCCTCCGTGTCACTCTGGCTCAGTGTTTCCCAGCCTCTTCGGCGTGGGGGCCATCAGGCACGTCCTTGCTGAGCTCAGACCTGGTGCGGCTCCGGTGCATGTCCCCAGCCCTCATCCCTGCCTCGGAGCCACATTCCCAGCTGGCACCGTGTGTTAAGGATGAGCCGTGCGGGCTGGGGGACCCATGGGTGGGGGGCACGGAGGGGGCTGGCGCGGAGGATGCTCTGAGGGAAGAGACCGCAGGGCTTCGCCGCAGGACGGTGGCACCACCAGCGCCATAGGCAGCCGCTGCGTTAACAGGGGATGCAGCGTCCCCAAAACCGCCTCTGGCTGTCCCAGCTGGCAGAGCTGCCCCGGGTTGTGGTCCTGGGAAGCTGCAAGCATCCCCCGGCCCTTGCGGGTCTGTCCCCTGCGGGTAACTCCACTCTGGGGCCGGAGGTGCTGCGGTGGGCTCTCGCAGGCAGAGCGTGGCACTGCACAATTGGGAGGGCTGAGTTGGAGCCGCATCCTGCCCCGGCATCGTGACGTGGGGCCGCGAGCAGAGGTGGCACGTGAGCCGGCAGCGTGGGCAGGCTCCACGTGTACATGCTTGTATCGATGTGGTGGCATCAGCCTGCGTTGCGGCCGCCAGCACATCCTCGAACGGGGACGATCCTGCCCCAGGACCTCGACCAGGGATGCCAACAGTGGTGGGGACCAGCACAGGCAGAGCCACGTGGCCGGAGAGCCACGGTGGGCACTGGGGCTGGCAGCCTGGTGAGGAGAGGTCAGGAAAGGGATGAGGCTCTCTGGCCACATTCCCAAATTACTCTGAATGTGGCACTAGGGACCCCCTGGCTGGGTGAGCTGGAGCCCTCCAGGGCTGTTGCTTTGAGACATGGCAGGAATGAGAGCTCTGCAGAGCTGGGGCTGGTGTCCAGGGCACAGAGGGTGCCAGAAGGGAGCTTGGTTTGGTCACGGTGCAGCTGGGAGGGGACGGAGCCAAGCGGGGACCCGGCACGGGCTGACGACGGGGCTGCAAAGGAGACGCTGTCAAGATAAAAGTTTGCTTTGGGAAGGAACAAGGCGATTTCCTTCCCCACGTTAACACCCAAACCGGAGCGGGAGGAATGTCAGAGAGCCAGTTTGCGGCTCCTCCGGCCTCCTTGCCGCTCCGCTTCAATTTGGCACTTGGCTCAGTGTCACTCCCCTCCTGGCTGCTTCGGATGATGGGGATGCAGGTGGGGGTCCCCAGACAGGCAGGTGGCTCCGGCATGGGGTAGGATATGGCAGTGGGTCAAGCCGTGCCCTTGGCAGCGCCCACCCAGCCGCTTGGTGCTGCTGGGCCAACATCTCCCGCGGGACCCCTGTCCTGTGTCGTCCCCAGGACTGGCTGTGAGGATGGGGAGACCCATGCCTCTGCTTGAGCCGTGGGTCCCGGCAGCCGTCTCTGGTTCCCCTGCGAGGTCTGTGGGGTTTGCCCAGGCACGGCGGCACTGTGAGCGGCTCGGTGGGTGCTTGGGTGCTGGCTGAAAGCCGGGCGGTTGTGGAGCTGGTGGGGAGAGAGGACAGTGTCCGCTTGGCAACTTCATGGATGCTCAGAGCAAGCCTTGCCAGCTTTGCTCATCCCGACAGCTGAAAGCTGTCTGGGGGGGTTCCTGCCCTGCCTACGGATGGTGCATCCATCCTGATAAATCCCTGCCCAGGCTGGGACATGGCCCAGGGGCTGCCAGCAGCCCGAGGTGGGTACCGGGAGACGTCTCTTCCAGTTTCTTTCCATCACTGAGGTGTTGCTGCCTCCTCTTCCCAGTTCTGCTGCTCCCACGTGGGATGTGCATCTGCTTCCCAGCGGCTCCCAGCCAACCTCCCTCCTGGTCCTTGGGGGATGCAGCCGTGCCGTGCCGGGGCAGAGACATCCCGGGGGGCAGGGGAGCATGCGCCGGCTATGTGCAAGCAAGTAAGCAAGCAAGCCCCCAAATCCCCGCTGAGCTGCAAAGCTCCTCAGCCCTGGTTTGGGTTAAAGAGAATTAAAATGCTTTCTCCTGCAGGGTGGTAATCCTGGAGGCTGGGGCACGGCCAGGCGGGCTGTCCGGCTGCTCCCGGTGCGGTCACCTGGATGCTGCCCCCCCGTTTTCTTGCCACCACATCCCCTGGGCCGGGTCCCGCTGCTGGAGCATCCTCGCTTTGCCTGGGATGCACGGGTGGGTGCAAGCAGCCCCTGCCTGCAGGGGAGCATCAGTCTTGGCTGCCTTTGGGGGTGCTGCCTCCCCAAATGCCACCAGAACTGGCTGGAACCGAGGGGTGCGGGTGGGACTCCAGTCCCCCCCTTCCCCACTGGGACCCGTCGCAGGTGGGAGCAGGCAGCAGTTTTGCCATATAAGGGCTGGAAATCGGTTATTGTCTCAACATGGCTTTCTCCTCCCTGAAAATCCTATTAAAACCTCATTTTTCTGACCCTAATCTCAGCTCGCTGTTCGGGAGGGATTAGCGTTTGCCCCCCTCCGGCCCTGCACGCCGCCGGCTCTGTGCTGCAGAAACCTCCTTCCCGCGTGGAAAGCGGTGCCAAAGGAGGGAGGCTGGGACCGATCCCAGCACGCCGTGGCGGTGGCAGGACCGGCAGCTGCCTGTCCCTCTGTCCTCTGTTCCTGCCTGGAGCGTGACGTTATCCTCGCCGCGTGCCAGGGGTTGCGATGGCCCCGCTGGCAGGGACCCACAGCCGCAGCTGGTGGGGCCGGGACGTGGTGGTGGGAAGTGTCACCCCCGCCAAGCTGGGACCACCGGGTCCCATCCTGGGGGTGTCACCAGGGTCCGAGCAGGGTGGGAGACCCCCAGGAGCAGCAGCCATGGGGCAAGGGGGTGGCATCGGTGCAAAATATGGGGACATCCCCCCCGGGTGAAGGCAAGCGAAGCCCGTGCCTCAGTTTCCCAACAGGTTTGGTTGGGGGCGCAGGCAGGGGGGCGATGCCGGCAGAGGGCCCTGCAGCCCACCGGCAGCGTGGGTGCGTGCACGGGTGGGTGCGTGTGTGTCCCCCCCCAAACGCCTGCGCGCCTGCCCCGGCGGTGCATGCCGGGAGCGTGTTGCCTTCCCCCTTGCTCCTGTTTGGCTGCGTATTTAGGACACTCCTGTGCAAAACACAAGTATTTTGGAAGGCATCCAGGCGCGCTCGCATTCCTCGGGGTGGAATCTGCCCCCGCGAACGCCGCCTGACCTTTCCCGCTTTGGGCTGCGGGAACAATCCTGAGACCCGTCCTCCTCTTGACACCCCACCCCGGGGGCTGGGGACCCCTTCTTCAGCAGATCCCCGCACCCCCAGGCTGCTGGGGTAGCTCCTGCCTGCTTGTTGAATGCTGCCAGGAAAGGTGTGAGCGGAGGTGGCAGGATCAGACCCGCTGTCCCCAGGGCAGCCCGTGCTGCTCCAGCTGCCCCGGGACCCCCAGCCGGAGCCAGCCCACCGCATCAGGCTGCTCTTTTCCCCCTTCCAGCTGGAAAGCGAAGCCCCCCCCGGGTGCTGCTCACACCAACAGCTGTGTCAGCCCCGTCTCGCTGCCCTGGGCAGCTCTGCCTGCCGGGACATGCCGGCAGCTCTGCAGGCTGCCTGTCCCCAGGCTTAGGGGGGGGTCGCGGGGCTGCCCCCAGGGTGGTTCCCATGGGAGACCCCCCTCCCCAGCCCCGGCACACGCACCCAGCTGATGTCGGGCTGGCCAGGGGAGGAAAGCGATAGCAGGGATTTGGCTCCCACATTTCCCCGTCCTGATTTCTCCCTGGGCTGCCGGTGCAGAGGCACCGGAACGGTGCCATGAATTGCGCTGGGGATGTGCAGCTGGGTCCCTGGGGATGTGGCTGCCACCAAGCCAAGTCAAGCCAGCCCGTTGTCGGGGCTCAGGGCAGGTGCTGGGGCTGTTTTGGGGCAGAGCCGTGGCGCTTTGGCCGGGGTAGACGCTGGGGATGTGCTGAACGCCGAAGCGCTGCCAGCATGCAGGGAGTCCGCGGGACATCGCACCTTACTGGTGTCCAGTGCCAGCCTGGCTGGTGGCTGCAGGAATGGGGCGTGTGGCATCGTACCGGTGGGCTGGTCCTGCTGATGGGGTGGAGAGGGGCAAAGGAGAGGAGGGGGCCGTGGTGAGCGGGGCTGCTGGCCCCCAAGGCTGCGGGCTGCAATCCCAGCAATGCCCGGCATTTCCCCGGCGCGGCCGCACGTGCCTTTCCTTGGCCTCCAGCACGGCAGGAATGTGGCACGGGACCCCCTCGTGCGGGAATGGGGACAGGCAGTGTTGGGGGGAGGCAGGGCAGGGGGATGCTGCCCACCCACAGCCCTTGCCCGCGTTGGGTGTCCACGGGCGCTGGGCTCGCCAAGGTGCTGCTGTTTTCCTTATTCCTCCCAGGTTTTGGCCACCAAAGTGGAGAGCGGTTCGGGGGGCGCAAAGGGGTTGCAGGGTGGGCTGGGGAAGGGTGTTTTGTCCCCCCGGAGCAGCGGGAGCCCCCGGGAACCAGTGACGAGGGCAGTTTGGCATCCCTGCCTGCAGGCTCAACACTGGGGAGCCAGGATTGAACCCTGGGGGCTGGTGGCTCCGTGCCCAGGGCACAAGAGGGACCCAGTGTGCCTGTAGCCCTGGGTATCCCCCAAAATGGGAGATGGGGCTTGGGGGGACTGTTGGTTTGGCTCCTGGTGCTGGGTGCTGGGGACAGAGAGGGGACCAGGCGTGTCTTGGAGCCCCCACTGGCTCCCCCCTTGCAGAGCCCGGTGGTGGCTCGTCTCCTGAGCGAGCAGGGGGGGACACTTGCCGCACCCGCAGGCTGTCCCCCTCCCTGTCCCCGGCATCGCCCGGTGCCCTGTGGAGAGTAAGCGGAGGAAGGAAGGAAGGAAGGGGCCGGGAGGAGGGAGAGGAGGAAGTGGGGAGGGTGGGATGCTGCCCGGGGTGATGGAGGAAGAAGGGGGTGGATTAAAAAAAAAAAGAAAAAAAAAAGAAGAAAGAAAGAAAAAAGGGAAAGTCTGGGCAAAGTGACACTGCAGGCGGCGGGGGCTGGCTCGGCACGGGGGGCGGTGGGCTGGGCACGCTGATCCCTGCCAGCAGCTGAGCCCCAGTCCGCCAGCCCAGCTGGGGCGTGCGGCCGCCCGCCCTCCCTCCATCCCACCCTCTGTCCTTCCCACCCTCCGTCCATCCCTCCATCCCTCCATCCCACCCTCCGTCCATCCCTCCCTCCCTCCCTCCCACCCTCCGTCCATCCCCACACAACGCGGGTGGCTGGGTGGGGGCCGGCTGCCGCCCGTCGCGCCGGGGCTGCCGTCGCTCGCCGGAGCGTGCGAGCTTGCGTGCGGCATCGCCGGGTTGGGAGCACCACGCGTCGCCCGAGCCATGCGAGACGGCGCAGCCGGCCCCACGCCACCCCCGGCAGCCAGCCCCCACCGCCGTGCTCCCCAATTCGGGGGTCGAAGCCAGTGAAGGAGGCGGCGGAGCCCATGGCCGTGCCGGCCGCCGGCTGACAGCCCACGCCGCTGCACCTCGCCTGCCGAAGCTGGGCCGGGATTGCGGCCGCATGGTGGAGGAGAGCGTGGGTAGAGGGGAGCGGGGGTCCCGGCGGGTGTTGCGGGGCCCCCCCAGACCCCCGCCAGCCCCCAGCCCCGTGACGGTGGTGAGCAAGGGGCTGTGGAGCGTGGAGCGAGCCGGCAAGGGCTGGCGCTTCGAGCGTGCCGTCGGGGTGGACTGCAGCTCGCCCGAGCCCCGCTGCATTTGGCTGAGCAGCTTGCGTTGCCACGCTGCCGCCCCGGACCACCGCTGGCCCCCGGCCCCCCGACACGGCCGCACGCCCCCCCGCACCGACAAGTGCCGCCGGGTGAGAACCGCGTGCCGGAGACGCTGCGTGTCGCGCCTCATTTTGGGGAGGCGGGGGATGGGGGGGGGTGCTTTGCAGGGGAGGGCAGGGGATGGGGGGGCTCCCCCCAGTGTGGGGGGGGGCCTGGGGCTGTCCCAGCTCCCCTTCGTCCCCTCCCATGCTGGAGGAAGGGCTGAGGTTGGGGGGTCCCGGCTGGTGGCTGCGAAGGCAGGAGGGCTGGCAAGGACAGGGCTGCGCCTGGGTGTTTTGCTCCTGCTGCCCTGCTCGCCGTGTCCGGGAGGGGGGACGGATCCTGCCCCCCCGAAGGGGTCTGCAGGAGCGGGACACCGGAGGGGAGCTCCCTCTCCCATTGTGTCCCCATGGGGGGGAGCGAGGTGGGACGGTGACATGGGGTACAGGGACCCGGTGACACCCATGCTGGGGGGGCAAGGGACCTTGCAGGCGTTAGGGCTGTCTGGGCGCAGGGGTCCAGGGGGGCGGCGTGCCCAGACCTGGGCTGTCGCAGCCGCTTGCGCAAGCCATTCTCGCAAGGAACAAGGGGGTCCCCCGTTCCCCCCCCAGTCCTCGCTGCCCACAGCCCTTGCGGGACAGGGGCCTGGGGGAGCCAGGCTAAGGGGCAGGACGCAACTGGTGGGAGCACGGCAGAAATTGCCGGGTTGAGGTTAAAATAAAGCCAAAAAGTCGGGAGGTAACTGTCCCCCTGCGGGGAGGGGGGACGGGGTGCTGAGGACAAATGGCTGAGGTGACAAATCGGGTGTCAACCCCACTGCCGGGGGAGCTGGAGCATCTGTGGGGCTGTGAGCCAGCGTTGGGGGATGTCCGAGCCCACAGCTGGGGGCTTTGCAGCCCAAAATGCTCCAAGCCAGGGTGGGTGAAGAGGGAAACTGAGGCATAGCGGTCTGGGATGGTTTGCTCTGCCCACTCCCCCTTGCAGGGCCCTTTGCAGGGTCTCTGCAGTGGGTGACTTCCCCTGTCAGGCTGGGGGGACAAGGGGGAGCTGGGATCCGGAGGGGGAGAGGCACCACGTTGAGACTGTAAAAGTCCCAAAGGAAACTTAATCAGGGCAAGGCGAACACCCGTCCTTGGCAGCAGGGTCAGGGTGCTGGGTCCCTGCAGGATGGGAGCATTCCCAAATGATCTGTCCTCCGCCGTGAGTTACGGGACCTTGGGATGGAGACGGAAAGCAGTCTGGGGGGGTTGTTTGCGATGCAGGTATCTCCTTTTGCTCAGCTGTAAGGCCAGATTCAGGTTCATGGGACCAGGTTTGGGGGACCACCGATGCTGTAACGGGCACACCACACTCGGGGACGTGTCCCTGTGTCACGGGCATGCTGGAACCATAGCCACGGCTCCGGTGTGCCCGTGACACAGGGACACGTCCCCATCCCTGCGGGTCGGTGCTGCCGTTGGTGTCTCCACTGATCGTACCCTCTCTGAGGCTTGTCTGTGCCGGTTAGAATCAGCAGGGCACATTCAGCTGTCAGCTTAAAAATAATCCAGCGAGCCGGCGGCCGACACAATGGAGGGCGCAGATGGGGACAGGCGCCGCGCCGGGATGCTCGTGGCCCCGGGGTGAAGGGGTGGGGGTCCCTGCGGGAGCGTGGGGAGCCCGTTGCCATCTGGTTTTGGGTCACCGGTTGGGACATCTGCGGTGCAGGGAGGGTGTGGGGGCTCGTGGGGAGCTTTGCCCCCTGTATGGTGCTGGTAGTGGGGTTTTCTGGCTCTCCTGTGCCAGCATTTGGAGCACTGCAGGTCTCTTTATGTTTTGGGGTACCCGCGGTGTATGCGAGCACCCAAAGCCCTTGTACCCCTCCCCGGGTGATGGAGTGGGTCTGTGGGTGCCGTGCCAGGGCGATGCCTTGTGGGCTGCAGTGCCAGAGCCGTACCCTCACCACGGGGACCCTGTCCTCAGGGGAACGGGACCCCCAGTCCCACCAGCAGCCAGGCCCCGTGCGGGACGTGCCAGCACAGGGGGTGCAGCCTGGCCCCGCTGAGCTGCTGTCAGATTTCAGATTTCCCCACCGGCAGCAAAAAGGCCCACTCAGCACAGGCTCAGACAAAGGCTTTTTGTGCCTCGTCCCTTTGTGCGTCCCTCTCCCCTCCCCGCTCTCCATCCATCGCTTCAACCGAGACAGCGCCTGAATTTTAACACCCTCGCCCCGGGATGGGCTGACTCCGGCTGCTGCAGCGGGGAAGGAGACGGCACTTGGGCAGAACCCCAGTGGATCCCCTTCTGCCGGGCTGCCGCTCCCCTGCCTGTCCCTGCCCGCTCCCAGGTTGCCGATTTTTCCGATTTTAGCAGAGCTCGATGCTGGCGGGGCCCTCTGCTCCCTTTGGCCACGGGGCTGCTCCTGCCTCAGCAGGGCTGGTGTGCATGCACAGCCAGATGTGCAGCCAGATGTGCAGCCACAGAGAGCAGCAACATCCCTCGCCGGGGCTGTGCTAAACCCTCCCGAACTCAGCCAAGGTGTCAGGATTCCTGCTGTCTCTCCAAGCTCCCTGCCCAGGTGCCAGGCGAGATGCCTGTGGCTGCTCCGGCTCTGCCATGGCCCCGTTCCCCCTCCTGACACCGACACTGGGGGGCCGTGGGACAGAGCCATGTCCCTCTTGGTCCCATCCGCTGCTCCAGCCAGCGTCCCCTGCCAGAGCCCGACACAGTGCCAGGTCCCTGCCCCATCTCGGGAAGCATCACTCATCCAACCGCCTCCCGGACGGCTCTTTCCGGCTTGCCTGAGGTTATTACCGTGGTGTCATCGGAAAGGGACTTTTTGTACCCATCTCCCCCATCCGCCCCCATCTCTCCTCCTGCCGCACTGCCTCCTGGGTCCCATCCAGACCCCCAGGCACAGCTCGTTGTCTCCCCCCTTTTTTTTATTTATTTCCTTTCCATGCATCTTCTCCCAAAAGACCCTATACGAGGAGTCTCGGGGGATGCTGGTGGGATGGTCTATGGGGGCTGGAATTTGCTGCCACCAAGCTGGGAGTAGGGAGGGGGTTCCAAGGAGCAGAGTGGCTTTTCCAGCAGATTTCAGCCCCCAGCATGGGGCTTTGAGGAGGCTGGGGGGGGCTGACTGCCTACACTTCCCCCCCCCAAAGTGACATCTTCCTCCTCGTCCTCTACAGCCAACGCCGGGCCGAAGAGATGGGGCGTCCCCGAATGCCAACGCTCCCCCGGAGGGACCCTTCCCCTGGGTGGGTCCAAAGACAGTGGTGCTGCGGAAGAGTTCGCAGGGGGGGTTCGGCTTCACCCTCCGCCACTTCATCGTCTACCCCCCGGAGTCGGCGGTGCAATCCACCGCCAAGGTAGGGCTGGGACCTGGGGGGGCTGGGCTGGGGTTTGGGGGGGGGGCTTGGGGGACCCTGGGGTCGGTGG
>NW_010972546.1:1267594-1273814 GCF_000737465.1 Haliaeetus leucocephalus
GGGCTGGGGTTTGGGGGGGGGGCTTGGGGACCCCTGGGGCTGCTAGAGAGGGACTTCGAGGGGCTGTGGTTGGATGCAGGATGCTTGTATATGGGTTGGGGGTGGGCAGGGAGGGTCTGGGGAGCTGCGAAACGGACTGTCCGTTGCCTGCTTTGTTGGGGTACCTGGGGCTGCCCCCCACCCATGGGTGGCCCTGGGATGGAGGGGCTCACGGAACTGCTGGGAGACATGCTCTGAGTGAGCAGCAAGTCGGCAGCGTCTCCGGAGACGTCCCAGAGCCTTTTGGTGAGGGACACGGCTGTCTGCGGGAATGGAGAGAATCCCTCAGCTCTGAACGATGGCTCCGGCATCCCTGAGAACAACAGGAAAAGGCACTTCAGAGCCCCGAGGCCAGGGAGAGGCTTGATGCAATGGGACGTCGCTCCAGCCGAAGCGAACCGCACACGGCCACCGCGAAGCTGAGCCTGGGAGTGGGTGATTCCGAGGATGCTGTTTGAGCCCTTCATCGCAACCTTCCTCCTCCTCCTCTGACCAACATCAGCTCGTCCCCTCAGGCATCGGCAAGCACCGGCAGGGCCCACCGGTGCTCACCACCTCTAGCGCAGCAGATTTACGGCTCCCAATTTCCTGGCTGTCAGCGGGAGGCTTCGTGCTGGATCTGCCCCGGGACTCGGCGGCCGGGATCGCATCTTGGCTCCGCTGCATGTCAGACCCTTCCCAGGTGCTGCCTTTTGTGGGGAGCCAACCCTGGGTTGCCCATCATCACCTCCTGCACCCTCTGAGCCATCGAGAAGCCCCAATCCGGGCAGCACCTTTTCCCTCTGGGATGGAGGGACCTGGCAAAACCACCCAGCAGCTTCCAGCATGGACCATGCCCTCTGCACCTGAAGGTGACAAGCCAGCTCTCCTGCCGTGCCGGCTCCAAGCCCCCCGGGGTCTGAAATCCCCCCCTCTCGCCCTGTTTTCTGCAGCGGCAGCTTCATGCAGATGAAGGAAGTGTCTGGGAGCCGCGTGGTCCATCACAGCCCTTTCCCTGCTCTGGCCTGGGCAGACCTGGATGTTCCCATCACCCCTGGAGCTTCACGGCTGCCTGCAGCCCCATGGCTCCGGCTGCCCCATGGCCCGGCACTCGCTGCCTCCTCCCCGCAGGCAGGGAACTGCAGTGGGAAGTGAGTCACAGGGTGGGGAGAAGCAACTCGCCAGAGTCCCCATTCAGCGTCCTCCGTCACAGCGCTTTTCCCAGGCTCCCGATTCTGCTTCCCCAAATCCTTCCTGCCGGCACTTTTCCTGCCTGCACCGGGGAACATGGACCTGACCCATCTCCGTCAGCGTGACTTCTGCAAAGGAGCTTTCGTCATGGGGATGGCCCAAACCTGCTCCAAACCGACTCGCTTGCTTCCACTTCTCCCCCGTGCTCCTAAGGCATCCTCCAAGAGCAAGGGACCGATCCCGCCCCGCGGCGCTGGGCACCAGCACTGAGCCCCGCCAGGGCGGGAGCACACGGCGGCTGCGTGGGAAGGAGCCAGATCAGCACCGGGAGGCAGAGATGCTCTTGGAAAGAGGCTGGGAATAGCTCCCGGCACCCATCTGAGCCAAAGCCGGTGCTCCTGGGCTGGCGGAGCAGGGTGTGGTGCAGCTGGCTCAGCACCCATGGGTGCCGGTGGGCAGCCAGGTCCGGGGGCTGAGTTTCGGTGGGGTTGACTCAGCAGGGAGGATGACGGCAGAGCTGCGTTCACCACACCGTGCTTTGGCACCGCCGCACCCAACCTCGGCCCCAGCCCTGGGAGCGGGGCTGTCGGGCTGCCCTGGGGGTCGGGAAGGGCTCCAGGGTGCCACAGGGTGAGGAGGGGCAAGGAGACGGGCGAGTCTGTGCCCCCAGGGGCCTTTGGTGGCCCCACGGTCCTGCCGTGGCACCGCGGCAGCCACTCGGTGCCACAATGGTGCTGGATGGGTACCAACGCCGTGGGATGTGGCTTTTCCTTCCCGCCATGCAATGGGCACTGTGGAGATATGCCTCCAGCCCCCTCCTCCTCCTCACTGGGAATGTCCCCCCGTCACACTGGGATGGAGACTGGTCCCTTCCCAGCACCCCAGAGGGACCTGGCCTCCCTGGGGACATCGGGGATGTGTCCCCTCTTCCCTGCGCTGGCTGGGAGCTGGGGAGGGAGCTGCAGCTGGCAAAGCCTCTTGGTTGGAGCCGAGCTCATGCCCACCCCTGGAGCCAGCAGGATTTGGCACTTGCGGAGTGAGAAATCGCTTTCCAGGTGCCTGGGTCCCTCCTTGGGACCCACGCGTGGGGCTGAGCAGCCCAGGGTGCAGCCGGCTCCGTGGTAAGGCTGGGGGCTCAGCAGAGTGGGTGCAGCCCCACACGGGTGCCAGCACCCAGTGCCTTGCCCCAGCTTGGGCAACCCCCACCCTGGGCAGTGTGGTTCTGTAGGGGGGGTCCCCATGGGAGGATGTGAGCGGCAAGGGCAGGAGCCCACGGACACAATTCCCACCCCAAGCGACAGAGCCATGTGGATCCCAGTGCTGTCCCCTGCCCGCGGCTGGGAAGGGGGTGCCGGGACCCCTCTGCCATCCCCCCCCCGAAGATGCCCGCTGCAGCCCTGGCAGCCTGGCCCATGCAGCAGGAGGCTGCAGAGATAGCCCCCCCACCCAGGGACACACTCCCCATGCCAAATAATTGCACGGCTAAATATAGCCCCACTGGTGGCCGGTGCCCCTCCAAGGACGTCCGCCCAAAGCCGTCTCCTTCCAGGGGGTCCCTGCCACCGGGACCTGCTGCCCGGGTGCTGCGGTGGTGTGGGTGCCAGTGGGCACCTCCGTCCCTCCCCCGGGACCCTGCTGCGGGGGCTTGGGGTCTCCCCGGCCAGGCTTGGTGGTCCGAGAGAAGGGTGAGATGCCACCACAGGGCTGGCCGGGTCCCTTCCCGCTCCCCTGCCCCAAAACCGGCCCCTTCCCTGGCAGCTGGGTACGGGGGGCTGTGGCGGGTCCCGCTCCCTGCCCGCCGGCGGGACTGCGCGGGCGGCCCGGCCGGATCCGGTGTCAGAAGGTAATTTTAGCCGGGGGCGGCGGAGGGCAGAAGGACGTGCAGGTCCCACGAGGGGCTTTGTGGGGCTGGTACCCCTCTGGTCCCCTCCTGGTTCCCCCACCACGGCTGCCCTGGCCTGACCACCAAATAAATGTTTTTCTCTTCTCTCGGCAGGAGGAGGAGAACGGGAACCGAGCAGGTGAGCACCGGTGCCGCAGCATAGCGGGGACCCATGGGGACCCCCACATAAGGGGATGTCACCATCTGGATCGGTGGGCGTAGGGGTCTGGGGGGGAACGTGGCCGTCACAGGTGGCAGCGGGTGTTGCGGCTGGGGGGGACGCAGTCCGCCGTCTCCGCTGGCTGGCACCGCGGCCCTAAATATTGGCTGGCGGTGAAGCGGCGCGGTGCTCCGGCAGCAGCTGGGTGGCACTTGGCGTTCCAGATGGGCTCGGTGTCCCCAAAACCCTTGGGAGGTTCTCTAGACCTCGTGCCCGAGGCAGGGGGTCTGTCCTGAAGCCAGAGGGGCTGCGGCGTGGCCAACGCCGGTCCCACCGTGGCAGGCGGCTCGGCTGAGCGTGGGGTGTTTGGGGACAGGGACGCAGCCCAGCTCTCCTCCCGGAGGCTGACGGTGACGTGAGCGAATGTGAAGGTGTCAGAACGGCTTGGCGGGCTGGCAGGGTGACAAGGCGCCGAGGCTGCCCTCCCCAGGGAGCTGGCACAGGCAGCGGTGGCCAGACCTGGCACCCAGTACCCAGTGGGGCTGGGGGGGACACGACACTGGCCTCGCTCCAGGTGGTCCCCGGGGGGATTCGGCATCCCTTGTTGGCACCTTCCCTCTGCCATCCATCCATCTGTCACCCCCCCCGGCCCATCCGCCCTCTGGTTTCTTGCAGCACCCGATGGCTTTTGCTCTTGCAAAGGAGCCGCAGCTGGGGGAGATGGGTGCCAGGGGGCTGCCCTGGGGGGGGGGGCTTTACCCAGGGCAGGACCCCTGCTCTGCAGGTCCCGGGTGCAGGCAGGGCTGCCACGCTTGGGCTTGGGGAGGCGAGGAGGTTACCACGAAGGAGTCAAGCATGCTTCTTGCCGTGGGATGGAGCCGGCTGTGCCGGTGGCTCCCTGACGCTCTGTCCCCGGGGAGCAGGTCCCCCCCGGAGCCGCCTGGAGCCCATGGACACCATCTTCGTGAAGAATGTGCGGGAGGACGGGCCGGCACACCAGGCTGGGCTGCGCACCGGTGAGCGGGGACATGTGGGGCGTCCGGGCTCTCGGAGCTGGAGATGGCTCCAGGCTTCTCACAGGATGCGTGCAATGCCCTGCCTCCTCTGCCAGGGGCTTTCTTGCTTGTTTTGCTCTTTTTCTTGTATTCCTTCTTTTTTCTCCCCTTTCTCTCTGCTCCCTGGTGCTGCAGGGGCTCTGCTCTCTTGTCCCTGGCCTGGGATGCTCAGAGCAGCATTGGGGTCCCCATGGGTTAGGCTGGTTTTGGGATCCCCACGGCTCCCCTTGCCACACAGGACCTGGCTCTGCCCCTGGCAAAAGCCCTGGTTGTGTTCCAACTCTGCTGTGAGTGACCGTAGGGACAGCCGAGTGCCACCACCTCCCCACTTGACTTGCGGTGACACTGTCTTCTCCCCCTGCTCTGCAGGGGACCGGCTGGTCAAGGTGAATGGGGAGAGCATCATTGGGAAAACCTACTCACAAGTCATCGCGCTGATCCAAAACAGGTGAGTCCCCTTCCCGGGGATGGGAGAAGCACAGGGACGGGCAGACCCAGGGAGGTGACGCGAAGGGGACACGTCGCAGCAGGTACTGTCGCCCTGGGTGTTCACCAGGGCTGGCAGGAGCCACGAGTCACTTGGATGCCCTACAGGCGGCAGTGCTGCAGGGGACCAGGGACACTGTCATGTGGGGACGGGGACGTTCATCTCATGGGGAATCCGTCTGAGCGAGATTGGCCTTGCTGGGGGCAGGTTGGGACCGAACCCGGCCAGCCTGACCCCTCCGTCCCTTCTCCCCGCAGTGACGATGTGCTGGAGCTCTCCATCATGCCCAAGGATGAGGACATCCTCCAGCTGGTGAGTTTGCCAGGCGGCTGCCAGGGACCAGGCTGGTTCCAGGGCTTGGGTACCCCAGGCTGTGCCGGCATTCCCGCCCCACCAACCCTGAGGGGCTGGTCTGTCCCTGCCCGCACTGCTCCTGCATCTTGGGTGGGGGTGGCCAAATGCCCTTATCTTGCTGGGGACACTTGGGGACAGGGCCCCACCAGCATCCCTGGAGGAGCAATGGGTGCAGAAATGGAGGTACCAGGGGGTCCGGGGCAGGAAGGATGGGGGACGTGGCCCCTGGTTTTTTGGGGGACGAGCATCCTTAGGCATAGCTGGAGGGCGAGTTGCTCTGGGTCTCAGGGTCTGGCTTATCCTTGGAGCATCCCAAGTGGCTCTACTGTTGGTGAGCTGGGGTCTGGGGGGCAGCCAAGGGGGGTGCGTGGGGCTTCGCCTGGTGCTGCTCAGGTCCCAGCTGCTTCCCAGAGCTTTCCCGCTTAGTGCTGCTGCCAAAGCTGCCGGCACCGACCCCAGCTTTGGCTATTAGGTGGCACCACTGCTTGGTCCCAGCCTGGGGGACCCCTTCCCATTGCGCTGGGGGGGTCTTACAGCCCTGGCAAGGTGGGGAGTCTCATGTCTGTGCCTACCCTGGGCTCTGAGGATCCCCCAGGCGTGGAGTCAGAGGCGCCTGTGAAAAGTGAGAAGGGAGAGCTGGGCCCGGCCAGCCGTGCCGGGGTATTTTAGGAAGGAGGGGAGGGCACTGCGTGGCGGTGGGGAGAACGGAGGGACTGGTGTTGGTGGCAGCGTTGCTCAGTGCTCCCGTGGGAAAGTGGGAGCTGGGAGACTGCAGCCAGCTCACCCCGACGGGGAGGTTTGCTCACAGGTTGCTGGGGGGGAGCAGAAAACATCCCTGCAGTGGAAACGGGGGGGGTTGTGGCCCCGGCCCCCTCCCACCCTGACCTCCCGTCCCCTCTGCAGGCGTATTCGCAGGATGCCTACCTGAAGGGCAACGAGCCGTACTCCGGTGGGGCGCAGAGCATCCCCGAGCCCCCTCCCATCTGCTACCCGCGGAAGACGTACCCCTTCCAGGCACGGGGTTCCGAGCCCCCCCCGGGCCAGCCGCCAGACACCCGCGCCCACCGCCCCGC
>NW_010972546.1:1273824-1277239 GCF_000737465.1 Haliaeetus leucocephalus
CTGGCCTCTCGTCCCCGACCACCCCCTTTGGCCGTACCGCAGCCGCGCTCGCCAGCACACGGAGCGAAGCCGGTGGCAGCCCCGCGCATCGCCCCGACGAGCCGCAGCCCGGGGGTCTCCCCCCGCGCCCCACCGCACCCCACGGGCACCCCGGTTCCTTCTCCCGCGCCGGCTGCCCCAGCAACGTCGCATCCTCTCTGCCCGATCGCTACGGGATCCCCCCCGCCACCTCCTCCTGCTACGGGGTCCCCAAGCATCTCCCGGAGCATCGGACTCACTGCGGCTTCAAGGAGAGTGTCGGGGGGCTGGCGGGGGCTGGGCGAACCCCCCGGGAGGCGACGGGTGGCCAGCGGGCACCCGGTCGGCAGGAGTGCCAGCAGGCTCTGTCCCGCTGGTTTTGCAGCCAGGAGCCGCGACGGAGCTCCTCGGAGGAGCGACGGCACGCCATGCCGCCCCGCTACCGCAGCGTGTCCCAGGACCGGCTGGGGGGCTCGGCGGCGGCCCCCCGGGGCTGGCCCCACAGCGCTTCGCATGACACCCTACTGCAGTCCTCCCGTGAGGGCTGGGCACCCCGAGCCCGCTCCGACCACTACCTGGGCAGGTACGGGCGCTCCATGGAGGCACTGGAGCCCAGCGCCCTGCTCTCCCCTCACCTCGACCGCTCCGCTTGGCCACCTGAGAGGGTCTGCCGGGCCACCGTGGCCGCCGTCGGGCAGCCCATCCCGCACGGTTCCTTCGCGCCTTCCTCCTCCTCCTCCTCCTCCTCGCGGGAGCCGGCGCCCGTGCAGAAGCACCCATCGCAGCCCAACCTGCAGAGCGCAGACGATTCGGGCTACATCGGCTACCGGAGCTACAGCCCATCCTTCCAACGCCGCACCGGGCTGCTGCACGCCCTTTCCTTCCGTGACCCAGCTTTCGGTGGTCTGCCCACCTTCAGCATCTCGCAGCGGCCGGCCGCCCCGCTCCCGGAGAGGGTGGTCCCTGCCATCCCGCCACCCACCGGTCCCCCACCGGTCCCCACCGTGCCCAGGGAGCAACGGCCGGAGAGCAGCCGGGTAGCCGAGCAGCCAGAGGAGCGGAGGGAAGAAGTGGTTTTGCGGCAGAAGCCCCCCACGGGCCGCAAGATGCCAGCCCCGCTGCGGCAGATGAACTTTGTCTTCCCCGAGGGGGCGAAGGAGACGGACGTTTGCGACCCCTCGCCGGCCAGCGGCAAAGGGGAGAGGCCGGTGGCCGAGCGGCAAGGCCGGCGCGTGGCTCCCTTGGCCGCCCCCGAGGACTCGCTGGCATCCATCCCCTTCATCGGTGAGTCGGGGCGGGGAGGGTGGCTGGCTCCGGGAGGAGGGTTTAACAAGTCCCGTGCCAGGGAGGGCGTATTTTGGAGGACAGGACACATTGCATCGTCTCAGAACGTCCGTCTGTGGCCAGCGCGGGGATGGGAAGGGGCCACACCAGCAGCACCCGCTGCACCCAGCACCCCTCAGGGCTGCAGGTGTTGGCGATGGGGTGCCAGGGTTTGGGCTCGAGCAGCCTCACCCCTCTCTCTGTTGTCCCACACCCCCTGCCCAGCCCCTGGTACCTCTTACTGGGCACGGCTGGGTGTGAACTGGAGCCCTGCGTGCTCCTGTCCTGCTCCAAAGTGGGGATGGGGACACGTCTGGGATGACCCACTCCCTGTCTCACTTGGGACCTCCGTGCCCGGCCACCTCTGCCCGTGGGGACCCAAATGGGTCTGGGGGAGCTGCCGGCTCTGCTCCCTCCTGCACCGCAGCCTGCCCCATGCCTGCTCCCAGGGAGGGACCCCAGGGCCAGATGGGGAGGGGGAGGACGGGACCCTGGCTTTTCTGGAGGTGGGAACGTGTCCCCCAGCCCAGCCCAGGCACCTGCAAACCCCCCCAGCTGCCAGAAACGCCAGGGGGGGTCCCAGTGGGGACTCCTCCTGCCCCATCCTGCCCCGACCCCTCCTGCAACGCTGCCCACCCCTCTCACAGACGAACCCACCAGCCCCAGCATCGACCTGAAGGCCAAGCACGTCCCTGCCTCCTCGGTGGTCTCCAGCGCCATGAACTCGGCACCCGCCGTCGCCACTAGCCCCTCCTCGCCCACCTTCGCCTTTGCCCTGAGCCGGCACTACTCCCAGGACTGCAGTAAGTGCTGGGGGGGGGGGCAATAATCGTCCTGGGGGCCACAGTGGGAGGAGGAGCAGCCCCCTGCCCTGGAGGTCTGTCCCGTGCCCGCTGGGCTGAGCAGCGTGCGCTTTTGCCCTTCTCCCTCTCGCAGGCAGCATCAAAGCCGGCCGCCGCTCCTCCTACCTCCTGGCCATCACCACCGAGCGCTCCAAGTCCTGCGACGATGGTCTGAACACATTTCGGGACGAGGGGAAGATCCTAAGGTAGGGCTGGACCCCCCCGCCACCCTCTCAGTCCCACTACCGCATGGCTCCTGTCCCCTCCCCACCGTCCCACTCACGGGGGCTGCTCTCCCCGCAGGAGGATGCCCAGCCGGGTCCCCAGCCTCCGCATGCTGAGGAGCTTCTTCACCGATGGGGTGAGTGTTGGGTGACGGCAAGGGTTGGGGTTCCTGGGGGTGCCCCCCACCTAGGTACCTCTATAAGAGGGTAGCCCAGGGTTGCTCTGCCTGGGTGGGACACCGGTGGAGTGGGGGGTGCTGACAGCATCACCCCAATATTGGCCTCCTGTCCCGTCCCCCCGCCCCCCCCGCAGTCCCTGGACAGCCTCGGCACGTCCGAAGACGCCCGCTCCAAAAGACACTCAACCTCCGACCTCTCGGACGTCCCGTTCAGCGCCGTGAGGAAGGAGGGCTGGCTCCACTGCAAGCAGATCCTCACCAAAAAGGGAAAGGTAAGCGGGTACACCCCCCCCCAACCCCAGCCCAAGCCCGGCCGTCAACGCCGGGTGGACGCTCCCCTCGGCGAGCATCCCTGAAGGTCCGTGCCCCCGTCCCTTCTCCCCGCAGAAGGTCGGTGGAGGCATCCGGCAGTGGAAGCGCGTCTTCGCCGTGCTGCGCGCCCACTCGCTGTACCTGTGCAAGGACAGGCGGGAGGCGGTGACCTGCGCCCCGGCCCCAGGTGAGGAGGAGCCGCCGATCAGCATCCGAGCGTGCCTGGTGGACATCTCCTACAGCGAGACCAAGAGGAAGCACGTCTTCCGGCTGACGACCGCTGACTTCTGTGAATATCTCTTTCAGGCAGAGGATCGGGAAGACATGCTGGCCTGGATCAAAGTCATCAGGGAGAACAGCAAGGCTGAGGGCGAGGTGAGAGCCACATGGGGCTCCCGGCTGCCTCTGGCTCTCCCGGCACTAACCGCCTCGGCTCTCTCCGGCTCTTTGCCTTGTGCTGCTTCCCCAGGCCACGGCCGGCCCCTGCGCGGCCGGCCGGCGTGGGGCTCGCCGGTCC
>NW_010972546.1:1277403-1284390 GCF_000737465.1 Haliaeetus leucocephalus
AGGGTGCGTTGAGCTCGGAGCTGTCTCTGGTTCTCTGTGGCACGGCCCCGCTCTGGAGGGTCCAGGAGGCTCGGCGGGGCCGGCAGCGTCGGCACAGGGAAGGCGCTGCCGGGGTGGAGCGCGCGGTGCCGTCTTGGGCACCCACCAGGGTCGTGGTGCCGCTGAGCAGGACCCTTGCGGGCAGCGTCCTGCGGCGACGGGTGCGCGTCTTTGGATGCCGCGCGGTGCGGCGGGTGCGCAGATGGAGGTGTGCGTGCCGCGGAGGGACGTGCCTGTCCCCGAACCTCCGCGTCCGGCTCAGACCCCGCGTGCCGCCCTGCGCTGCGGCAAGGAGCGCCGGAGACAGCAGCGGGGCGGCGAACGCTGGCGTGCGCCGCCTGTTTCGGGGCAGCAGGGATCCGATCCTGCCCTTGCCTGGTCCTGCCTGGCCCCGCGCGATGCCCTGCTCTCCCTGCTGCTCAAGCTCTCCCTTCCCCTCTTCTCTCTGCCTCCCCAGGACCCCGGTTTTGCCAGCCAAGCGCTTATCAACAAGAAGTTAAACGACTACCGGAAAGTGAGGTATGGACCCAGGGGCGGTGGGCGCCGAGACCCCCCCCGAGCGCTTTATTCGCCTCGATTTTAAAGTGATGGAGCAAAGCCAGTGCCTCCCTTGATGGGGCAGTGCCGGAGGTGCCAGCTGCACCCGGCTTCGCTCGGGATGCTGGCGGGGTCCGGTTCAGCCAAACCGGCACTGAGGAAAGGGTTAAAGCGACCCAGTGCTCCCCAGTGGCCCCCATTACCCGGTGTGGGGTGCAGCCCCATGGGCACCGGTAGGATGCCGGGCAGCCCGGGAACGATGCCGGCATTTGCTGGGAGGTTTTGCCCAGGGACCGTGCGCAGGGCTGGTGCCCCCGGCCGTGCCCCCCCTGAGCCCCCCGCTCTCCCCGCAGCCCCGCGGGCGCCAAGCCCGATTCCTCACCCAAGGGCTCTCGTGGGCTGGGGATCCGAGCCGAGTTCCTGAAGCA
This sequence comes from Haliaeetus leucocephalus, assembly GCF_000737465.1. Classification (NCBI taxonomy): domain Eukaryota; kingdom Metazoa; phylum Chordata; class Aves; order Accipitriformes; family Accipitridae; genus Haliaeetus; species Haliaeetus leucocephalus. Next base: position 1,278,408 of record NW_010972546.1, read on the forward strand.
GACGGGAACCAGCGCGCCCCGGTCCCCCAGGCAGGATGCAGCCGTCACGAAAGGTAGGTTCCACCTCTGCGGCGTGGGGCACCCCGGCATGGCAAACCCAGGGGCTTTGCAAGCAAGGGATCCTCACCCCAGGGCTGCCATCGTGCTGGTCCCCATAGGGCAGCAGAGATGCTCTTCCCATTTATCCCTGCTCATTAGCAAGCGATCCTGTGGGTTTTTCTCCCCAGATGAAAGCAGCTCCCAAAAAGCCCCATGGGGCATCAACATCATGAAGAAAAACAAGAAATCTGCCCCCCGGGCCTTTGGCGTGAGGCTGGAGGACTGCCAGCCCGCCCCGGACAACAAGGTATGGCTGCGCCAGGAGTGCCAGCCCTCAGAGACCCCACACGGCCCCAGCACCTCCATCACCTCCTCCCTGTTCCCGCAGAACGTCCCGCTGATCGTTGAAGCTTGCTGCAAGGTGGTAGAGGACCGAGGGCTGGAGTACATGGGCATCTACCGTGTGCCCGGGAACAACGCCGTGGTGTCCAGCCTGCAGGAGCAGCTCAACAAGGGAGCCACCGAGATCAACCTGCAGGACGAGGTGAGGGCAGGGCGGGCTGCATGTCCCCGTCCCCATCCCTGTCCCCATCCTTATCACCATCCCTGTTCCCATGCCTCTGGGATGCTCTTAGGGCTGTTGTCCTGGTCCATGGCTCTGTCACCATCCCCATCTCCATCACCATCCCCATCTCCAACATGATCATCATCCCCGTCTCCATCATCATCCCATCTCCATCATCATCCCTGTCTCCAACATGATCATCATCCCCGTCTCCATCACCATCCCATCTCCATCATCATCCCTGTCTCCAACATGATCATCACCCCTGTCTCCATCATCATCCCGGTCTCCATCGCTGTCACCTTCCCTGGAGTGGCAGGGCCGCCTAGTGGCTGGTGGCAGCAGTGTGGGTGGCAGCCTGGGGACACGTTTGTCCCCTTGCATCTCGCCACGGTGCTGTGGTGGTGCAGGGCTTTCCTTGCCAGATGCAGGGTGGGGACAACTCTCCTGCCGTCCTCACGGCCGTGGTGGTGCTGGTTGGCGTCCCCCTCGGTGTTGGTGGCCTGGGACTTCCCTGGCTTGGGGACTCTCTCCCACTGGTGTCTGGGTTTGCCCGGAGTGGTTCCTCTGAGCAGCCTCTTCTCTCCCCTGCAGCGGTGGCAGGATCTGAACGTCATTAGCAGCCTGTTGAAATCCTTCTTCCGAAAGCTGCCCGAGCCCCTTTTCACTGACGGTAAGTCGCTGCGCCCCAGCTGTCCGCTTCCCCTGGGGACCATCGGAGCCCCCAAAGTGGCCACAGATGACCCCCTGCTGATAGCCGCGTGTCGATGGCCGGTAGCAGGCTGACCAGCAGCCCCAGAGCCCGTCCCACCCGTCCTTGTGTTGGGGACATGTCCCCAGACCCTGCAACAGAGCGAACCAGCGCCCACCCAAGGCAAGGGGCTCTGCAGACCCCCCTCATCTCTGAGTCCCCTTGTCTTTGTCCCTCCTTGCCCTTCTATGCCCTGTCCCAGTGGGACCCCACCAGCACCCAGTCCCCTCCCCAGCATCTCCAGCTGGTGTATCTGGGGGTCCCTAGCTCTGGGGGGGTGCCCTCTCCCCTCGCCCAGCTCTGACCCCTCCATGTCCCGCTTTCAGATAAGTACAATGACTTCATCGAGGCCAATCGGATAGAGGATGCCAGTGAGAGGATGAGGACACTGCGGAAGCTGGTAGGGAGATGGGACAGGGGTTGGGGTGGGGGGAACAGCCCAGAGCCCCTCTTTGGGGGCTGTCATGGGTGGGAAAGGCGAGGGGTTGAGCTGAGAGGTGACCTGGTGCCTCCCTGCAGATCCGGGACCTGCCAGGTCACTATTACGAGACGCTCAAGTTCTTGGTGGGTCACCTGAAGACCATCGCTGACCACTCGGAGAAGAACAAGGTACCGACCACCCGCCCCGGGGCCAGGCAGGCTCTCCCAGACCCCTGGCCCACCTCGAGCCCCCCCCAGCTTGGGCTGAGCCGCAGCTCCCGGTGGGGTGGGAAGGGAGACAATGCCTGATGGAGCAGCGAACGCTGAGGGGTGGCCATGGGCAGGCGCTAACCCCGGCTCCGGTTGCAGATGGAGCCCCGAAACCTGGCCCTGGTGTTTGGCCCCACATTGGTGCGAACATCTGAGGACAACATGACCGACATGGTGACGCACATGCCTGACCGCTACAAAATCGTGGAGACCCTCATCCAGCATGTAAGTGGCATTGGTGGGTGGGTGGGCACCGGTGTGGCTGGAGGAGGGGGCTGACCCACACCCCGGGCATGGGGGACGGGGGTCCCCGGCTGCGCCAGGCTCCCACTGCTCCTCGCCGGTCTGTAACCCCTTTCCCATCTCCCCACAGTCAGACTGGTTCTTCAGCGACAAGGAGGACAAGGGCGAGAAGGTGAGTCCCGTCCTCCCTGTGGGGGGGTCTCGCCGTGGGGCGGGGGGGGCACAGAGCCCCAGTTGGGAACTGGGGTGCCGTCAGCAGCCTCCTGACCATCGTACCCCCTCCCCTTGCAGACCCCCGTGGATGAGAAGGAGGCTCAGTCCGTGCCCAACATCGAGTACCTGCTCCCCAACATCGGCAGGACCGCGGCGCCCGGCGATGCCGCAGGTGAGGAGCAGTGCCCGTGGCACCGGCCCCTCCGGTCCTGGCACCGGGGCACCCCGGGGCACCTCTCCAGCCGCTCCGTCCCCCCCATGCTCATACCGCTGCGGGCAGCCAGCCCGGCTCGCTGTGGCCACGGTGCTGAAGCGGGATGTCCCAGCACCCACCTTACTGGAAAACGGGGACATCCCCCCTGGGGGTGCCAGCAGAGCCCCCTCCCCACCCTCTCCCGTCACCCTTCTCTCCGGTGGCTGCTCCTCATCCTTCTGCAAACCCGGCCAGCCGCGGCACCCCGGCAGCCCATGGGACCGCTGCCCAAACCCACTCCCCCGCGCCGGCCCACGCTGCCAACCCGGACACTGGGAGACTTTGATGTTCGACTGATTTCTTACGTTCTTTCCTTGAACTTCTCTGTGCTGTCCTCTTCCTCCTCCTCCTCCTCTTCCTCCTCCAGCGGACCTCCTCGAGAGCTAGAGCGGGTACAGTGTTGATCCTGGGTGCATTGCTCACGCACTAACTCCTCGGGGTGACCATGAGAGAGCGGGAGCAGGGGGGGGCCGGTGGGAGGGAAGGGGGGCCCTTGTCCTGCCTGGCCACTGTCCCCAGCATCAGGAGGGGCTGCCGAACCCCTGGAGAGCCCCAAATCATTTAACCCTGGTTCTCCCACGTCGTTGGCCAGTGCCTGCGGTGCTGCTGGGGCTGCTGTTGGCATCCCCTGGCAGGGATGGGTGCTGGGTGTCCCAGGACTGGCACACCCAAATGCCAGGGTATGGGGGTCCTGATGCCCCGGGGAGGGTCAGCACCCCCTTTCTGCCTCCCCCTCTCTCGTTGTCAGCATCTGCTAACCCCGTCCCGGGGCGTGCGGGGCGGGAGAGGGTGTCTGTTGTCTTGTCCTTGTCCTTCACACTATGGCAGCAGGGCCAGGACTGCCTGTCACCTCCATGTCCCCACTTGCCCCCTAACCGCCCCCCCCAGGGAGCTGGGGCAGCCCCACGGCCTGTCCCAGCCCATCCCAGACCCTGCTCCGAGTCTGGATGTGGTATCGAGCTGGGTCCTCATACCCCGTCCCGGTGACAGCGCCGTGCCCAGCCCCGGTCCCCTCTGTGCCCCGTGGCTGTGGGAGGGTTGGGGTCCTGCCGCTGGGGTCCTGGCTGTGTTTCCCAGCTGTGTGTGCCTGCGTGTCCCGTCCCCCCCTTATCCCCACTCCTCACCTTGGGGCTCTGCAGCGGGCAGTGGTGCCGGGGACCTCCCCCCCGTGCACCACCGGAGCCCCCCGCAGCCTCCCGGCACCTCCTGCAGCCGCTGGCACACAAACCCGCTCGGCGTTGGCATCCCTGCCGGGGGCCAGCCGCTCTGACGGCCCCGGCATGTCCCCATCCCGGTTTGGGAGAACAAAGCAGCATCCCCCAGCTCTACCCACCGAACCCCCTCCCCAGCATGCACCCAATCCCGGAACCCCGGCTAACCCCCCCCCTTTCTCCGCTCTGCTTTACAGGCTCGACCTGCAGCGGCTCCGCCAAACCGAAGGTAAGAGGGTGCCGGGCTGGGGGCTGGCAGGGAGGGACGCGATGGCTGGGACACGGAGCCCGTTCCTAACCCCGGCACCGCCATCCCTAATCCTGGCGTCACCGTCTTCCCCAGGGCACATGGCCGTCGCGAAAGGCACCGCCGCACCGGGAGCTCCTCGCCATCCCCTTCGTCTCAGCTGCCGCCCGCAAGAGGAAGAAGAGGAGAGAGGCCGAAGGCATCGGGAGCAGCACCGACGACGACGCGGAGCGCAGGGATACCCCGGGTCGGGAGCGGGAGGACGAAGGGACCGCGGCTGCCCCGCTGGGACCCAGCAAAGCCTCCCGTGGCACCGGTGCCGAGCCGGCGGTCCCCAGCCCGGCCGGGATGGAGCGGGAGAGTTCCCTGGAGCCTGGGGGGGCTGGATCCGAACCGGCGCCGGACGCCCGCTCCATCGTGTCGGGCTATTCCACCCTGTCCACCATGGACCGCAGCCTGTGCTCCGAGGTGCAGTCGGTGGCCGGGAGCCGCGGGGAGGAGGCGGACGATGAGCGCAGCGAGCTCAGCCACATGGAGACGGACACGGAAAGCCGGGAGGGTGCCCGACCCCGGCCGGGGCAGGCAGATGGGGGAACCGGGGATGAGGACAAGGGACCCCTCGGCCGTCCTTCCTTCAACTCCCACCGCCTGATCCAGTGCGACACGCTGGCCCGCAGAAAGCTGGGACGGCCCCGGCTGGCCGGTGAGACCCCCGCACCCACCGGAGAGGACCAGGGCTGGACCTCCCCAGGTCGGCCCTCGCTGCGGGAACAGCTCCGGCAGCGCCTGCGGGCCTCGGCCGATGACATGGGGGTCCGTTTGCGTCGAGCCCACTCTCCCGAGACCCGCCGCAAGAAGAGCAGTTGGCGCCGGCACACCGTGGTGGTGCCCGGTGGGCTCAAGGACCTCAACTTCAACGAGTGGAAGGAGCCACGGGGGCTGGAGAGGTCCCCGGGACCCTGCCGCGACAAGGACTCGGGGCTCAGCAGCCTGGAGTCCACCAAAGCTCGACCTCCGGCACCCACCCCGGCACAACCCGGTGCTGCCGGCGAGGGGCCGGCCGCCAAGACCCCCCCGGGCAGCCCCGGCCCCCCGGCCCCCCTGCGCTTCCCCCAGTGTCTCTGACCTCCTGAGATGCCCCCCCCACCGCGGCTTCCCTGCCCACCCCCCCCTTTCAGCCAGTGTTTAATTTAAGGACTCACCTTCGTTCTTGTATTTAATTGTGCTCTGGACAAGCTGCTGTTATTTAACGAGTCTCGGTGGCCCCCCGTGCCGCGGGTGGGACAAAGCCATCTTGTCCCCCTTGCTTTGGGGACCGGCAGGGTCCCGCGGTGGTCCCGTGCCGCAGCCTGGCCAGTCCGTGGTCCCCCAGCCCCCGGGCAGTGCCGGGAGGGTTGGGGGGGGATTTGGGGAGGGGGGCTCATGGGGACTGTCCCCACCCCGGGCGGTGGTGGCCCCGCTGTCCCAAACCGCGGCGGCGTGAAGTGCGGGCACTTCCCTGGGTGCTGCCACCGTGGTTGCCCTCGCCGGAGACCCTTCCCGAACCGGGGACCCTCGGTGCCATCGCACCGACAACGGGCGCGCTTTGTGCCGCGGGGTCTGGGCTCTGCGCCGGGGTGACCCTCGGCGTGACGGATGGGGTCCCCAAAAGGCTGGGTGTTTGCACGGGAGCGGGTGTGAGGAGAGGGGCTGGCATAGAGGGGCACGCTGCTGGGGGGGGGACACACGCGCTGCTGTCCCCTGCGTCGCCGTGGGCCACAGCCCCGATCCC
>NW_010972546.1:1284400-1284979 GCF_000737465.1 Haliaeetus leucocephalus
CCGGCAGCCGCTCAGCACCCGGTGCGCTGTCTGGCACGGCACAGCACGGCCCCCTCCCCAGCCCTGCTCCCCCCACCCAGGCCAGAAGCACTTTAGGAAGGGGGTGCGATGCAGCCGCCCGGGGTGGAGGGGGGGGAGATATGGGGGCGCGGGGACCCCCAGCCTCGCCGGTGCAGGCACACACATGCCACGGGCTCGGGCGGCTGCTGCCGGGGCGGGTGTCAAGTCACGTCACTGTTTCTCCGTGTCGTTCTCATACGTTATGCAAATATTTGCTGTAAAGTTGTTTTTTTTTTTCTTTTGTAAATATTGTCTTTGACTGTGTAACATATTACAAAGGATTTATAAGGATTTTTTAAGAAGTTTTGCTCAGCTGAAAGGCCAGCCCTAACCAGGGGATGTGCTGGACCAGTGTTGACTTTTTAAACCCTCCTGCATGTGCCCCCCCCGGCGTGTTGTACGAGTTCGGCCGCGGAGCCGGTATATGCAAAACTGCAAAAAAAACCCCAACCAGACCCCAACAAAACTACCCCGCTTCGGACGCTGCCCCCCCCCCCCCCCCCCCCCCCCCCCCCACGA
>NW_010972546.1:1284989-1285668 GCF_000737465.1 Haliaeetus leucocephalus
CCCCTTCGGCCCCCCCCCCCCCCCCCCCGCCCCAGACCCAGTCTAGATATTGAAAATAAACTGGTTATTCAAGGAGGTGGTTCCCTGCCATTATTGCTTCCCCTGCTTGGGGGGGGTTCAGTACGTGGACCCCCTTTTCCCTGTGCCGCAGGTCCTGGAGCACCGGCAGCATCCAGGGAAGGGTTTATCCCAGCTTTTCTATAAGCCTGGGGGGAAGGAGAGGGACGCCCCCCCCCACGCACCCACTGACCCATCCCCAGGGGCTGTGGGACCAGGGTGGTCTTGGGGTCGGGGCTATCCCACCCCATCACCAGCACAGCGACACAAGAGACCAAACCTGGGGGGAAAAAAGTGCCGTAGAGAAAAAAAAAAAAAGTAATTTTATTAAAGCCAGACACTCTGATAGAAAAGAAAAGTAATAAAGGGAAAAGAAAAATAAAAAGCAACCCTTTGTCATCGGAGTTTGCAAGTTACAATGGTCACGTTGCGCACAGAACTACCCATGGCATCCACAGCGACACAGGGAGAGCGATGGGCACAGGGCGGGGGCGGCGGGGGGCCCCCCCCCCCCCGGCCCCCCCCCCCGCCCTGTGCAAGGCCTTTTTTTTTTTTTTTTTAATTATTTTTTTCTTTTAAAACAGTTCACAAGAAAATTCATGCTAAGAGACACACGACGTTG
>NW_010972546.1:1285678-1327350 GCF_000737465.1 Haliaeetus leucocephalus
CCCGCAGCGTGGCACCCACCAGTGGCAGTACCTGGGGGGGGGGTCCAGGGTCAAAGCTGGGGGGCAGCAAAGGGAATGCCCCCCCCGACAGCAGGAGCTTGCTCCCAGCGGGATGGGTGTCCCAGCACACCCATGGGTGCTACCAGGATGGGGCTGCACTAATTACAGCCCCCCCCACACCCCTTTGCACCCACATGTCCATGTCCCCGGGGGGGGGGGGAACGGACACTGGCTCTTGTCCCCCTCACACCCCCAGGACAGCAAGGTGTTGGGGGGGCTGTCTGCAGGTCCCCCCCTCCATGGGTGCTGGCAGGACGGAGGGGGGCACATCCAGCCCCATGGGAGCACTGGGACGGGTGTGGGTTGGGGGGGGCTGTGAAGGGGGGGAGACAGTGGGGAGAGGGGTGACCCCCCCGACACACGTCCCGGCCATAAGAAGCTGCGGCTTTGCTACAGTGTTTCACTTTGGTACCAAGAAAAATAATTAAAAATTAAATAAAACCCATCAAGTGACCGCTATTGCTGCTGGGAGGTGGGTGCTGCAGCACCCCGGGGCCGGCACCCGTGGGAGTCAGCGTCCCCGGGGGCACCCAGCCCCCTCCACCCCCTGCTCCAGCGAGGGACTGGGACGGGACTGGGACAAGGAAGGTGCTGGACGGAGGGTGCGAACTCAGCAGAGGGGCTAACAAGCCGCTAGGAACCGACCCTCTCAAAATCACAAAGAGCTATAGTCTAACCAGGGAAGAAAATCCACCCCCTAATATACCAGACGTGAAGAGATTTATTTCTTTTCTTTTCTTTTTAAATATTTATATATATATTTATATTACGTATATTATATATATATAATATGTAAATATATTTTTTAAAACAATATAAAATGTTAAGACACTTCACTTAAATGTAAAGAGTTGCTTTTTGCAATCCAAAGAAATTGCATCATGATTTTTTTTTTGTTTTTTTTTTTTGTTTGTTTTTTTTTCTGTTTGTTATTCAAAAAAGGCTCGTTCTTCTGTACAAAAATGATTGATATACAAAAAAAGAAAGGGGGGGAAAAGAAGAAAAATAATAATAATTAAAAAAAAAACAACCCAAGGACAAACTAGCCAACAAAAGGAGTGATTCGATCTCGTGTTGCACTGCGGCTGGGCTGCGCTGGCGGCAGCGCTGGGTACGGGCGCACGCAGCGCACACGCACGCACACCCCGTGCACACCCGGTGCACACCCGGTGCACACCCGGCTTGGCTGTGCTGTTGGGTGCTGGACACGGGCAAGCCATCGCCTGCCCTGCACCCTGGGGACCCCCCAACCCCAGGTCCCCCCCAGGTTGGGGGTCCAGGGAAGGACCGTGGGGTCACCAGTTGCGGCCTGGGGTCCCCGTCCGGCACCTCTGCCGGAGCGGGCGGCTCCAGGGACCCATCCTGCCTGCCTGTCCCCAGGGGCGTTTGGCGCTCGGGAGGGGGACGGAGGTCTGGCAGGGTGTCCCCGCGCGGTTGGAGCCCCCCCCCCCAAGCATCACAGCATCCCTCTGCCCCAGCCATCGTGCCCACCCGGGCGACCATTTAAAGTGCTATGTTCCAACCCGAGGGGGAGGACGGGCACCCCGACTCGACCCGTTTCCACCTGCCCCCCTCCCCTATTTTACTTCCTCAGCCTTCGGCCCCTCCGGCACGCCCGCGCACCCCGCGGCACCTCTCCCCGCTCCCCCTTCCCCAACCCTCGCACCGTCCCCCCGGGAACGCCGGGGCTGGCGGGGTGCTGCCCGTCACCCATCGCCGCGACCTGGCCGGAGCGCCGAGCATCCTCTCCTCCGGGCGGGTGGGCGTCGCGGATGCCTGGATGCTCGGCGGGGGAACGAGCGGTCGGGTCGGGGGGTGTCGGGGGCTTCTTCGGCAGCCGCCGTTTCCCACTTTTCCGAGGTGGGATGGGTGCTGCCCGCGCGGGCAGCGGGGTCGGGCGCTGCCCGGCTTCCTCCTTGCTTGAAGCTGGTGAAACCGGTGGAGTGAAGCTCTGAGAGCTCTTAAATAAACAGAAAAATGGCGGGGTGGGGGAGGGAGGGAGGGAGAAAAACCAAACCAACAGCAACCCAAACGAACCGAAACGAAAAGGAAAAAAAGAAAAGGAAAAGGGAGGAGAAAGAGAGAGAGAAACAGAAAGTGGCTGGTTGGCCATTGCAGAGCGAGATGGGAGACAGAAGTCGGGCCGTGGCGGAGCAGAGGCGAGACACAAGTCGGGCCGTGGCGGAGCAGAGGCGAGACACGAGGTCGGCCACATTGGAGCAAGACATTGGAAAAAAAAAAACCAGAAAGAGAGGGACGGGTGGCGATCCCTCCAGGTGCCTCAAGAAGACAAGTCCCAGGGAGGAGGAGCCCAAGGAAGAGAAGCCCGGCCCCAGGAGCAGGAGAGCGGTTGGGTGGAGCTGGCAAGGATGCTCAGAATGAGATGGAGGAGTTCCTTGCCCCAAAGGAAGTCAATACGGGGATGGATGTTCTGCCAGATGCGGGTTTTTCTGAGACCGCGGGGGAAGTCTCACTAGCCTCTTTAGATGGTCTAGCGGCCTAGAAAGAAAAGCAAGATTCAAGGAGGAGGAGGAGGAGGAGAAAGGGGAGGAAAGTCAGACAGTTTCTTAAAAAAAAGACAAAAGAAAGGAAAAAAAAAAAAAAAAGGAACGTGGGGGAAAAAAAACAAACCAAACAACCAAGAACCAAACAGGAGTTTGTTCAGAAGCAGCATTGAGTTAGGCCTGAGGTCAAGCAGCTGGAAAAGGTCCACCACAAACAGAGCACGAGATGAGCTGGTCCCACGCGTTACTGGATGGGAAGGGGACGTCCCCGAGAGGAGGAGGAGGAGGAGGAGAGAGACGAGAGAGAGAGAGAGAGAGAGACACAGACGGACAGACGGACATGTGGACAGACAGGCACACACAGAGGCGGGCGGGCGGAGGGGAGAGGGGAGAAAGGCAGGGAGGGGGGACAAGAAGGGCAGCGTTAGACCGGGCGCGCACGCCGCGCGGCACAGCGCCCAGCTCTGCCGGTTGGCGCCGGGGCTGCCGCCAAGGTGCCGTTCAGCCGAGCAGGGCAGAGCTTCGGCAGCCCCCACGCCAGCCCCGGCTCCTCCGAGAGGTGACGGTGCCCACCCCGGTCCCCTACGCCCACCGTGCTGGTGTCATCACCACCAGCAGTGATGTGACCCAACCCTGCTCATGCAAAAGCTGGTCCAAAGGGAGCTGGGATGCTGGGAAGGAAGGATGCTCATAAACCTTCCCGGAATGGGGAGAGGGCTCCTCCAGTCCTCCCCTCGCCCCCGTCACAGGGAGGTGGGCTGCTGGGTGGGGGCACGGCCAAATCTTGCCCAGGGAGGGCAGCGAGGGCAAAGAAGCAGCAGAAAATTCCTGGTCCGGCCACCCCAGCGCGGGCACCGGTGGGTGCCAGGGGCCGGGTGACCGATGCTGCCACAGGGTGCCCCGAGGTGGAGGCGAGGAGGAGCACGGCGACACTGGGCAGCGGGGACTGTGCTGGTGTGTGGCCTCCGGGGAAGGGGACTTGGTGGCCTCCCTGGGGTCCCCGGGACCAGGAGATGCTTCCCGGCCCCTCAGGGCTCCCAGCACAGCCCTTTCGGCCAGTGTTTCTCTGCTCCCCAGCCCATGGGGCAGCCCTGGACAGGGGGCAGAGGGACACCCCCCCCCGTCTCTCCCTGATTCTGCAGGGGTGTGAAAACCCACATGCACGTGCGTATGCTGGAGGGGGCTGGCAGGGAGACCCCAACCTCGAGGATGGACCCTGCCCGGGGACATCTCGCCACTGCCCTGAGACCATCTCAGTTGCGGTCACGACAAACAGCACCTGTGTGGCTCCGACCCGGTGCCAAAGCAGCCAAAGGGGGGGGGGTCTGAGCCCTCTTGCCGGAGCCAGAGGGGGGAATGAGGTGCCCATTTTGCTCATGCGACATTTGCCCAAATTGCATCAAATCCCCCCCCAACCCAGCTACAGCTCCAGGGAGCTGGGAAAAACCTCCAGTTTATCCAACAGGGTTTACGGATCCAACAGAATGAGCAAAATCGGGTTTATTGGGTGGTTTGTTAACGCCAGGCCCAGGGAAGGGGATCGAGACACAGAGCGGGGAGCAGGGAGGAGAGGATGGGGTGAACCCCCTCGTGGTCCTGCTGCCCACCGGGGGGGCAGGAGACAGGAGGGGAGGGCTGGGAGGGGAGAGAGGAGAGGCGACAGGGGGTGTTGAGGGCAAGGAACTGGCTGTGGTTACCTTGCCTGTGGCCTGAGCAAGCTGGAGAGCCACTGCCAGCACTGGGGTGTCAGCAAGAACAGAGGGGAGCAAGCCCCACCGCCCACGGCAGGAGTGGTCCCCAGGGATGGGAGAGGGGTGGGTGCTGGGCCAGGGTGGGGGGCACACCATCCCATCCCAAAGCGCTCCTCTTCCAGCTGCTGTGGCCCCCCCACCCTCTCCCCATGCTGCCGGGTGCCCCGGTACCATCACCCTGCCCTGCTCCAGGGATGAGCTGCTTTTGCGGACACGTCATCACAGTGCATGGAGGGTCCTGGCTCTCTGAAACCTCCCAGGAGAGGTTGGGCAGCCCCAGCCCCGGGTAAGCAAAGCCCCTTGGAGCCCCTGTGCCAAGCACGTGGCTCTGCAGCGCTCATCGCCATGGCCAAGATGTTCTGCAAGGAGGTCTCGAGGTCCCTCAGGGTGAGGGGACCAATGCTGGGGCTCAGCCCTGTCCATCTAGCACAAAGGGCTGGGGGACAAATGACTCCAGCTTCAGCCTCACACCACACTGGTAATGAGTTTGCCACTCTCAGCACAAAGTTGTGTCCCTGTCTCCAGCAGCCAGCTATGGAAACCACCATGCTGGGCACAAACCGGGGCGAGAGCCCGTCCTGTGCTCTGACAGCCAGGTCCCTGCATCCCCAGCCCCACCAGGCTCAGCCAAGACGATGAGAGACACCGAGAGCGCCCAGTCCCCGAAAGCAGCACCCACAGGGTGCCCTCCATCCACACCCTCACCCCATACAAGGTAGCGAGGAAGATGCCGAGGCCATGGGCAGTCTACGGCTCACCCTGCTACCAGGAGAGCCGGCCAGAATGGTGCTAGAGATAGACTACCTGCTGCTGGCCCTGGATCCGCATGTACTCCATCCGCTGCTTTATGTGCTTGCTTTTGTCGGGGCTGCCCTGCTGGCTCTGCTTCAGCCGGGATGCCGGGTTCACCACCTTCATGGCTGGGATGGAAACGCCACCGCTCTGTCGGGACAGAGAATTTGGGGAAAGAGATGTTAAAACCGGCAAGTGGAAGCCCCTACCGGCACCGTTGGCAGCTGGGCACTGCCAGCGCCGGGCTTTGGATGGCTGGAGCTGTGCCGAGCCTCCGCGGCACCACTGTGCCATCCCTGCCCGGATGGCCCACGGTGGCAAACCCAGGGACACCGGCTCCATGTGCAAAGGAGCCCTCACATTGAGCAGCGCTTTGGTGAGCTCAGAAACCAGCCAGGACTTACCGACAGCCACCGCTGCAACGCAAAGAGGGAGTTAGGGGCAGACACGGCAAACACCGGGAGACCGAGGGCAGGAGGAGAGCATCCCCGCCGGGGCAGGGGTGCACGGCCAAGAAAAAGGAAAAGAGGCGACGGCAGGCAGAAGCAGATTCCAGGTGGAAACGGCGGCAGTGGGAATACAGAGGTTTTTATTAACTAGCTGTGCACAGATGGAGATACAAAGAGTTGCAAAAGCAGCAGCGAGGGAAGCGGTACCTGTACGCGTGTCCCCTGGCACTGTGGGTCCCTAAAGCGATGCCCGCACGGGAGCCCGGGCAATGCCACACGCCACAGGCTCGCCATGTGTCCCCCCACTGCCTGGGGCACCCCGGATCCTCTCCCTGCCATCACTGCTGCCTCCTGCCTGCCCCGTGCTGGGCTTGGACCAGCTGCTGCAGGCAGCAAAACTGGCAGTGCCAATGGCGCCCCGGCGACGTGCAATCGCTGCCCAGATTGCACCTCCGACGGGAGAGGGCCAACGGGTTATCGCGGTAGGGCCAGGTTAATAAATCAGCGCAGGCAGAGCTCTCTGCGCTGCCTGTCTTGCCTGCCCTGCTTTGTGATCCTCAGTGGTCCCACGGATGGGACACGGGGACTCCTGTACCCCACAGGACAACAAAATCCAGTTCCTGCTTGCGCCACACCTTCCCCAGTGCCCCAGCATCCCTGGCACGAGCAGGCACTGGATCTCAGCCTTCACAACCAACTCGCAGCATCCTTGAAAGGTGGCACAAGACCTACCCTCTCCCACTCTGCTTTCGGGACTGACTATGCCAGCCCCGACTGCGCAGCCTCTCCTGCCAAACCCTGAGCTGAGCTTTGCTTTGTGCCTACCCGTGCCAGCCACGGCCATAAATCCATCCCGCAACTCTGGTTCTAGTTTGCCTGGCTCCGGCGGTGCAGGGGGAGCTGACAACAGGAGAAATTGCAGCTACACCCGGTTGACGGCCCATTCACCCAGCGAGAGCACCACAACGGGGCCGCAGTGTAGCCGAGAACCGGGGCTGAGATAATTGCTGCAAATGAAAAAGGAGATTTATTCCCCAGCGCTGACTGTTAATAAAGGAGCAGGCTGACGTCGGAGCGGCTCAGGGTGTTTTCCCCCCTCTTTTTCCCAGCTATTCAGCCAACCGAGCGGCTGCTGCGGATTCCAGCAGAAACCAATTTGGATGGCTTCAGGGAGCCCGCGCTGTGATTTAATTAGGAGAAACAGCTGCCATGCTCAAACTGCAGTTCATTAGAAAAGTGCTTATGCAAAACAAGGGATGCTGCTTCATCACCCAGTGCACCCAGCCCTTGCCGGCCCCATGGGATGCTCATCACCAGCCCCGTGCTCCTCACCAGCGGAGCGCTCAACCCCAAAACCTGCCAGGGCAGAAGATACCAGGTAGCTGTGGTCTAATTTGGTGCTATGCACAGCAAGGGATGGGCACCCAGTGGCACCGGCACCAGTTCTGCTGCCTGCAGTCTCAATCCTGTGTGCCTGCACTTCCCAAACCCGTTCAAGTGACAGGGAGAAAAGGAGATTCGTTTTCCACCTTGGCTCTGCCTGGAGGTAGAGTCACAGAGAGGGAGCAGGTAGAGGTGGAGGAAGAGAGACATCAGAGTGAGTCCAGGGCAGAGCACAGCAAGAGGGATAACAGAAAATAAACCTGCGGAGTGTCGAGGGGGAGCTGCGGCTTGGGTAGCAGAGGTGGCTTGGTCTTGCTTGGAGATAGACTCTCGGGAGCATCGTCTTTGGTCTGACTGAGGTCCAGGGCAGTCTCATCATCACAGCTCCTGCATTTGAGATCCCCCAGACCTTCCTTGGTCTCCCCGCTGGCATCCTTGGATCCCGCTTGTCCTAGCGGTTCTTTAGGGAATACAAATTCAACCGAGGGATGGCTGCTGATCTCACTGATGGTTATCTCCAGCTCACGGATAGTTTCTTCCAGGCTATCCAGTCTCTGGTACGTGCCTTCGTAAATCTCCTTGCTGCGAGCAGTCATGGAGCGGTGAGGGGACAACTGCCCTTTGCAGAGCCCCTCCGCCGCCTTCCCCCCCGCCCCGGTGTCCTCCGTGCCACCTTTGCCGCCGGCAGCCGGAGCCGTGCCACCCCGGCCCTGCGATGCTGCGCAATGGCTTGGCCCTGAGAAAGCAGCGACCTGCTCCTGGAGACGCTCAGCCCGGGACTGTCCGCTTCCCTGCGGGGCTGGATCCCTGCCTGGGAAAGCTCTGGGATTTGGCACTGGGCAGGCTGGGGCTGGTGAGGTGTCCTCCCTTCGTGCTCGTTTGCAAACCCCAGCAGAGTCTCCAGGAGGGAGAGATGCCTCCCGCACGCTCTGCCTGGCTCCTCCTTGGGGGTCCCCATCACCGGGAAACTGGGGGATGGCGCCGGACCCTCTGTTGCCTGCACCGGTGGAGGGGACCGCTGCCTCTCCAGCTCCGGGACCCCGGGGACGAGGAGGCTGTGCAGCCAAGAGACTTTGGTGAGAAGCCTTGCTGCTGCCTTCTTGCCTGCCGGCAGCGTTCAGAGCAGCATTCCCTCCTTCTCCCCGCGCGGGACAGCTCGTTTTATGCTTTGAGAGAGACGGGACCTTGCTGGCTGCTAGAGGGAACCTCCACATCTCTCCGGTTGCATGGGCATGGCCCCGAGATGGGCTGCTCGGGGGCCGCGGGGCTGAGGCTGGAGGGTACCCAGGTGCGGATGGAGACTTTTTGGAGATGCCAGGAGAAACACAGCATTTCCTTCCCCCCTCGGGTGTAAGCTCCCCTCCTGCTCCTCCGCTGCCGGCCAGGTCCCCGTGCTCCGAGCAGCCCTTTTCCACCCACACCTCCAGTTCGGCTTCAGGGGACGGCGGTTCGGACACCCACTCGGTGAGCACAATCTGCGGGAGGGAGAAAGCCCTGCTCCCCGGGGCTGCCAGGGCCAACGGCTCCTAGGTAGAGAATTCAGACAGATTAAGAGCCGGGAGAGAGCGGGAGCTGCCGGGGAGCACTGCGTGTCCACACACACTACTTGGGTCCCCCATTGCTGGTGTCTCTGGGCATCGTAGTGCTGCAGGGAGGTGTTTGGCCATGAAGGGAGATGCTCGGCTCCCTCCTGCCCAGCCCTGACATCCCATCGGTACCCACAGCATGGACAGGGACTGGTTTTCTACTGTGCTTAAGGCAACCTGGGTCTGTGAGATTTTGGCAATAACTTGCCTGGAGTTTTTAGCAAAAATGAGTCGGTGTTGCTGCACCTCCCGCACGCCTTTGGAAACTCGACTGCCGCAGCCCGGCTCGGATTTCTCCCATGCTGGTATAAACTGGCACGGCACTGGTGCAAGAGCAGAGCCCAGCCCTCGCGGGCTGCTTGGCCCCACAGGACACCGCTGCTCCCAGCAGAGCGGAAGGCAGGGGACGAGCCGTCGCAAATGAGGTGCCAAGGGGCACCAGCCCTTTAAAACCCCAAGTAGCAAGAAGTCACCTAGAAAAATGCTGTCCTTCCTCCCCCACCTCTCTGTTCTTGTCCCAAGGGAGATGCAAGGAGCCGTGCAATGCCTGGGGGACTAGAGCCAGCCGTGCCCTCGGAAGGCGAGCTGGAGAGATGCTCTGGCAGAAGAGGTGCCCCCCCTGCAGCTGCAGCCATCCCTGCCCTGGCCGGGGGGGCTGCCACCTTCGCAGGGGCTCCGCATGCAACCGGCACCGGCACCGTGGCCTCACAGCAGAGCAAGGTAGTACAGCAGTTTCTCCATGCTGCCGGGTGACGCAGGATGGGCAGAGACGATGTCTACCCTGGCTTGATGTGTCTTACTCGTGTCCCAGCCCTGGGGGTCTGAGTAGCACCCAGGGCAGAGAGGGAAGGAGGCACGAGTGCTGGGATGGCTACCGAGCTCTGGGTCCAGAGCTGGACCCATTCAAGCTCTGGGGAGAGGGGTCCTTGCCCGCAAGGAGAGGAGATGCTGTTCTGGGGCAGCCGTGGTTGAGTCAGCCCTGGTGCCGGGTCTCCCAGGAGAGGGGAGGGACCCAGCGGGACCCCTGCAATGTACCCAGACCCCCACCAGAGCTCACCTCAACTAGGCACTTTCTGGTGAGGGGCTCAGCAGCACCCTCTGTCCTGCTCTTTGCCCCCTTGTTCTCCCATCCTGGGCATCCCCCCCACTCCATCCCATCCACTCTCCGGGCACTTTTCTTTCCTCCTGCTCTCTCCACCCCAGATCCCAAGGGAGGATGGAGGGCAGGAGGGCCAGGAGGGAGCCGGGCTGTGTCCGCTCAGCAGCCAGGAGGGGTGATGGGCACAAGCCAAAGTGGGTCCCAGCAGCCGCTGGCCTCCAGTCCAGCCCTTCCTTCACCTTCCACCTGCATCATGCACATGGAGTAGGGTCTCCCTGCGCAGGGCACAACATGCATCCCCCACCACAGCCCCCTTCCAGTGACACCCACCCCAGGCACCCAGTGCAGCATGAGAGCGGTGAGCCCTCCCCGTGCCCTGCCCGGTGTGGTGCTGGGGTGGCCCCTTCCTTCCTCCCATCCATGTAGCTGCAGGATCTGGCCCTGACGGGAGCTGCAGCAGCCCCGTGCTGCTGTTGCATGGGTTAGTGCTCGGTCCTGTGCCATGTCAGTGCCGTACACGCAGTGGCGGTGAGCAAGGGAGTGGAGAGAAGCCATTAGTTTGTTAAATCAGAGAAAGAAGCAGAAGTGAGTTAAAAAGAGGCGGGAGAGGAGGTGGTTAAAGTGCAGCCCGTCGGCAGGAGAAGGGATCGTCGCTCGGAGCGAGCTGTTACCTTCCATCCTTCGGCTGCAATGGAGGCTCCGTTGGGCCACATGTCTGCGTGCCCAGGGGAGACGGCAGCCGTGAGCGGATCGTAACGGAGCTTGGGAAGGAAAGGGGAGGCAGAGCTTCTCTGAAACACCTGGGGAGTCAAACACGGGGGGTTGGAGGAGGGAGGCTTGAGGGTAATGACGACGCAGCCCATGCTTGCAGGGATGCTTGGCAGGGTTACGCCAGGACCAGGGCTTGGCAGTCGTCGGCAGCGAGCGAAACATCAGCTGTTCTCATCAGCCGCGGAGACACCCCCGTCCCTCTGCTGCCAGCAACATCGCCAGTCCCGCTGCCTGCAGCATCACTGGTTCCCCTGCCTCCTGGGGGAAACCCAGCCGACAAAAAGCCATCCACTACCCGCTTGGGCACCTTGCCCGTAGCAAACGGGGGGAGGATGTGGGGCACAGCCAGCCTGGGGGAGCTCAGAGCCTGAGGATGGCATCTCAGGTGGGATCTCTGCAGGGTGCCCTGTGCACAAAACCCAGCAAACCTCCAGCTGAAGCTGCGTAGTGTTAAAAAACAGAGTTTGGTTTAAAGCCCAAGGTGGGGTGGAAGTGCTGAAGAGAGGCACGCAGCACCCAAACCCAGCGAGGGGTCCGGCAGGGTGCAACTGCTCCGTGCTGCCCATCCCTGCGGCATCGCACTCCTGCTGGGATACAGGCGAGGAGGGGGAAGCCCACTCCTGTGCCGACGTGTGGGATGTCATTCCCCGGACCCAATCCCAAGGTATTCCCTGCAGTTGCCCGGAGCTGGGCACAGCCACGCGTGAGCAGACAGGGCAGGGTGGGCATCGCCTCCAGTGCGGGTAAACTGGGGCATCCCGCAGCCCCTCCCGCGCTCACCTCCAGCTCCGCAATGATGCGGTCCTCGTCGTCGTCGTCTTTGATGGCAGACGCAATGATGGGAGGGGTGGACGCTGGCCTGACCACCTCTGACACCGTCCGTCTCAGCTTCACCTGGGGCTTCTGGGTCTCCAGCTCCTCCGACTCGGCCTTCTGCAAAGCGGGGAGCAGGGCGGTGAGGGGTGGGGGGCACCAGGAGCCGGGGCTGGTCTTGCCGACAGTGACCGGCTCAGTCCAGCCCAGCAGCCATCCCACGGCCCCGCTCCCTACCTTCATAAAACCAGGCTCCTTCTTGCTGGTGACGATGACTTCGCCGCTGCGGGTTGTGGTCAGCCCATGGGACGAGGGGAAGCTCCGGCGTGGAGGGGGAGGTGGCGGCGATTTGGAGGGTTTCTCCGTCCGGTACCGTGGAACCGTCAGTTCGTCTGGGCACAAACGATGCTGTGAGGGCACGAGACCTTTCCCTGCCCCTCTAATACAACACCCCGAGGGTCTCCTGCTGCCTCCCCGGGCATAAACCTCCCTTCGGGGCAGAAAACGGCTCAGCCCGGGGAGACCCACTGGTGATGGCACGGCCAGGGGACACGCAGGATCACGCACCCCCCCCAGCCCCAGGATCCGGAGGTGGACCCCAGCCCTCCCCACACCGTACCTGATCCCCTGCGGCCGTTGGGGTCCCCCTTGCCCCCCGACTTCGGTGCGTGCTGCGGCTTGGAGGGTTTGTGCTCAGGCGTGGAGGCAGCGCTACCGCTGCCCGTGGCTTGCTTGTGCTTGGCAGCGAACTCCAGGTCAGGGATGGCCTTCATCAGCTCGGCTTGCGTCTCCTCCAGGAGACGGTTGATGTCCTTGGCGCTGTACTGGGTCAGCGCTGCCCGCTTCTCCTCCCAGTCCCGCTCGGCAGCCTGCAGACGGCAGGCAGAGCCCGCTGCAGCCCCCAGCCATGCAGCAGCTTCTCCTGCCCTTGCAGGCAGGAGGTGACCCGCAGCTCTGCTTGCCACCCCCCCCCCAACCTGCTGTCGAGCCCGGGAGGGGTTGGCAGGGGGGGCCACCGCTGCCCCCATCCCCAAGCCGCACACCCCTCAGAGTAAAATCGGGGGTGCTCCCAAGGCTGCATCGCCTGGGGCTCCCCACTCTCCAGACACCCCAATGGCTACAAACCCAGCAAGGAGGAGGATGGACCCAGTTCCTGTCCCCAGTTTTAGCTGGGAGACATAAGGATAGACTCTCTAGAAGAGGCCCCCAAACCCCCCCCAGCTGAGGAACCCACCGCAGGCTCTCACCTCCACAGATACAGCTTTGTCCGCACTCTTCTTGCTGGGGGTCTCCGGCCCCGTCTGGGTCTTGGCGGGTACCATCTCTGGAGCTCGGGAAGGGTTATTGCTCTTGGAGGGATGGGTCTGGGTTTGGGGGGGGCTGTGCCCAAAGCTGGGCATGGCCAGGGTCTCGGTGACAGCCGTCAGGTGGTGGAGGTTCACTGGGGGGCTGGTGGGCATCTCCAAATCCAGCCCTTTGCTGAAGTCGGTCTCAGGGGCCACTTTCTTGGGGGACTGGCTGAGGTTGCTGGGGGAGGTCCACACGCCCTCGTCCACTTGCCTGCCAGGGACAGAGCGAAGGTGCTGGGGTGGCTGCACAGTACGGGGTGGGGGGGTTACTGCACCCTTTCCAAGCCACGCCACAAAAAAAACTTGCTCTCCTGCAACTCTGCGTTACGTGGCTGAAGGTTTAGGTTCTCTGATGTCTAGGAAGGGGTTGGAGTTGATGCTACAGCCTCTCTTGGGGGAGCACACGAATGAGCTCCTCTACCTGGCTGTCCCCTTTCATGAACCTCGTAGGAAATCGGATCTCTCCAAATCCTGCCCCTCCGTCAGATCTGGCTGAAACTGCCCTTGGGATTCAGGAGTTATTAGGGCTGGGGAATGACAGGTAGGCAGATTCAGACACTGCATGATCTTATAAGCTCATTTCTGTAGAAAACCAGGCTAGCAATGAGCCCGAGGCGAGCCCGGTGCCGGAGCGCTCCTCCTGCAGCGTGGCCGAGCTGTAAGCCATCCTGAAAGGTCTCGTAATGGGAAGAGGCAGGTAGGCTCAGCCACGGTGCACGGCCCAGCCTGCCACTATCATTAGATCTGGAAGATGATTTTTCTCCAGCAGAACATTTTTCTGCTCCTCGGGAAAGAGATTTCCGATCACGCTAAGGGTTGCCTTTCTATCTGGAGATACGACCGCGCTTTTTTCAAGGTGATAAGGAAAAGTCAGTTTAAAAAGAGGGGTTCTCACATACACACCGGAAAGGACCGAGGGCACTTTTTAATTCCTTAGCAGAAAAATGAGCCTTTTTTTCAGCAGCCCTTAGGATTTGGATTTGTGACACGGAGAGGATACCGGCACACACGGGGGGGGGCACAGGGACAACTGAAGAGACCGGCTGTGTCTTCCAAGGTGCTCAAGAGGCCGGAGTTGGGGCTTGGTGCTCACCTGCGGATCTGGGCGAGGGTGTCCGTCACCGTCTTGCAGCGTTTGAGCAGACCGTCGAGGCGGTTCGGCTCCTCCTTGAGGAATTTGACTGCTTCCACCTCCACCCGCAGCACCACCCGCATCTTGCTCTGCAGGCTGGGGAACTGGGCTGGGGTGGGAGAGTGGGGGGGGTCATCAGGGCCCCGTCGTGCCGGGGACCCTCTCCCGGTGCCCGGCTGGCAGTGCCAGGGCACCCCACAGCCACCAAAACCACCACGGCCATCATATCCACGGCAAGACATCCTTGATATGGATATGATATCCATGGCCATCATATCCACCTTGCCAGACGGAAGGGGATGAATCCTGGGAAGCCTGGGCTGGTGTCCCTCCTGCTGCCCGTGCCCATCATCCCTTTTCCATCCACCTGCAGGCACTGATTTTAGCCCCTGAAGGTGCCCCCTCCACATCCATGGGCACCAAACACTGCTCTGGAGCTGGGGGCTTGGTACCAAGGATCCCGGGGACTCGGTGGCAGGGGCTGATGCGGAGCAGTTTGCTCCTGGCTCCCTGCCTGGTGCTCTGCTTGCCATCCCGGCTGCTCAGCATCAGTCTGACTTTATGGAAAGGCTGCAGGAAAGCGGAGCAGCTCCTACCTCTGCCCTGTGCCCCCCAGCCCTCCCCACACTCCCCCCTTCCCCGTAACCCCCGCTTCTTGCAACCTCAGCAACTGCTGCCAAATCATCGTTTACTGTCTGCCTTGGCTCTGGCAGGCAGGAGCTCTGCCACTTTGAATCGAGGTGCTGGGCATCTGTTTGCAAAAGGCAGGATGGGGACAGCCCAGGGACGGCAGGCTGCAGGAGCCAGCAAAATCAAGGACAACGTGCACGGCGGGGGGCAAGTGCAAGGTCCCACGGGACGGGCAGGCAGCAAGTTCCACGCAACCGTGAGCTGTCGGGGGGGAGACTGGGGCAAGAGTCCGCAGGACTGACTTGAACAGCTAGCAGAGCAAACAGGGGCAGGCAGCAGGAGCGTGGGGTGCTGCCCTCGACCCTACAGCAGCCCAAAGCCTGCAGGAGACACACAACGCTGACAGGCACCGAGGGCAACCTGCCCTGGGGATGCAGGAGAACACACCGGCAAGTGCGAACGTGCAAACCCAGGGGCAACCTGGAGCAGCCCCCCCATGTGAGGATGGAGCAGGGAGATGCAGGCAGGCTCCACTTGCCACCCAGCCCTGGACCCGGCCACGTCCTCACCCTTCAGGTCTGTCAGCGTCTCCCCCAGCTGCTTGAGCACCACTGCCTTCTCCTCCAGCTCCTGCACAGGGATGAGCCGGTGGTTGTGGGCCAAATCCTTCTGGATCTTCTCCACCGACTTCTCCAGGTCACTGTGAGCACAGAGGCAGGGCAGGGGTGTCACTGCTGCTCCGGGATGCTGGAGACCCCCAGGGGGTGGTCAGCCTGGCAGGTCCCCCCGCAGCACAGGGGAGAGGACAGCCGGGCTGGGGACCCCTCCTCACGCTAGACATGCAGTCAAGGCTGTGGCCTGGCACTGTGCAGAGCTGCCGATTTACACCCATGGAGGGTCTGACCCATCAAGATCAGCGTGCAAGGACCCCCTCCCCACTTGCGTGCCCAGCCCTGGCTCACTTGAGCTGCTGGGTGATCAGCTCCTCCTCGTTGAGGTAGCGGAGCCGTTCCTCCTCCACCAAGCTGCGCTGGCGCTGCAAGGGGTCCTCGTGTTTGCGCATGGTGTCCGTCACCCGCACGCTGATCTCCGTCTCCGTCCGCCGCAGCATCGTCTTCACCGTCTCCTGGTTCTGCAGCTGCAGGGATGAGGAGGGGGGGATTCAGGCTGGGCAAGATCCCCCCCGTGGATGGGGACCGGTGTGGGTGCAGGGCTGGACACTTGTGGGGACAGCTCCGAGCTCGGCGTGGGGAGGGATCCCCTCGTTCTCCCACACCCAGTCCCATGCAAAGTCACCGGGAAAGGGGGATCTTCCTGCTCTGGTGCTGGACTCACCCCAATAAGAGCTGGGCTAGGTTGGGGACCCCCCCCCTCACCGTACCCACCTGCAGCTTCTTGAGCTGCTGCAGCTGGTTGCGGAGGTCGCTGGCGTTCTGCTGCAGGTCGTGGAGGTGCAGCTGCATGTGCAAGCGGGTGATGGCAGTGGGCTGCCCCGCCGGCGTGCTGGTGGCGGAGGGTGGCGGGGGCGCGGGCACCGGTGTCCCCATGCCGCTGCGGCTGGTGGCTGCGGGGAGGGCAAGCAGAGGCTGCTGAGAGAAGGTAGCCCACCCCGGGGGAGGTTGCAGACTGCTCCTCTGCTTTCCCGGGAAAGACCTCTCTTTCCCCACCCTGTCCTTCAGTCCAGCAGTTCTGGGTGGTCTACCCATTGCCCCCACACTGGTTCCAAGGAGAGGTCACCCCAGAGATGCCTCTTAGTGGGACTGGGGGGTCCCACTCTGCCAGCTGCAGAGCCCCCTCTCCTGTGCCCACCCTGGGACTCCCAGCAGCCGCGGGGCAGAGGGAGAGGGTGTTGTGGGGCAAAGGGCTGGCTCTCCAGTCACTTACATGCTGATGGGGGGGTCCCGCCGTTGGTGGCTTCTGTCTTCTCGCTGCAATGAAAGAGAGGAGGGGAGTGAGCGTGGACCCGGCACCTCTGTCCTCACCGGCTCAGGGCGATGCAGGGGCACGGCGGGGGCTGGTGTCCCCCAGGGAGGGGAGGCAGGACCCCCCAGCCTTGGCAGCAAACAGCCCAGCTGGAAGCATCCCACTCCCCGTGGGAGACCCTGGGGTCCCACCCCTACCGTCCTGCTCCTTACCTGGGGGTCTCGGCCTCGGAGCCACGGAGCAGCGCGCTCTGCACCAGCCCCGTCAGGCTGGCGATCTGCTTCTCCATCGCCTCCATCCTCTCCCTGCCATGGGGAAGGGAGAGGGGCCAGGTGAGGAGCTGGCTCCGGCACCACGGACACCCTTAGGCTTGTCCCAGCCTTACCTGCACCCACCCACCAGGTCCCTGCAAGTCCCAGGAGGGACGTCAGGGAGATGGCAGCACTGCTGTCACCAGCTATATCCACCCCCTTCATTCCCTCTCTCTTCTTGCCTCCAGCTACCCCCAATCGCTCCCCTCAGCCCTGCACAATTTGGTGCTTCATTACCCATCCTGGCACCTCTACCGCCGTGGCGACAGGGCAAAACCTTCCTCCACTCTTCCTCTACCTCCCCAGCTGCACTGACGGACAACCATCCGAGCAGCAAAGTTCACATCCACGGGGGAATTTCTCCCGCGCCCCTTCTTACCTCGTTTCCGTATCCTTAGCTGGTCCAGGGGAGCCGAACCCCGAGAGCGGGCGATCGCTGGGGCCGGGAAACAGCTCCGGAGGACCAGAGGAGCTGGGATTGCGTGGCTTGTTGACGGGGCTTTCCATGAAGACGGAGGAGCAGGAGTCCTTGCGGAAGGACTGACGGACGGGTGAGGAGCGGCTGGGGGGTCCCGAGTAGGGGCTGTGCGGGCTTTGCCCTGGCTGCACGTCCACCAGCCGACCATCAGCCATCTTCTGCGGGGAAGAGGGGGGCATGCGGAAACCCAAGCCGGGTCCATACGTGTCGCTGTAAATGGGCGCGTTGGGCTTGTACAGGCTGTCCTCCAGCTCCGTCTGCAAGGCGGCCGCCGAGTAGGTGCTGAGGGAGCGAACGGACCCCCGCTTGTACAGCCCCCCCGAGTAGCCAAAAGGGTCTCCCATGCCAGCCAGGGACTGGGTGGAGGTGATGCTGAGCCGGCCCTCATGCACCATTCCGTAGGGATCGGCGTACAGCCCCTCGTTCTTCACCAGCACCACGTTCTTGCCGGCCAAGTCCTCGTCCGGCTTCACATCCCGGCGCTCCAGGATGGCGCTGGGACTGGGCGAGACGCCCTGGGCAGGCGGCAGGTTGGAGAGACGCTCGCTGTGATGGACGGGGCTGCCGGCGTAGGAAGGTGGGCGGCCCCCGCTGTAGGACATGCGGGAACGGGACGGCGAGGAGGACTGGAGCACTGGCGGAGGGGAGCCCGAAGTGAGGTGGGAAGCCGGGGACATGTTGTTCAGCCGGCGGGTGGGAGACGATTCCCTGGAGGTGTACACCATCTCCCTCTGCGGAAAGGGGCGGCGGGGTGGAGGGTCAGCACCGCATCCCTACGGGCTGGCCCCCCTGCCCTTGCTGTGCCTGGCTGGCACCCTGCCTTGCTGCACCTCTCCAAAGACCAAGGTCTGCAGATTCTGCATCTTCACCTGGCCTTGGCAAAAGACAGCTCCCTCATTCCCACCCAGGAGTGCGATGATTTATTCTGATGAATCCCCTAATTATCATGTTTATTACCCTGCTGTCAGGCCCCAAACATCCATTCTCTTAAAGTAACACTTAACAACGCTGGAACCGGGCAAGATAAATCACAGTCATTACTCCTTCCACAAACACGTGCAATTACCAGTCCTTGTCTCCATCGCTTTCTCTCTTTACTGGTCCCAGCCCGCTGAGTGCACCCACACCGCAGGCTCTCCCTGTGACACCCCATTCCCCCTTACCCTTAGGTCGCCATTGGTGATGTGCGAGGCTGGGAACGAGGCGTAGAGCGGCTCTTTCCTGTAGATTTTAATGATACTTCTGTCCTGGATATCACTGAAAGAAGAGGCAGAGCCATGAGCATCTGGGACAGGCAGCCACCGAGCCCCCAGCAAGTCCCAGCCACAGGACTGCACCTTCTGCTTTCATCCCACTAATTTCCTCGCTCTTCATGCTCTTAAAAAAAGGAAAATCAATCTGTGGTGGATTTCTGAGCCCCCCCCCACCCTCACCGGACATCCTCCAGCTCATAGAAGACATTGCGCGACTCGTCCTTGATGAGGATGGCAGTGTTGGGAGACTTCAGCATCCCCATGGTGAGCTTCTGGGGGAACATGTGGACAATGAGGGCGTGCAGAGTGTCCATGCTGCTGATCTCGTGGGTGATGTGGACGCGCCTCGTCTCATCCCCAAACTGCAGGAAAAGGACCCCTGGAAGCAGAAGGAGCAGAAAGTGGTGAGGTGTGCCTGCACCCCTTCTCCATGCAACGCCAAAGATGCACTGAGGTCAGCGATGGAGGTTTGCCCACCTCCACGGAGGTCTCTGTGCGAGGGCACGGGGACCTCTGGCCACTCAACCTCACCCTGGACCAGCGAGGCCAAAGGCAGCTCATCCTCCTCGGCCACGCTGCACAACGTGCAGTGCCTCCCGCTCCTCCTGGGGTTATTTGGGCAGATACAAACTGATCCCACACCCGGCACACGCCGGCATCCAGCCGTGGAGGTGGGCAGAGATGTTTGGCGGTGGCCGGGCAGGTACGTGCTGCCCGTCCCGGGGAGGGGGATGCCGAGCCCTGAGGGTACCTGGCGATCGCAGCTTCGTCTGGCTGGTGGAGCGGGATAAGGGCAAGCTCTGCCGGAACCGGTTCATCCTGTTGAACCCCAGGGGCAGCTCTGCTTCCGACATGGTTTCCAGGGATTCGGCCGAAGCGAAGGAGAGTTTGGCTTGATCGGCCAAGCCGGGCTGGGAGCCCTGGGAGTGTCGGGAGCTCCTCGTCTGGAAGGGGAGAGGAGAGAGGTCAGAGGAGAGCTGCGGTGGGTACCCCAGCCCCGGTCTGCTCCCCTGGACGCAGCCATGCGCTGCTCCCGCGTTTCCTCCCGCGTTTCCTCCGGAGGTCGGTGCTGGGATGGAGCGGCTCAGGTGAGGCTAAGCCGCATCCAGGGATGCTCATTCCTGGATCCCCAGCTGAGTCAGCACACCAACGTGGTCCAGATACAGTGCCAGCTGGAGGCCTCTTCCATCTCCTGCTCTAAGCATGTACAACCATTTACAGTGCCCTTGCCTCCTGCAATTGCTCACTCATGTTTTCTGCTTCAGGCTGGCAGCACGCTGCATTTCAAAGCCTCCCGGTGCCGTTCCAGGCGCCTTTGAGTTCCCCCAGCGGCAACCCACTCAAAATAAAACCAGCGCTAGCTAGCTGGTGATGGAGCCAGGGCTCGTATGCAAGCACTGGAATAACCTTAGCAATTACAGGAGGTTACACATCCATTACACCAATGAACCAGCTCCTGGGAAACATAAATGCCCGCCTTATTCTGGAAGCAAAGCAGCGGCAAGGTTTATGGCTGCTTGAGTCGGGGGAAAGTAATGGGTTTGGGTTTATAGCGGTAAAAATTTAATATGCCAGGAGTCCAATTTCACATGGCCGAGCGTATATCCACTGCATAGAAGTTCAGGCTACAGACGTGGGCTTTCTGCACAAACATGGCCAAACACACAGCCGAGTCCCCTTGCCACAGGTACCCGCCCGGCAGCGGAGCAAACGCTGCCTGTCAATACCCCGAAATACAAGGCTTGATTTTCCAGACGCGCATTTAACGTTGGCAAATCAAACCGAGAGAACAAACAGCTCCTGGGGTGTGGAAAAGGCGGCATGGAAGGGACAACAGCTCTATTTTAAGACCAAAAAGAAAAATCAATATGAAATGATAACAGCCATCATCATCATTTAAATTAGACATTAATTGGAAGATTTAATTAATCCTGCGGGGCGGGGTTTTCTAGGACTTGAAATGTTCTCACTGTAGCTAATTGCTGGAAAATTGACTGCTTAGTTTTGTTGTTGTTTTAGCACAAAGCACGCTGGCAGCGCAGATGCTTGAAATCTTACATTAAGAAAGGGAAGCGGGGCAGGACTGAACGTGGGCCAGCGCATCCCCCAGCCCCAGCCACAGGGGGCTGATGGCGGGGGGCTTCGCAGCGGGTAAGGAAACCGCAGTGAGCAGAACGCAATGGAGACACCAGTCTCCTCTCCCCTACGGTCCCAGTGTGCAGGTCTTTGGGGCATAGCAGCTGGTTTTTTGGGGCTCCCTGCCCTTGCACAGCCCCGGGAAACCTTGAGGGCTTGCGGTCCCCCATCTCTGGCTGTCTTGCTCTGGGTTTGCGGTGCTGCCCCCCCTCCCAGCTCCCAACCCAGGATGGATCCTTGGCCACAGGGAAGCACAGGGATGGGGCAGGCAGCACGTGGCCAGGATGCGACCCACGCTGCCAGGGCTGCACCTTAGCCTGGCTTTGCCCTCCTGGCAGCCCTTTCCTCTCCACTCCTTCCCCTGCTCCGTGCCAGCGGGGTCTCACCCTGCCCTGTCTCCATCCATCCCTCTCTGCTCCCCCCACCCAACTCCCCCCCCCAGCCAGAGCCCACATCTGGGCTGGGCTTTGACAGCCCTCGAGCTTTCACACGGGATGACAAAAGGTGGCTGGCTCACAGCCCCCCCTCCCCAGGATGCGTTTTGTCTGGAGAAAATAATCATAAGAAAAAAATTGATTTACCCGACAGGGGGGGATCGCTGCCTCCCCCTCCCCGTGGCACGACAGGATGGCTGAGACCGCGTTGCCACGTAGCATCCTTGTTGCTACGGGCTGCTGCAGTGTGCGTGCCTCCGCGCGTCACCCCAACACGCTGCAGTCCCTACAGCCCCTATAGCACAGCACCATAATGAACCACGGTCCCTACAGCCCCTATAGCACAGCACCCTAATGCACTGTGGTCCCTATAGCCCCTATAGCACAGCACCCCAACGCACCACGGTCCCTACAGCCCCTATAGCATAGCACCCCAATGCACTGCAGTCCCTACAGTCCCTATAGCACAGCACCCTAATGAACCGTGGTCCCTACAGCCCCTAAAGCACAACACCCTAATGAACCACAGTCCCTACAGCCCCTATAGCACAGCACCCTAATGCACTGTGGTCCCTATAGCACAGCACCCCAACGCACCACGGTCCCTACAGCCCCTATAGCACAGCACCCCAACACAGTGCAGTCCCTATAGCCTGTGGGAGCGTGGTGGTGGGAAGAGCTGGCTGCTCCAGGTGAGCCCGGACCCCTCCTGCCTTCTGCCTCTGCCCTGGGGTTGCAGCTGACCTCAAGTAATTAAGCTCATCTGATGGAGCTAATTATGGCATCAGTCAAAAAAAAAAAAAAAGGAAAAAAAGGGCAAGATGGAAATTAATGGATTTTTAGCCTGGAAGGGACTGTTCTAGCCTGATGCTCAGCACAATGTGCTCTCCCGGCCCGAGCAGGGACCCAGCGGCCCCACAAAGCCCTCGCTGGCACCAGGGCAAGAGCCACACACCCCCCTCCCCGGCACCCCTTGCCGCAAGGCACCTCCGTGGGCACGGGACCCTCCGCTCCTGGGCACGGGACACCCACCCAGGGCCAATACAGGATGCTGGCGAGCTGGAAAGGACCGACCCTGCGGTGTGAGGGGGGGGGACACGACTCTAAAAGTGCTATGGGGGGGTGTCTCTGCCATTTCTCCCCTGTGGCCATTTCGGCCACATCGGCTTTGCCGGGGGGTGCAGCTGCGGGACCCGGGCGCCCACTTTGCCTTGCAGCCGCAGCGGGGAGTCGAGATGCTCGGCGAGGGGGGAGCGCAGCGCCTGCTCCGTCCTTGGCCTCCAGCAGGCCATTAATGAGCTGACTCCAAGGGAGTTGTTTTTTATTGCTCTGCCTCACTAATGACTTATCCTGGTATAAAATAATACGTTAACTGACAACTCAGCCCCCACACATCCTGCGTCCCGCCCCTGCCGCTGGCTGGTGCCGACGTGGCACGGCAGCCCACGGCAGCCCACAGGACGGCTCCACTCCCCCCCCCAACCCAATTCGCAGCACTCACAGCCCTCCCACGGAATAGGTGGGACCCAGTCGCAGTCACCGAGGCCGTGGCTCACCCCGAGCGCGGTGGGACCTGACGCTTTCATGCAGCTTCATCCATCACCGTGGAGTCTAAAATGGGTGCCCAGGATCCCTGCTTCGTTGGAGATGCTTTGGTGGGGGCCCAATCCTGCCTTGCTGGGTGCTACCCTGGAATGAACAGTGCCTGGACCTGTCTGTGCCAGCATCTGCATCGACAGAATGGATGTCCCCTGCTGTCACGGGGGAACATGTCACCCCAGCGAGTGCTGCCCCAGGCTGGAGGGGGAGACATGGGGCTGCGGGTGCTACCCCGGTCCTGGGGGTCTGCAAGGCTCCGGCTCCCTGGGTGCCTGCCAGGGCCAGTCCTCAGGGTGCATGGGCTGAGCTTTCAATCCGATGCAGGATGAAAATAAACATCTAACCCTCGCCACCGTCTCCAGAAGGGAAAGGGTATTCTCTGTTTGCCCAGGCCATATCACACACCGCAGCTGTGGAGGAGATATCAAAGTCTGCAACAATCAAGTACCATGCGCGCAATAACGATTGTAATATCCTCCTGCTTTGGGAGCACCTTCCATCCCCAAATCCTCACCTTCCCTCCTGCCTGCTGCGTACCAAAGCCCCCAGTGACCAGACCGTGGCGAGGATCAATGCTGGCACCCACGCACCCACCTAGGGCACAGCTCTGCACGCTGCAGGGAGGTGACCAAAACCCACCTGGGACCCCCAGCCTGGGAGCAAAAGTGTTTTGCCCCCTCCCCTTCTCAGTTATGCCCCCCCAGGGGCAGTTTTACCCAAGCCCAGACCCCCACACGAAGGACTCGGTCTCCTGCAGCTTCAGAAGAACCCGACGTCTCCTGTGGGCACCGAGAACTTTCCCCGCGGCATCCGAAACCCACCCGCGGTGGCAGCGAGGGGCTAGAGGGGAGGGGACGCAGCTCTCCCGCTTTGCTGTCCCTGCGCCGCAGCAATGCCATGCTGGGAGATGACCCACTTCTTGCTGAACTAGCGTCACAGCACAGGGTTAATATGATGCCTGGCTGATTTCTGCCACGGTGACGTGTGCTGGGAGCCCAGGTCAGGGTCAGGGGCAGCAGCAGCATCTCCCCTGAGCCTGGGGTCCCGGTGCCTGCCCCCCACCACGGTTCGGAGCATGGGAAGCAGCAGGTTCACAAGCAGAAGGCGAAGGAGTGCAGCTGCCCAAAAGCAAAACAAAAGCTGCCCAAGGCCACGGGACGGCGGTGCGGGAGCTCCAGCCCCAGCTGGCACTGTGGGTGGGAAAGGTGTGGAGCAGCTCACTTTTGGGAGGACAGAGCTGTGGCCGATGGGGTGATGAGCACCAGGCTCAGGGTGACTGCAGCCTGCCCTGGGGAAGAAACCTGCTCGCTATCTGCCAGGGAGAGGTTTGAAGCCCCTGGGAGCCTCCTGTGTGCTAGAGCGGAGGAAATCTCGCTGGTGCAGAAGCACCGGCGAAGCTTCGCAAGCTGGGAGTGCATCATGGGTGCTATTTTGGTGGTTTTCCCAGTGAAAACCCACTCACAAAGCACCCGGCTCCCCCCAGGTCCCTCCTGAGGAAGGCAGCGGGAACATCCCCCCACGCCGGCGGGGACAGGAGCATCCCCAGCCCCTCCGCACCTCCCTGGGAGTCTTATATAAAAGAGGTGGGATGGGGAACGAAGGGAGACTTGGGGGCTTTTGTCTTTTATCTCGTCAGAGCTAAAAAAAGATACAATTAAGCGATTCTTTTAGCTCCTAAAACTCCAAACAATCCCTTTACTGTCAGTGCTGAAGCAGCTTCATTATATTTGCCTGGCTAGGTAAGGATTCTTCTCTCCTCCTTCTCTCCCCCTCCCTTCTTCTTGTCCCCATCCTTCCCTCCCTTCTTCCATACCCCTCTCCCCTCTCCAATATTACCCTCCCCGGCTTTGCAGGCTGAATGCTCAGGGCTGGATGGAGGGAAGGAGCCGAGGTGCCAGCGGTGTTGGGGGACCCGGGAGAGGAGCAGGGCTGTCCCTCTGGATCTGGCGGTGATGGGCACCACAGTTATCCCACAGGAGTAGGGACAAGCAGCGGAGCTGCTCGGTCTCGATGGAGAGCTGAGATGGCTGCAGGGAAGAGTGGGAGAGTTTAGGAGAGGAGCAGAGGGACCAGGGGCACAGAGAAAGGTGGCAGAAGGAGTTTGGAGGGAGCAGAGCTGGGAGAGCTGGGGCAAAGAAGCAGCTCTGGACCTCCCACAGGGCACTTTAAAGAAGAAAAGAGAAAAAAAAAAAAAAAAAAAAAAAAAAAAATGTGTGGAAAAGGATCCTGCCCCGGGACAGAGCAGGGCACTCTGCAGCTGTTCCCATGCAAAACTCAAAGCCACCGGAGCTCATTAATATTTCCACTCACTTCCTAAGACAGGCAGCAAGCCTGACCCTGCAAAGGGACCCTCAGAGATGGAGCAGAGGTTTTGTCACAGCGGAGACAGTCGAACCTCCGCCAGCACCTCGCTCCTACCCACAGCGGGCTCCAAGGGCAGTGTCGGACTTGACCCGAGAAGAAAGCAGCCATTTCAGGCCCGTTTCTGCCCGACCCCTCTGTACATCACACACACCAGAACTCAGCAACCTGCGGTGCTCGGGGGTGTTTCAGCCATGGTAAGAATATTATTTGCAACAAGGAGACCGGGCAGTAGAGGGGGGGGGTCCCGACCACATGGCTCCTCTTCCCTCTTCCTCTTCCCAGCTCAGCCCAAGCTCTGCAGCCTGTCCTGGCAGAGAGGCCAGCCCCTCTTCCCTCCCAAAAACCAGTTGAGACAACCAGAACACAGCCCACAAGCACCGATACAGACCTGTACTCGCAGCTGGGAAAGATAAGCCCTCGCCGTGCTAATGCCACAGGCAGCGTCTGGCCCCGAGCTCAGCCTCTCCCCAGGATCCCAGTATCACCAGGCGAAGCAGCCCAGGCTGCGCTGGGCAGCTGCTGCAAGGGTTGGGTCCAGCGGCAGCCCCCAGACCCCCCCAGTTCACGCTCCATCCTGCCCCATTGGCAGGGACGATGCACTGGAGCGCGTTGGGGCTGGCCAGGCATCGCCCTTGGACGGGTGGATGGAGCCCTGCAAAGGTCCTGGGCAGCCGCGATGCTCTGCCACGCTGCCACTTTCCCAACTCCCATCTGTTTGCATCTCTTCTGCCGCGCCGCATGATGGGGATAAAGGCGAAGGCCCCCTAAAATCCACTCCGGCCAGCTTGGGAAACAGCTGGCATGGAGCTGGCAAGGCCAGCCCTGGGCAAAGCAACGCAACCAGTTATTTACCAAGTACATAAAACCCAGCTCCAGCCCCTGGTTGGACACTGATCTGGATTAATTCCTCATAATCCCCCTCTCATCATTTAATCCAGCATCTGACTACAGGTCCCATCTGGTGGTGTGCTGAGCTATCAGGATGGGTACTGGAGCTCAGCATCCCGATGGTCCAGGCTGTGCTGGAGATGAGGAGACCCCACCAGCCTCCAGCTGCAAAGCCGGGAGCGGGGAAGGATGTTTTGGCATCTCTGCTGTGCCGATGCTCAAGCCATCGCTGAGCTGGGACTCACCCCAGGTTCTTGCTGTGGGACCGGGGTGAGCTGCCACAGCTTTCTGTGCCATCTCCTGGCACAGCATCCCTTGGAGCTGGTGCTGGGAGTAGCCATGGGAGAGGGCAACAGGACCCCTCACATGGGGCTCCCACCTGATGCTTCTTGGACCCTTGCTGTCCATCCCTCTTCTCCACCCCTGCCTCTGTCTCCCTATCTAGAAACAAAAAAAAAGAATAAAAATATCTATTTCTCTCAGCCATTGCCTGCATCCCTACCCCTGCCTGTGTGCACATCCCAGCCTGGTGCCTGAGGCCTCCTCCCCTGAATTCCCAGGCTTTGGCTCACTGGAGCTAGAAGGGACCATCCCTCCTGGCAGCGCAGGGACCGCGACACCGCAGCGCAGTCTCCGCAGGGCAGGGCCAGCGTGCCGGCAGCTGGATGGGACAGTCAATATTTACAAGCCAGAGCTGAAGGGGACATCTCTGAAAGCCTGGTCCAGGCCACTGCTCCCAGCCCGCGCCATTGCCTGGGTAAATGGATCTCAGAAACAAAGGGTTGGGGAAAAAACAGCGGACACAGCCCATTCACCTTCCCCACACCTGGAAAAGCCTTTCCATGGATATTGCAGGTGTAACTCCCATCCCCAAACACACAGGCTCAGAGCCGCTTCAGTGGACTGCTGTGGGACAGCCGAGCCTCCTCCATCCCATCCTTTAGAAAAATGTGTCTGTGCTGAGGGAGCTCGATGGGGAAAGACTCTCCCTGCAGAGCTGGGGATGCTCCCAATGCCTGGGTGCTGGAAAAGTGGAGGATGCACCAAAGGGGGCTGGGGACCCCAGCTCCACTGGGACCCCACCTGGGTGAGCGGTCCCTTAGGGTGTGCAGGGAAATGGGGCCGGAGCCTCGGCGGCTCGAGTCTGCGCTGCCAGCGAGGGTCAGCAGTGAATAAAGCTGTTAGCAAAGCTGGGAGAAAAACAACATCTGTCCCTCCTGCAGCTCTGCTTCTGTCAACATTTCCAAGGAAAATTTTAATTGAAATTTGAAACTTTTTTTTTTTTTTGAAGCAGCTCTGAGAGCTGTTAAAGAAACAGATGCAGGGGAAGGAGGGAGGGATTTCCAGATACCTGTCCTGCCATGTTACCCCCCATTTCTCTGCCAGCCTGACCCCATCACAACATCACTGGAGGGTTTCAGCCAGGCCAACCTGGTTCCACCTCTTTGCTTGGGGTCATTGAGCCCAGGGCTCAGCAAAGTAGTGCCTGCCTTTCCCTCCCTCTGAGATGTTGGGATAAGACCCCACCACCTCGGTCCCCTCCTGGGCCCCAGTAATGGCTGGAGGGGCTCCTGCGGAGGGGAGGGCTGTGCTGTTAGTGCCCCGGGGTGTGGGACAGTGGAGCTTTGCAAAAATTAATTCCAGTTGGTGTCTGGAGAACTCCTTTGAGACTCCCCAGCCTGCCCAGCTCTCACCGTCAGGAGCCTCGTCACCACCCGAAGCAGCTCTGACCCCTCTGCAAACAAACCGATGCCAGCGCATCACAAACCGCTCCATTCATTCATTCATTTCTAATGAACTCCACTCAACCTTAATTATTGATGCTCCCAGAGAGTGAGTCAGCGAAGAGCTGCCGGCTGTTTTGTAAGAGGAGCAGAGCCCAGGTAAGGGGACACTTCCCCAGCAGATGCCTCCTTACCTCGAGTCTGGCTGCAAATCCCTCCCAGGGAGCATCCCTGACCAGAACGCAGCATCCCTGACCAGGATACAGCATCCTCGGCACCTGGGCATCACCTCACCAGCCTTCCCAGCCCGGGTATCAGCTCTGGAGTTTCAAACCAGCTTCGGAGAGGGTAGCCCAGCTGTCCCAGTACTGCATGCACAGGGCTGTGGTGCCACTCTCCTCCCACACGTCCCAGCTCAGGTGCTTGATCTCAGCGAGCAGGGGCTGAGCAGATGCAACTGAACCCCTCCGCATCCTTGTGCAGCGTTTCACACCAGCTCCACCAGCCAGGAGCACTGAACTTCAGCAAAGCATCCATGCAGGGAAGGACTTCCAGTAGTCCAGCTCCTGCCTCCCAAGATGGAGAAGCCAGGAGATGCCCAGCTGGGAAGAAAAGGAGGACAATCTGGAGATAACTGGGGCTGCAGCATCAAAGGTGGAAGAAATGAGAGGCTTCGGGTGCTCTGAGCATCATATACTACACGTCTTCCCCATCCAAGAGGGTTGTGGCTTCTCCATCCCCCTCCACCGGCCCCCACCCCTCTCACCCTGCCTCGGTCTCGACGCCAAATTAAAAGCGTACCGCTCACGGCAGCAATAATTCATCCAGTGTCTAATGCTCAACATTTTGTCAGGATTATCCTGATTAACCCAGAATTAATCCTGATCTCAATGTTAACAGGATTAGCGTTAAAATCGGATTAGTTTTTTAAACCAGACCCCTTGACTAAAGAAAGGGGCCTTCCCCACCAGATGTGCACAGCCTGCTACTGGCAGCCAGATGTGAGCAGGAGCCGGGCAGGAGCTCGCTACACTGCGATGGGTCCCACGCGTGGGTGAAACGGGGTACCCCTACAGCGAGCATCTCCGTGACACCAGCATCCATCGCTCCTGCTCTGCAAAGCACACGAGCTGCCCGGCCCTCTGAAGGTGATGAGCAGGAGCCCAACACTCAGATGTCGTGTTTCCAAGCAGAAAACACTCTTTTGCCCTCAGACATGGCCCAGCCACCTCTGCGGGGGACGCGGGTGGCTGCTTGCCCCCTCTCTGCATTTTTTCCCCTTCCTGCTGGCACCAACAGCCTCCCGCCTTCGCCTGCCTGATGAATATTTAAAAGCCTGGATCCTCTGCAGCCTCATGAATATTGACGGCTGCTGGTTGCCCGCCACGGTGGTGGTCCCTCTGCATCCCTCTCCGGGCACGGACAGCAGGGTCGGCAGCGGCAGGGTCGGCATCAGCGGGGTTTGTCGGCAGCACCTGCCCGGCGGAGGGGATCGGGGTGCCTGCGCGGGAGAAGGCACCTCCAAGGGCTGTCCCCGCCGCACCGCACCTGAGGACTCTGCGCTCAGTCCCCAAAACGCTTGCTTTCTTCCCAAAAGTGCAGGGGTGGAGCAGTCTCCCTGCTGGCAGTGGAGCAGCAGAAGGTCCTGGCACCCAGGGCAGGGCTGGAGCTGGGACCACCCATGGGTGGGGGGACACGCCGTGCCTACTCATCCTCATCTCCTGGCGCCGGGTGCAACCTTGGCTTGCACAGGGAGGATAATCATTAACCTCCCAGCAAAGGTAGCCGGCCTGTTGTTCCTGGAGTTGTTTTCCCATAACTCAACCAGGCATGTCCAGTCTGGCATCCGTGGGGAGAGGAGCATCCCTGCCGTGAGACCCTGGACAAATGTAAGCGGCGGGGGTGTCCAGAAACAGGCTTGGTCCAGCACCTCCCCTGAGGCTGAGGTGGTCCCGGGAGATGGATTATGGTGAGGTATGTGGCAGGAGGTATTTTTGGGGGTGAGGGTGCCTGTCCTGCCTCCACCCCTGCTACCTCGAGCCTGCGTGGACGTTCGCCCCAGCCATCCCCTTCCTCGCTGGGGCTGAGCGGCGGCCGCGTTCAATCCCCGCTCTCTGGCGATGCTGCCTTGTGTGACAGCATCTTCCAAAAATAAGCAAATTACTGCATCCTTCAGGGATGCTGGCGGATGGGAAGCAAAGCCAAGTGTGAGAAAGCAGCAGAAAGGGGATGGGGGGAGAAGGGACAAGCCCTTGCTGGGCTGAAGCCACCACGGGAGGGGAGCCGGTACAGGCTGCAAACCGGCGGGGACACTCGGGTTAGCAGCATTAGTGACGGGGACTTCACAGTGACAGGTGACAAGGCTCAGCTCTTTGGCATCTAAGGCATGATTTGCTTTAGCAGCTGTATACAGGGAGGCTGGGCTCTGGTTAAACATGTGCGGGTGCCTCTTGGGAAAAAGGCTCGGAGAGGTTGGTTTGAAGTGCAAGAAAAGAAAACCAACTTCATCAGCAACAGCTGCAGGTAAACAGCCCCAAATCTGGGACACCAGCCCACACACTGCTGCAGGTCGTGCGGCTGCACCTCCCCTGGGTACTCTCAAACAAGTCACCTAGTCCCACCGCACCTCAGTTTCCCCATTCCTACACTAAGGACGCTACCCTCCATCCCTGCTGCGATAATAAATAGTGACAACACCCAGGATCAACAGATAACTGAGCACCAGAAAGCATGGACAGGTCAGAAAACCAGCAAGTGCCCCAAAAGCAGAGCAAGGAGGAGGTGGGAGCAGGCGCTCAGCAGCTGCTCTCTCCTCTCGGGTACACCCCAACGCCTTCTTCCCGCGAGCAATAAAATATTACGCAGCAAACGCCGGTCCCCGAGGAACGCGGCGGACGCCAAGGCCACGGGGAGGGCACGGGGAGGAGGGCTGGTGCAGGAGCAGCAGGATTACAGGAGCTAAGCCTGCCTGGTATTTGCTCGTCTCCTGCAAGTAAATACTGCTGCCTGCCTACAATACCAGCTGGGCAAGCGCCTCGAGTCCCCGGCCTGCTGGTGAGATGGAAATGGCTCCTGCTAACGAAACGAGAGGCTCCCAGAAAGCCCCGTGTCCTGGCCGTGCCGCCACAGCCCGAAGCCCCGATCAAGCCATCGACCGCTGCTGGAGCAGGAGCTGTGCAATTAGAGCCCGATGTGGGTGACGCGGCCCCAGACACTTGTTTTAAAGACAACTGCGTCCTGCCCCCCGCGCTTTCTCCCTTCCACATCCTAGTCATTTTTTTCCCCGCTAGCTTTTGCTTTAGTCCCTTTGATGTTCTTTTAAAGTCCTGGCACCAAAGGAGCTCTTCCGAGGCTCTGCCTTCGGTTTTCCCCATTCCTCCTCCAGCTGACAAGTGACAGCAAGGAGCCAGCCCACCCCTTGCATTAGCACAGCAGGAGCCCCCAGCCCTCGGTACTGCCTCCCCGCTCTCTGCAGCGAAGCCCCCTCCCCGCTGCATCCCTGGGGAGGGATTTGCTCCCCGGCCAGATCCAGGGATATGTCCCTGGAGCCCCCAAGCCCTGCAAACCATGGGGCTGAGATGCTCCTGCCCAGGAGAGGCTGATTCCCAGAACGTGGTTTTGAGTCACCCCAGAACATCAGGGATGGTGGCCGTGAGCTGGGATGTGGTTTAGGTGATGGGAAGGCGAGGGGGTACCAGGCTGGCCTGGCTGAGGGACTCGGGCATCTGCCTGGGGACTCGGGGACCGGCAGCAGCGTGACAATGGCCACGGAGTGGCTGGATCGATGGCTCCGTGCGGGCACACAGCCCGAGCCAGCTGGTGGGAAGGGACGTTCGTGAGCTGAGCGGGGCTGGCTCAGTCTAGAAGCGAGTGCAGAAATCCCAGGGATGCGCTGGGGCACGGGGCAGGAGGATGGAGCAGGGCGGAGGGCAGAGGCAGCGGCAGGACCCGCAGACACGAGGGGGATGCGGAGGATGAAACGGCTTGGGGACAAGGCGATCTCCTGGACCCCTCTCTGCCATGACAGCACCGCCACCGACATACAAGAGCATCTGCCCATCTCCAGCGCTAAGCCTGACAAACACAGCCATGCAGGGCCCCCCCTTCCCCCCAAAGCCCACGCCTGGAGAGCCCCAAATCGCTGCCAGCACCTGCCCATTGCCTGTCCCCAGGCAGATGGGGCATGCCAGGGCAGGACGACAGCAGGTCCTGCCCTGGGAGCCCGTCCCTGGGTGTCCCTAGGAATTTGGCACAGCCATTCCCACCATCCGATCCCCTCCATCCCTCATCAGTTGGGTCTCTGGCCACGGCCCACCCCCCCTTTTTGGCCGAGGGATGGAAAAGGGCTGGCTCTGCACCCCCAGCAGCGGAGGGTGTCAGCTGGACGCCGACAGGGAACCTGAAGGTTGATGAAAGTTTTATTTTGGGGAGCGAGCAGGGGGGGTGGGAGGCGGCTTTCCCAGCTGAAGGCCAAGCCTGCAGCTACAGAAGACCCCAGGGGACGCAGGTGGCTGCAGTGGCCTCGAGGAAGCCCCCAGCACCTGCTTGCCAGGATCAGCCTCCCCGCAGGGCTCTCCCCGTGACAAGCCATCCCCAGCTGCCTCTGGCTCATGCCCCACTTGGTAGCAGGGTCAGGCAGCTGGGGGCCTCCCTTGGCGGGGAAGCAGAGGGTGATTTAACCCGTAATGAGTTTCCACAGCTGATACAGCCAGGGAAGATGCTCTGCTTGCGATGCAAAATACTTCCAGGCTCGGGTGGAAAAATATGTAGTTACAGAAAACGCACCCTCTGTGGCTGCAAAACCCCTGCCGCTGCCGAGGAGGACCCCTCTGGGGTGGGTGGGCCCCTAAAGTTTGTCCCCATTTTATTTCTTGCTCACAAAAAAATGGAAAACAAAACAAAAAAAAAGAAAAAATTGAGGCTTTTGTGCCTTCTCCCCCAGTCCCAGGAATGTCCCCGAGAGCACGTGGCTGAAACCGGCCGGTGAGAACTCAGACAGCTGAACATTCGGGGAGCCGCCGTTCACACGCGTTTTATGCTGCAAGTACTTCAAGAATGAAAACTCGGAACAAGTGCACATATTATGCATTTTACGACTCCTCCGCTCTCCGCTGCCAACCGAGGAAAGCGCCTGTTTTTTCCACAGGAAGAGCAAACCCACCAGGGACAACACGCCAAGGTCATCCAGCAACATGCCTGACCTTGAAGTGTTGCCACCGCATCCCTGGGCGAGGAGGAGGGAGGAAGGGGA
This sequence comes from Haliaeetus leucocephalus, assembly GCF_000737465.1. Lineage (NCBI taxonomy): Eukaryota > Metazoa > Chordata > Aves > Accipitriformes > Accipitridae > Haliaeetus > Haliaeetus leucocephalus. The sequence goes on from NW_010972546.1 coordinate 1,318,359, forward strand.
GTTGCGATGACATGCGTACTTCACCCTGCCAGACAATAGGGCAACTGTTTGCAAGGTGCTGGCAGGAATCACCGGGCAGGCACAGACCCTCCGCGCTGCCAGGAGACTCCGCTCAGGGTCCCCTTTGTGTAGCCTGGAAGAGGTGGGTTTAGGCACAAAGATCCCGGTGCAATAAAGCAAACGCTAACGATTTCTCCGTTCTGCCGCTCCCGCAGCAGCCTCCTGACAAACAAGCCGGTACCGTAACGCTCAAGCGACAGAGCAGAGGATGGAGACAGAGATGCGATGGCCAACGTGGGACAGAGCTGCCCCTTCCCCTCCCGCAGGGCTCGACACCATCAGCCGAACAAATAACTTTGCTGTCTGGTCTAAAAATCCCTCGACATGCCAAACACAGGCCGGTCTCTGGGGTCCGGCATGGCATTTGCATTGGAAAGCCCGTTCCTTCTCCTTCTCCGCCAACCCCACCTCCTGCAAGATGCCGGCAGAGCCCAGCTTTAGGGAGCGGGACGCCAGCAACCCCCCCCCACATCCCGAGAGCATCTCCTGCCCATCAGTGTGGGATCAGCCTGGGCTCTCCGGGGAACCGGGAGCTCGGGAGAGGGAGATGAGGAGCCCAACGGGGAAAGCGGTGCTGGGCAAACAGTCAAGTGCAGATAAGCGACCGACACGCCGCGCGATGGGAAGCTCAGCGGGGTCACCGACTGGAGGGACAGGCTCTGCTCAGCAGCTCTCCCCCTCCTCCAAGGAGGAGGCTGGAAATCAGAGCAACCCTTGTATCTCTGCCTGGGAGCAGGCACCTGGATGGAGTTCTGCAGGTGGACTTCGGAGCCCATCCTGAATAGGGTATTTTCTGCCCTTTTCCCCGAATTAAGGTCTGCTCTGCAATGAAATAACTCTAAAGCAGCAGGATTTGACTGTGGGGTGATAATGGTCTAAATGAGGGCAGGACCCTCAGACAACAGGTTTGTAGCTGCACAACTTGACCCAAAAGCATAAAAGATCCTTCTCATGAGCTTAAACTGCTGCTGAGCTGAGAACAAACTACTTTGGCACAGGAATCCTCAAGAAAAAAACCCGAGCTCCCACCCCCCCTACACAGACACAGAGATGAGGCAAGAGTGGAAAAGTGCATGCATTTCAAACAGAAGCATGAAAAATCAGAAATACTGACCTTAAAGCTCCAGTAGTTGGGTTGCTAACAAAAAATAAAACAACAAAACAAAAGAAAACAAAAAATACCATTAAGATTCTGGTTTGACTTTTGTTTTCCTTTTGAGAATTGTTGACTTTAAACTGCAACATTAAACCTGCTCTCATTTCTGCTTAAGGTCCCCTCCCAATGGGTTGCTTAAGTTTCATGCTGCTAAGGGCTGGCGAAAGGGAAGCAGTATCATGCAAGCAGGCAGGGACGGTGATGGGTATTGAATGCAGACCAGGGTGCAAGGTAACTGAAGCAGAGCAAAGGGGGGAGCAGGATGGCAGCCCAGCATCACTACTGGAGTTACTGGGATGCCCACACTGTCCTGGCATGTGCTGATCAGACTGCTACCCTGGGAGTCAGTGCTGGAAGCCAGAATAATTTTCATTTTTAAAGGTATCTTCCAATCCCCCCTCTTTGCCCCTGCTACCTCCCTCTGTTGCTTCTCCGCAGCGTTTCCACCGGTGTCAAGCCGATGTGCTACAGTGCATGACAGGAGCTGGCATTGCTTACAGCCCAGCAAGCTGGAGAGCTCGGGAGCTTTCTTCTCCCAAACCACCCACTGATAATCACCAGTGGGAGATTGCACCGAAAATCCCGAGGATGCTCGGAGCTGCGGCTCACTGCAATACCCACCGTCGGGCAGCGGAGCGGCTCGTGGCTTAGAGACTTGAGACCCTCTCCCAGGGCAGCACCGGGCTCGCACAGCCAGGACGGGGCTGCAGGAGCCCAGCGAGTCCTCAGAGGACGACGCGAGGACCGAGAACACGCCAGGGCCGAGCATCCCCAACACGCCGTGCTGCCGGACGGGGACGGGCGAGCTCCCCGCTGCTGCGGGCGAAGCGAAGGGCTTCAGAGCAGGGCATGCGCTTGGCACAGCAGCATGGCGAGCAGCTTCATCCCACCCCGGGGCTGGGCCCCTAATGCCCACCCAGCCCGGGCAGCAGCACCCCAAGACTGTGTTTGAGGATGCAGCAGGAGGGAAGTTAGATCTAGTGACAAGAAGCGTGATCCACCTTGCTGGAGGGGGAAGCATTTGGAAGGGGAAGCATTTTGATATCACCGAGATGTGCAGATAATGGGTGGGGTGGGAGAAATGAGTACAGAGCAGCTTTTGTCCCAACAGTCTTTTTATTGGGACCAAAGTTCTTGACTGCTCTTTTCTCCCTTCTCACACCTGCCTATCACCTTGCTTTTTTACAGCATTTATTTCCCCACCAAAATCACGGTGGCTGCAAACCTGGTTTGTTACTTAGAGGATGATTTTTTTGCATTATTATTATTATTATTTCAAATAGGAAGCAAGCTCCCACACCAAGCTCCCAGTCCCCATCAGTCCCTGCAATGCCCGGTGGCTGCCAAGGAGTCTCCTACCACAGGGCTTTAGGAGCAGAGGAAGAAGTTGCAATAACATTAGACCATCGTGGAGTATTTATCCAAGGACTTTAACAATCCACTAGCAGATTTGCTGCTGGGGTATTAACCCTTCTGCTGACAAGGTAAATAGAGGTCTAGTCTATGTATATACACAAATTCACTTGTTAGACTCATCTCAAGTGTCAGCAGGATACTCTTATTCCAATTCAAGATGCAGTTCACATTAATATTCCATAAGACATCAGTAGACCCAAACCAAGTTTTGCCTCAACCAAACGAAAACTGTTTTAAAAGTGATTTAAGTCAAACGAGTGCAGTGTTTTCATGCAGACAAGCCTGAAGGCACAAAGGTCTTTTCCAAGGGCACACCGTGACTCAGAGGCAGAACCAGAAATAGAAGTCCAGAGCCGTGATTACCAGGCACTATTAGATAACAACCGGCAGGATCCAAGCCTATCCTGGGCACGTAAAGCTTTTCCAAAACACCAGGAGCTTGAAAGTGAGAAACCACCTCAGAATGCCTTTCGGTACTAAACGAAGCCATCCATCCTATCTAGCAATTAACACGCCAGCTGCACCAGCAGTTCTTTGCAGCCTGAGCTCCCGGTGCAAGATGCCGGGAGCAAGGCAAAGCTGGCAGCACCGGTACCTGCCCGGCTGTACGTGGGGGCAAAGCCCAAATTGCAGCACTGCCTTGTGTCAAGCCAAAGCATCTGACCCCAGGTAGAAGCTCCTCCTCGGCTAGAGGAGCTGTGGGAAACAAGAGCCCAGCTTGCTGTCTCCGAGAGGTGAGTGGGATTGCATCAGCTCCTGAAGGGTTTTTGACATGCCGTGCCTCGACTGGGGAAACGTCTCGAGTTAAGCTGCGCAGGGCAGCAGTTTTATAACTGCGCTTCTGCTCGGCAGCCTTCATCCAAAGTCCCCAAGGCCAGATTCGGATGCCGCCTCCCGGGAAAGGCTGCGCGAGGGACGTTTCGTAAATCACAGCCCATTTCAAATGGACACGAGTAAATCCTTCATCCCCTTCCCTTGCCAGACTCGCCCCCTCTAGCAGCTGGTTCTCCCCACCTCATCACCAGTACATCCAGTCTAGGAAGGGGACGAGAGACCCCCCCACCCGGGGAGGGCAGGCCAGAGGTGCCTGGTCCCTGGAGGCATGGATATGCTGCCTTCCCACCGAGGGGGTGCTCACCCCCCTCAACTCCTTTGTGTTTTGAATGGCTGCAAAGGGCCTCCCCAATGCGATCGGCCAAATACTCCAAGCACTGCTGGGAAAAGGCTGGGAAAAGTTGTGGCCAAACCAGTCTGTCCCAGTCCCCAAAGGGCCCTGACACAGTGTGTGGTGGAAGGTGACGCTCCTGACTTTTTCCTTCTGTGACTTTTTTTTTCCCCTCCGTGCTCTTTATTTTGCTGTTGAAGACTCTCAGTAATTTTCCTCAGACCTTGATATTACTGATCCTATCTCGTGCCAGCCCTTGGTATGTATTTTATTTATTATTTTAGGATGACTGGACAGGCTTATCACAAAGTCCATAAATTACATCCCCACCGCACACAGCCACTCCACATCAAACTAGCAATGAGCTTGTCTGAACCCCAGGTGCCATGGGAGGGAATCAAGAATATTCTGGAAGCAATTTGGGCTGATTAGCGTGACCCGGAGCACGCACCAGGATGACATAGCACCCATCCTCTCCCAGGTCCCTGGATCCAGCCCCAGAAAAGCCTCTTCGCTGGCAGTGGTGCAGGACCCCCCCCCAAGCAGAACTCTGCCCCAGGCTATGGGCTGGATGGGGGAATAGGGGATGCTCTGCCTGCCCTGCCTGTACCCTGCCGAGAGGCAGGACTGTCCAGGGATGACAATCTGGTGCTGCCTGCCAGGGCCAAGTGGGCGATGGACACCACCACGCAGATCTTTCGGGGGCTCCATCTGTCCTTGCAGGCACCGATGCCGCACCGGCGCTTTGCCCAACCCGTCCTGCCGTTTGCTCATCCTCCCCCCACCCCAAATCTCCCAAAGCAAAGAGGATGTGTTCCCCCAGAACAGGTACCCCACTCTGGGCGCAGGCTGTGCCCAAGGAGATGATAGCCACAGGGGACCATGGTGGCACAAGCATCCACAGCCTTAAATGCAGCCACCTCCCACCAGGTCCCCCAAAACCAGGGGACGGAGCCCGAGCGCTGTGCCCAGCTCCCCTGCGAGCACCACGGCAGCCGGCCAGGCTGGCAAGGGTGGATTTGTACAAAGAGAAGAGAAGAGGAGAGGGCCAAGGTAGAATTAACATATCGCTGGCTCTTCAAAAGCATCAAAGGGAGATAATGGTCTGAGAGAGGATTTGAAGCGACAGCCTTGTTACAACCGATAAAACAGGCAGCTCGCTTGCAGCAGAGCTGTGCAGAAGGTATGAAGAATTACAAAGGCTGAGATTATAATTACAATGAAAGTCATGACCATGATGCTGCAAAATGATGGGCTAACTAGGACTGGGCCCCCCCAAAGCACGGACGTGTGCACACGTGTGCACAGGCGTGCGCTTAGGAGCTGGAGCACACATGCAAGTGCAAAATGGGGGCTGAGATGCTCCTGTGAATCCACAGCCATGTGGGAACCCATGCACACACGAACGCTCGGAGAGATGCACCCGCATAAATACACATGCACACTGCAGAAGAGGAAAACCAGAGCTGGGGGAATGTAGTGAAGAACATTTTGGAGTTAAAAAAGAAAAAAATAGTCTTTGTGATTGTCCCAGGAGAAGCCAGGAGGTAAATGAAATCCAAGTGAGTCACTGCCTTGACCAAGGCAGACTTCCCCTGGTTAGCAATTATAACACAAATCTGTTAGTGATTAACAAGGCAGGACTGAATGCATCCCTCTAAAATGGACAGCAGCAGCGTCCCCAGCACACTCCACCAAAGGGAGAGACAGAGGCAGTTTCACCGGCTTTTTAATTAACTCATTTTCAGGAGTTCCAGTTTCTGATAGAGTTGCCCTCAAGCACAATGTCTTGACAAACAAAAATCTCCTTGAAAAATAACAGTAAAGGGAATTTAATCTGTTTCTCCTTATTAAAGTTTTTTAATGCTTTTCAGCACAAGAGAAACTGAATTGAAGTGGATATAGCAAAATGACAAGATAGAGTTGAATGCAAACAGTAAGTAACCAGACAGAGTGAAGAGCAGCACCGACACTGTGCGTTGCAGATATTGTCATCTGAGGTCTCGCAATTATTGCAAAAGGACCTCTCAAACCCGAGCATCCCAGCACGCAGGAGAGAGACCAGCGCGAGACGAGACGGGATGCAGGAGCGCCGGGGCTCGTTCCCATCATACCTGGGCTCCTAAGGGGCATCAGTGAGTGATCCAACCCAGACCCCACCATGAAAAGGGCACCAAGACGCTTGCTTTGCCGCTCCTCTTTCAGGCACAGGCGTCTTTAGGCAGAGACTTGGGTTTTACTACACCTCTCCCCAGTCCCCAGCCCAAAGAGGCTCTGACGGCCATCAAGAGATGTCACCAGAGATGCCATAGCAGGCTGTCACAGCGACCCGATGGCAGGCATCACCGGCAGACCCCTGGCCTGGCTGCGCTGCTCAAAGTTTGCCCGCAGGACCGCACCATCCCTCTGTCCGCCCACGCACCAGCCTTCTCTCCAGGAGAGGTTCGTCAGCTCTCCAGCAGCAATTACAGCCTTGACCTACAACACAGTGTCTCTGAGGCAGCCCAGGTGATATCAGAGCACAAACGCCTTTGGACATCGGTGGATTTGCGCTCCTGACCCTTACTCAAGCCCCTTCCTTTCCTGATGCCAACACAAAGCAAATCAGCAATGTCTCTTTATAGCAATGCACCCCCAAGCAGCGATGCATCAGGACAAATGCTCTGCTGAGGATCAGCCATGCAACTGCCTGCTTGGGCTTCAAAATCTCCCTTCTGTGGCCTCCACAGGCTTTAAAATCTCCCGTCCGTGGCCTCCACGTCCAAGGTCAGGGACCCCTCTTGTGCTTGCAGGTTCCCGGGGGTCCAGGCTTGGTGCTCAGCACATCCCCAGCCTGCTCAGGATGGGGGGGGGTCCCTGCACCAGCAGAAGCAGGCAGCAGTCACGCACCCCAGCCCAGGGGCCAAGGTCTCCTCCATCCTTCATCCTCCTCCCGGGGTGTGGGGAGGGCGGCCAGGGGAGCAGGGCCAAAGGTTTTTTGGGGGGAAGGCAGGGAAAGCAGGCAGAAGTTGGGCAGATCAGATTGCAGAGTAGCTATGGCAACGGCACGGCGTAGGTGGACCAACACAATAGGGACGGGCAAGGTAAACCCGGCAGCAAGCAGGCAGCGAGCAGCCATCGGCTCCCCACGGCTCACAGCCAGGGACAGCACCGGGGTCCGGCCCCCCGAGAGCTTTGGGGTGACCACCACCCTCCATCAGACACCTCCAAACCCAGAGAAGCTCATCCCTGCAGGCAAAACCCCGAAAAACCCCACGCCAAGGGCGAGGAGGGTCGGATCCTCCGCAGGATCCCCCTGGACCTCTAGGACCTGCGGATCTGTCAGCGCCGCAACCGTCTCCCCGGGGGGCTACGGCAGCCGCGCCCCCCCACGCCACGACCCCTGCGTCCCACCTCAGGGTCCCTTTGGGGGGGGGGGCCCAGCACGGTGGGGGGCAGCTGGTGCCCAGCCAGCAGCAAAGCTGGGGAGGGGGGACAGAGGCAGAGGGCACCGAAACGCAGCCGCTGATGGAGACCGACCTGGACCTGTTCTTCTCCGCTCCCTGCCTAACGCTGCCAGCACCGCCGGAGCCAGGTCTGCATTAGCAGCAGGAATAGAAAAGCTGCCTTTCTGGCTGCTGCAGCTTTTTTGGCGTTCTCTCTCCCAACGCCGCTCAGCGCCAGCCCAGCGCCGTGACACCGGGGGAGGCAGGAGCCCGAGGTCGTCTCGCAAAGACCCCCGAGGCTGCCGGCAAGAAGGAGCCAAATTTGGGTTAGGAACAGCAGGAAACTTCGGGCGGCGGGACAGGGATGGATGCACGCGTTCACGTCGTCGCATCCATGTGTGTGCCGGAGAGGCAGGAATACGCACGTCCCTTCCAGGCTGGCGACCCCGACGGCAGCACCGGCACCGCGCTCCCCTGAACCGCGGCGAGGAACAGGGGAGCGCTGGGAGCCCACGCGTGCCGAGGGGAACACGCCGGGTACATCCCACCTGCCGCCAGGATGGAGTCGGATCCAGTTCCTGATGGGCATCCACCGGGTATCTCGTTAATGCCCTCCCCAGGGCCGGCATCGCTGTCACCAACGTGGCCGTATTTATTACCCACTTCTCAGGGACTTCAAGACCCGCTTCCCCCCTGCTCTGTGCATAAAGCCAAAGGAGAAGTGGGGTGACCCACAGACCTTTGCGTGACTCCCAGCTCCCAGGGACCTGATTCCCATGCAAAATGCGGGCCAGGTCTCTTTTAATCAGCAGGAATTGCTCCCAGTAGGGGAAAAATAAGAGAATCAATAGAGGCAGCTCTGGCTGCAGTCATACGGACACACACACACACGCTTGTTCATGTTACTCCCGACAGCCACGCACGCTCTCCTCCACCATTACAGCAGTTTGCAACGGTTCACAACGCACTCCACCTCTGGAGACCAAGATCAGACCCCGGGAAGAGCAACGAAGGGCCCTGCTTCTCGCTCCCACCGCCCCAGCAAGCTCCTGCCAACCGGTTCACTTCAGGCAGCGTTCCCAAGCCACCATCGCCACCGGTTTTACAAAAGCAGAGCGTCCAGGTCCCCCCCATGCCTTGCCGGTGCGGGGGCACCCCCAGCCCGGCCAAGCACCCCGCGAGGACAAGACGATGCCAACCTCACGCCAAGGCGATGGGCACCTCGCTGTGTGCCCAGCTCCACCGCCTCTCGGGGGGCCGGAGCGAGATGCTGTCAAGCCTCTCCTCCCGTCACGGAGGTCCCGCTGCCCAGTTGGGTATGGAGGGGGGGGTCCTCGTGGTGCCGGCAGGTTCCCCGCGTGGAAGGATGCTCGGCCAAACGAGCTGGAGGCGAAACAAGCCCCCACACGGTGCAGGGATGCTGCGTGCCCAGACCACCATCTGCCCCTCTGCCGGCTGCCCGCTCCGCAGCCCGGGAAGGGGAGAGGGGAGCAGTGTCCCCTGGAGAGGGACGGGGACACGGGTGACGAGGGGGCTGCCCTCTGAAGACGGGGGCTGCACTGCCGGGGGCTTGGCGCGGGCACCGCCGGGGGCTTGGCATGGCCCTATGTGCAACCGGGGAAGGGGGTGCCCACAGGGCCCCCCCCCAGCTGCTGCACCAAAGGGCAACGCAGGGACGATGGCACCCACGAACAGTCCCCCCCTCCCTGCTGGGAGCCTGGGGGGACCCCCAGGGAAGGGGAATGTAGGGGGGCTGGAGGGAAAGGGGGG
>NW_010972546.1:1327360-1327628 GCF_000737465.1 Haliaeetus leucocephalus
GCGGGGAAAGGGGGGCCGGGGTCCGGGGGGGGGGGAGGGGGGGGGCCGGGACATTTGGGGACGGGGATGCTGGGGTGGCGGGGGGGAACACCAGGATATCTGGGGAAGGGGAGGTCGGGGGACTGCAGTAAGGGGCGGCGGACACCGGGATACAGGAGGGGACGGCGACACCGGACCCGCAATCCCCCCACCCGGAGGGATGAACCTCCCCCCACCACCTCCCTGCTCCGCCCTACCGGTCTCCCCTCGTCCCGGTACCTGCGGCAGG
>NW_010972546.1:1327638-1399784 GCF_000737465.1 Haliaeetus leucocephalus
CCCCCCCATGAGACACTGCCGCAGCACAGGGTGCCACCGGGCTCACCCCATCCCACCCCAGCACCCCTGGGGGCTTTGCAGCCCCCGCAGGAGCCCCGGTGCCATCTTGTGCGCAGCCCCCGGGCTGCCCACCCGTGAGGGGCTTGGCATGGCCCTCGTCAGCCCCCCGCGGGGTCCCGGGACCCCCAGTTCCCCAGGAGTTTTTCCTTCCTATAGTTATGCAGAAACGCATCAGGATTCGCTCCCCGAAAGGCTTGACAACTGCAAGGCCAAGAAAAATAACCGGGATTTTTAAATTAATTTTTTTTTTAATTGGTGGGAGCCGGGTCCAAGCATTTGGGGGTGGGAGTGGGGGCTGCAGCAGCCCCGTGATGCCGGACCCAGCATCCCGCCTGCCCCCCCCAGCCCCCGCTGCATACCTGGCCCGAACCCCGGGAGGTGCTGAGCCAACAGCACTACAGAAAAAGGCAAAATACTATCGAGAATAACCCATGCAAAAAATTGCTTGCGGCTGGGAGAGCAGAATCACCGCTCCCCCTGCCCTGCCCTGCCTGCAGACCCGGCCGCACAAACCCCCAGCCCCGAATTTCAGCCCCCCCCAGGTCCCCAGTGCGGCAGCATACCCTGCTGCGGAGCGGGGAAGCAGCCAAGACCCCTGCTTTATTTGGGGAAACTGAGGCACAAAGCCAGCCGCAGCAAACCAGCAACCTGCCTGCGCTCCTGCCTGCACCCCTGCCTGCGGGATTGCTCCTGCCCTACACACGATGCCGTAGGGACCCCTTGGCAAGGCAGGAAAAATCAGGGACCTGGCTTCGTGGGTACGTACATCTGTGCTGACTGTTATTTATTTATTCCAAAGTCGGATTTATTCTGGGCAGCTGCAAATCTGCTGCTGTCAGGCAGCCACCGACATGTTAACACTCAGCTCGAGCCTTTTCCTGTTTTGTTTTTTTTCCTGCAGCAGAACTGGACAAGCTTAAATCCAAGCTTTTATATACTTTTATTTAGACCTGAAAGAGGCATGTTTCTGCTCCAGCTCCACTGCGGTATTTAACCCCATGCTGCAGCTTACGAGCTGCAAGGCACCCGAGTAGACAGGGCTTAATTGCGATACAGCTGGCATGCAGGCTTTTAACTGGTTACGGGCAAGGGAGGGTTTGTAATCCCTTATTTTCTGGGGTTTATAATTTGCCTGCCTAAAACTACGTCTTGCCAGTGGGTACGCACCCTCCGAGCCCCATACAGAGAAGCACAGCCAAAAGCAATGTGGCTATTAGTGACAAACGGGGAGGGGCAATGGGGCCATCCCCCTTTACACCATTATATTGTTATTTTTCTAAATGTTCCTAACTTTCTAAATGTTCGATATCGGGCACTGGTGGTATGGCCCCGGCCAAATCATATGTCCCAGAGCACCGATGCACAGAGAGGCAAGAAACGTGGACGTGCCATCCCTCTCCTGCCGGATTTACCCCTCGCGGGGCAGGATTTACCCCAAAAGCAGACCCAAAGCCCAGCAGCCGCTGTGCTCCATCAGCCACCTCGTCCCGATTCCCATTCCTCTCTTTATTGTTAACATGCCCATTTAACGTGTTCTCCCATCTGGGTTTTAAATTAGCTAGCTGCCGCCTTGGACTTCTCCGCAGATTTGCTAGCAGTCTGTTGGGTGTTGGTACAATTATTTGCCTGGTGTTTTTCTGCTCTGTTATATATACATATGATTAAAATTAACATTACACTCGCTTTCCAATTCCTATGCACGAGTACAATGGCGTTTTGCTGCAGGCTTTGCCACGCTGAAAGGGATGTTGACATTTATGAAATGTTTCTATTCACCTCTGATTTTGCAAACTCTTTTATATGTAATTTTTTAAAAAAAAAAAACAAAATAGCAAAGCCTGTGATCTGAAATACCTGCCAGGCTCCCCTAGAATGGCAAAGCAAGTTTCAAACGTTTCAGGCAGGCCCAGAGTGTTGTATCCCAATGTCATTTAAAGGTTGGCACCCGGCATTTCCAGTGTTCCTAGTTATATTTTCTCCCCGTTATTATTTACCGCCTGTGGGGAAAATGAAGAAAAAAGAAGGAAAAAAAAAAAAAAGAGAAAAAAAATAGGATTTTTTTTTTCTTTTTTTTCTTTCCCCACCAGTTGCAAATAGGTGATGCTTGTGGCTGGGCTGAGGGATGGAGCTGTGCCCCTGCCCAGCACCCTGCCCGGGATGGGGAGGGACGGAGCCGGTCTGGGACCCTCACCCCTCCACAACCAAGCCCCAAAAAGCCAGGCTGGGCTTGACTGGTGCCAATAAATGCCTGGACACCCCTCCCGGTCGCACTGGGCACCCATGGCCCCGAGCGAGGGGGTTCAGAAATAAAGAAGATAATTCCAGAATCCAGATCATCTTTCTTTCACCTTATACAAATCCTCCAAATCTTATCAGACCCCGAGTCAACATGGGCTGGATTTTTTTAATAGCTGCTGCTTATAAAAAAAAAATTAAAATCTTTAAATAGTTGTACTAAGAGAGGAAAGATTCCTAGTTATTTACTGAGAAATATCACTCTGCGGCTGGAAATGTCACCGCTCCATCTTGTGAGCGGCAGCGCAGGTACGGACCGTGCCCCATGTGCAGTACCCGGCCCCGCTCAGGTTAATGGCGATGGCAAAGCCGCCATCAATAATTACCCCTTAGCCAAAATCTGGATGCTCGGCTGGTGCAAAACACCACAGCTGTGCGGGATTTGGCTATTCCACTTTGCATCCAGCCACGAGTTTTTTTGCAAGGAGAGGGGCTGCAAAGCGGGGACCCCCCCCTCCCCAGTTCTCCCCAAAGCAGCCCCGCTGGGTGAAGGAGGGTGCAGGACGGGTGGCAGCTCGGAGGAGGCGGCGATGCTGCTGCTGCCGCCTTGGCACGGGCGGCACACCGGGGCCCCGCCGGTTTTCCTTACAACGCCGGATTTCTTTTTGCCGCGCTAGGTCTGGGAGCCGTCGCCTCCGTCCCTCGGGGAGGTGTCTAGTTGGAGATGATATAAGATTTCTTTCCAGCCACATCCTCCAGCTGCTCCGCGCTCACCCTCCCCTCTGCCTTTTTATAAAAAGTGCCCGTTTAGGTGGGGATTTATTGCTGCCCCGACAGCATCACCGGGGGCACTGCTGTTACCCGAAGGAGGAGCGGTCTGGGGTCCCCAGCACCCTGGGGTGCTGCCTGGCCCTGGGGGGCACCCCTGGACACGGGGGATGGATATTGTCCCTAGGAACCGTTCCTTTGCTGCTTTCGGCAAGGGTGCCCAGACGTGTCACCCACTGTCCTGCCCTGAGGACTGGCTGGTCCCTGTGGGAAGACTGAGTCCCTGGGGAGCAGAAAACTGAAGGACATCCATGCGGGGACATGGGTACCAAATCCCGGGCATCCCTTACCCATCCGCACCCCGCACAGCACAGCGGCACATGCTGGGGCAGAGCCGTGGCCCCTCGCTGCCTCTGCTCATCCTGCCCCGCAGCCCCAGAAACTCACCAGCCTCACTGGCACCTTACCGGGCAGCCGGGGTGGGGGGAGATATCTGCCCCAGGAGCTGCACTGAACCCCCCCCGGCTCAGAAAGCATCCCCATCCCAGCACTTGTGCTGCTCAGGCCAGGGTTGGCCATGGTTTTGCACCAACATCCTCAGATTTTTGGGGTCCATAACACAGAGGAGAGCATTGGGGCTCCGCAGCCAGGTTTTGATTTAAGCCCATGCTCACAGGAACAGCCTGCCCAAACAAGGATTAATGCTAAATCCTCACCCCCAGCACTACTGCACAGACACTTGGGGATGGGCCGTGCCAGGGCACCGCGGGCTGGCCCGGGGACATGCCACAGTGGCCCGGGGACATGCCACAGTGGCCCGGGGACATGCCACAGAGCTCCAGCCAGGCTGGGGGCGAGGGTCGGGGCGAAGCTTTGCCTGGGCAAACTCTTTATTTCAGCCTTTCATACCATGCGAGCTATGGCAGGGAGCAACCGCTTCAGAGCTGGGGGGGCTGCAGAGATGTGGGGAGCCCGGAGGAGGCTTGCGGGGCCGTGCAGTGCCAGGCACGCAGCCGGGTTTGCAGACACCAGCCCGTGGGTCAGGCTGCCCCTTCCCCGGTGAGGTTGGGGTTTGCAGCCCAGCCGAAATCTGCAGAGACCTGGGCTGGTTGTCACCCTTCCGTGGGGCAAATCCAGAGGCCAGCTGCCCATCACGGCCATCACACCCACCCTTCTGCACCGTCCCTCTCCTCTCCACGGCTGCCAACAGCCACCGGGATCAAATCCATCCCTATGGCAGGGTAAATCTGCCTGGGACCCCCCCAGCCCTGGGGAGAGAGGGGGGGTACTCCCCACTGGGGCTGGAGGATGCTTTTCCTCAGACCTGGGGGATGCTCCCCCCCATGGGGCTGCTGCAAGTGGCCACCCATTTCGTGCACCATCCAAGCCCCCGGCGAGCTGCTTCTCCTCCTAAAGCACAAGATGGGGTCCCCGTCCCCCCCCTCCCCCCAACCCCGAGAAGACGCCCCTTACCTGGTCCCGCATGCGTTCCTGCTGTCCCCGCAGCGCCAGCGCGTGCTGCGGGTACTTGTTCTTCAGGTGGTCCATGAAGGCATCCCGCTTGCGCTCCATCTCCGACTTCTGGAGGCCGGTGAGGGCCTCCAGGCTCTGGGCGGCGATGACGGTGTGCCGGCGCTCCGAGGTGTGCACCAACCCTACGTTGGAGAAGCGCCGGGTGCCGTTGCCCAAGGTCCGGTATTCCCGCGGGTACTCGGCATCATCCGCCGAGATCATGTGGGTGCTCGTCCTCTCGGGATCTGCACGGGGAGGGGAGAGCAGAGCCGGGGTCACGGCCAGCCCCGAGGTGGTCCTGCTGGTATGGGGCAGAGGTGGGGTGCTAAGATTTGGGGATGGGGAGGGGGTTTTAGACTAGAAGTGATAGCTGAGCCTAGCTGGGAGCAGAGTTATCCCTCAATGGGATAGAACCAGGGGGTTGGTGGGCACAGGGTTTATCCCCCTGCGATGGCAGCCGTGTCCCCGCTCCCGGGCACGGGGCTGGTGGTGGCAGGAGATGGATGGGGCAGGGGGCAGCAGGAGGGATGGAGGGGCTGGGATGCCACCGAGACCACGATGTTCAGACTGAAACATGGATAAAACAGCCTTGGGTTATTAAAACGGCACAGACAAGACACAGGAGCCGGGCACCGCTCCGGAGCACAGACAGACAGGGGGACACGGACACATGGACAAACCAAAAAGAAAATTAAATGCGGGCCAGGGTGGGGGGAGGCTCGTGTCTGCGCATCAGCGCCTGCCCTGTGCTGCTGCCCACGGGGGCAGGCAGGATCCCCCATGCCCTGCCTGCCAGAGACCCCCACCGGAGGGTCAGCCGCCCATCCTGCAGCCGCTGCTCCCCGGGCAGCCCACAGGCACCAAACCCGGCATCGCAGGGATGCTCTGCCCCATCCCAGCCCTCTTGCAGACTTTCACCCCATCCCGGGCAGGTAGAGCGGGCAGCGAGTGCAGGCAGGGAGGGCAGGCAAGGCGGTCACGCGTGCAGCGAGGCAAAAGGGACTTGTCCCTTTGCTAATAATTCATTAGCTGCACGTTGTGATTTTAATTTCCAGGGAAGTTGTGCCGAGCGCGCACAATGCGAGTGGTAATGAATGCCTGGAAGTCCCTGCACGCTGCCAGCGCCTGGCACCTCCTCGGTGGCTGCAGGATGAGGCCACTCCGTGGTTCCCAGCCCCACGCCTGCTGCAGAGCAGCCCCCACCCCAAGAAGCCACTTTTGAGGGTCTCGTGCCATCTAAGCCCCCATCACACAGCCCTGGGCTGGTCCCGGCTGTCACCGCCGTGCCTGTGCCGAGGCCACGAGCTGTCTTTGCCGCCGCTAACTAGTTTGGCAACATGCAGCATGTGTGTTGCAGGGATTCGCCGCGTTAAGGCTTTACTTTTTCGCTCACCGTTTAACCTTGATCCATTATTCATATCCCTCCTTGTCTTTTTTTCCCCCTCCCTTCCTTCCCAAGCTCCTGTTAAGCAAATCATAGAGGGTTTTTCCTTTTCCCTTAATTATTTATCAGCCCAACGTATTAGCTTTATATCAACTGATTGTGTTATTAATGTAGGACAGGACTCCAGCATGTGCTACAGACATAACTCCTCTGCTCAAGGTCATACAAGGGAGTTTGCTACGAGCCAGGCAAGGATATCACGCTGTCAGCAAACGCTACAGGCAGTTCCTTACCCCCGCCAAAGCTTGATCCCCGCTTTCCTCTACCAGAAAACACCCAGTCCAGCTCCTTCCACAGCTCCATCACCAAGCGTGACCTCAGCCAGGGGACTGTCACCCCCGTACCCAGCAGACAGCGGCAGAATTTGAGCAAGAGCCGAAGTTCCCAGTCCCTCCCCACCTCACCGCTTCGCTCGGCCGGGTCCCCGCGTCACCGCTGCATGGGGGAGGTCGCGGCAGCACATCTGCCACGTACAAAATGCCCCGAGATCTCCCAGGGAAAGTGGCACAGAAGAGATGTCAGAGGAGACACCTCGGTCCTTCTGCTGGCAGAGGAGGAGGCAGCGCGATGCAGGGCTGAGAGCATCGTCCCAGCGTCCCCGGGTACCACCGGCTGAGGAGCCTCTGGTAAACTCCAGCACTGATGGGAAACACAGACGGAGCAATTTCTCCTGTAGCACCCTGCTGAGCCCCAGAAGCTGCCTTCCCACCTCTCCTTTCACCTAACAGCCCCCCATAACACACACGTCTCACCCCGGGTTTGCTGCTATCAGGCAGAAAACTCCCTCCTGCCCTCGGCCGGTTGCTCAAGCGCTTGCTCTATGATGGCAAAGCAGCGGGGATGCACTGGCAGGGGCCGCATCCAGCACCCGGCACCCATCCCAGCTCCAGCATCAGATGCCCCTTGGCAGTGCCTGGATGCATCCTTGGAGCTCTCAGGTCTAAGGTGGAGGAGAGGGGGAGTGGAACCCCAGGCATCCCCCCCCGGCACAGGCAGGGCACCCAGCGTGGCCCGTTCCCACCAAACCAGTCCCTCTGCGGTGCTGGATCCTGGGTGCCACCAGGACTCCCAGCCTCATTGCATCCCATGGGAACGATGAGCCCAGGAAGGCTATGAAAGAGGGGTGACGGGACACCCCGAAAGCCCCCAGCGACAGCAGTGACAAGGCTGGGAGGAAGGAGCTGCAGCTCCTCTCCCTCGCTGGGGAGAGCAGCAGCGTGGCAGCGAGGAGGCCTCAAGCCGGAGGAAGATGCAGGGACGGGGGCTTGGGGGATGCAAGAGGGGCTGGTTCCCTGCAGCCGCCTCCACGGTGCCTCCACCAGCCCCCGGGTTTAGCAGCCCTGGGCTGAGGCTGCATTCCCGGCTCCTTCCCACCCTCCTCCTCCTCCTCTCGCTGCCGAGCCACGCATCAGCATGCAGCTCCCCGCTCCCTAATTACATGCTCCGAGAGCGGAACGCGCCAGCTCGCTGTCTCTCTGCCGACTACTAAAAAGGATGGTTTGAAAAGCCCTGCACAATCTGCACAGGGGTCAGAGCAAAGCTGGATGCCGTCAGGGGTTCTTCCACCCCCGGCTGCGCCGCGTCCGCTCCCACATCCCTCGCCGGGCTCCGGAGCAGGTGGAGGGGGAGGCAGCCCCAGCACCACGAACCCCATAATCCACGAACCCCGCTAAGGTGAGAGGAGGAAAAGCCACCACAGACATGCATGTACCTGTCCCCACATCAGCCACCTTCCCCTCCAGATCCCAGCCTGGAGCGGGCAGACACCATTTGATAAGGGAACGACCAACAACTCGGGTACGGGGGCTCCCTTGGAAAGGGACCTTAAACCATCCACGCTCTTTCGTGCTTCCCTGGCATGGTGCATGGAAAGAGGGTGTTAATCCTTCCCTCCTGGCCTCACCCCAAGGGGATAATTACATCCTGCCACCCGAAATCCCCCCACCAAGTTGTTTCTCTTCCTGCCGTGCCGGGACCGTGCGCTGATGCTGGAACAGTGGTACCCACACACGGACTGCCCCGACGCCAGCAACGGCAGCAGCAAGATCCCTGGAAAGTGCTTCCCAGGGCTGCTTCCAAGTGGGTCACTGGGGTGGGAGAGCTGGTGGCCGGAGCCTGCCCAGAGTCCCCGTCTTGGCACTGCCCCAGCCCAGCCAAGCAGGGTGCCCCTCCGGGACGTGTCCCCCGCACAGGGACCATCCCGTCGCTTACCCACGGGTGCAGGACAGCTTCCACGGCGGCTGGTAAACTGCTTCGGTGGGACGGGGGAGGCAGCCCCCAGGTCTCCAGGGGCTGAAGGCGGCTCCTTTGCCGGGCGCAGGGCTCCCACGACAGCCAAAATCCCACGGTATATCCTGGCAAGCCCCTCTCCGAGCAGCGGGGGGTTAAAGGAGCACGATTCTCTTTGCCGATTCATCCATCCATCTTCCTTACCTGCCGGCAGAGGTGTCACCCGTGCCAGGGCCACAGCCCGGGTTCCTAGCAGGATGCGGCCACTGCCTCCTTCCTGGGAGAAGCAGCGGCACCAAAGGCACCGGAGCCCGATATCATGCTTTGGGTGATGCTCTTGAGGACTGGGGCTTTGCAGTCCAAGTAGCAGCTCTCCACCAGCTCCCTGCTCCCTCACTGGGAGACGGGGGGTGGGAGAGGCCCCCAAAAACCCGCCCTGTGCTGCGGGTGCTGCCCAGCGAGAGCCACGCCGGGTCAGAGCAGCTGCAGGATCGGTGGCACGGTCCGCTCGGATCCCCCCCGCCAGCAGCTTGGCAGGGCTTTATCATAAAGAGGATCTTTCAAACACAGTTTATTACTGCAGTTTCATAAATCTTCATGAGGCAGCGAGGCTCACACGGGCCGTGAAAGCAACGGCAGTTAGCGGAGCATGAAAAATAGTCCAAGAAAGCAATTGTACAAAAAGGGGCGAGGGGAGGGGAAGGAGAGAGTACATTTGGGGAGAAAGGGAGGCGAAAGAATAGAAGCCCCTCGGAGCGATGCGGCTCCCCCGCGCCCGGCCATTAAGGCAGTGGGAAGAGCGCGATGCACTCGCCTTCTTCCCAAAGGCTGCGGCTGCTGCGCTGCCAGCTTGCTGCCTGCACAGCACCCAAGGAGGCTGCCCAGCACCCAGAGCCCCGCTCGGCACTAACCCCTTCCCTGCCACGCTGCTGCCAGGCCCCGGGAGATGGGAGCAATAGCCGGGAAGAGCAGGGAGAGCCTGCACGGCTCCTGCTCCGGCTGCACTTAACTCCTGTTGTGCTGCGCAGCCGACCCCAGAAATACCTGCCCCTGCCTGAGCCGGGACCTGCTGGGGTAAAGGGACCTTTAGAGGCATTGCTGCCCAGGGGGTCCCTGTCCCTGGCTCAGCCACACTCTATTTGCACTCATTTGGGGATGGGGGCACGATGGTCAAGTGCCCTCCGGGACCTGCCTCAGGCTTTCGTCTCGCCCCCACAATGGGACCAGCGAACAAAGCCAAAAAGCGCTGGGAGCTGCACGGCTGCCGGTGTTCTCCTACCAAAGCCGTGCCCAGGCGCAGCAGCAAGGCAGCCGACACGCCACGGGGGGACACACAAGCACTTTTCACCCACGCCGCCGCCACGTGCCGAATGGGTCCAACTACCGCCAGTGCTTTAAGCAGCCAGATCTGTTCATTTAAAATCAATCCACAGAGAAACGTATCCCTGTTTCACCCTTGGGGGTGCCGTGAGCGGGACAGACCTGGGGTCCTTCCCAGCACATGAGTGTTAAGGTGAGGGTGTCTGCACGTCCCCCCCAATGCCTCGCAGAGCACCGGGCGAGCAATACGGGGAGTGAAAGCCGATGGGTGGCTGGGCTGAAACCTCCCTGCCATCCTCTTACTCCCCAGGCTGATGGATACCCGGCGCCGAACTGCCTGGGAAAAGCTAGGTGATGCCAAGGCTGCCCACAAGGGACCATTAACATCCGTCCCGGGACAAACATCCCCCATGCCCATGCTATGCCCGGTGGGGGATGCAGCTCTCCCATCCTCAAGGGTCCCTCCCCGCAGCACCGAGCTGCGGCTTAGGCCAGGCTCAGCAGCAGGCAGCGGGCTCCCTGCCATGTCTTTCACTCCCAAATTCAAGTGGAACCAAGGAAAATAAAACATCACCCGCTGACCATTTCATCGGGAACTTCCCAGCCAGGTTAGCGCAGACCCCACAACCCTGCTCCACTGGCACCGCAGCCAGGATGCCGCTTGGCTCTTCAAAGGCGAGCAGGGGCACGGTGCCCGTCCGCAGCGGCAGTCCGGATGCGACCCTGCAGACCTGGCCCTGCTGGTCCCCAGCCTCTACGTGCCCTGGATGCTGCCTGCACCCCACTAATGCCAGCCCTGCCGATGCCGCCGGAGCTGCGCAGGGACGAGGAGCCAGTCCGAAGCCATGCAATGTGTTGGTGTGCACTGGTTGCTCCCTGGCTGGAGCTCGGGGCGGTCCAGCTGGCATCTCTCCGCGAGGCTGCCCTGACAAGCAGCTCCTTTCCTTTGGAAGCAGAGAAACGACCGGATAAATTCCCATGTCATTGTCAAAACCCAAACTGAAGGAGAAACCCCATCTGGCCAGCCCTGTAAAAAGCAGCAGCTACTTCCCACCTCACCGGGTGTTATCACACCCACGCGTGCACATGGAAATGGGAGACGAGTTCACCTCCTAACTCGCATGGACGGCAGCGCCAAGCGCAGGGCCAGCACCCGCCTGCCCAGAGCCCCATCCCCACATCCCTCTTTTGAGATGGGGCACATAAACCAGGCCAGCCCCCATGCTGTCACCCAGGGAAGGGGGACCTGGCACCCCGAGGACCTCCTCCAGCCTTACCCGCCTCAGCCTGCAGCTCCCCTGTGGGTTTTTTTTGCAGGCAGGGCTCCCTGCCACCACGCTGCTGTCCCACAGCAGCAGCCACCTGAAAAGCATGAACTGGCCCCTGTCCTTCCTCTTCCTCGCACTATGTCCTCAGCTCAGCATCTCCCCAGGATCTCCTGCCAGCTCCAAGCTGGGAGCCATCCCTACCCTCGCCCAAGCTAGGGACCGGAGGGGACGGCACCAAGGTAGCCCCATCCCTGCTCTCTCGCGCAGTGGCTGTCTGACAGACGGCCGTGATGCTGAAGAGCAAAAGCCCGGTGGGGTGGGCTCTGCTGACAAGGCAATCAGGGGGTCTGTAAGTGGATAAGCCTTGTGTGACCGATCATATGGTGACCAAGCGGCTCCGCTTTCACCTTGCAGCACCGAGCCCAGCAGCTGGTAGAGCAGCAAATACCACAGTGAGCTCCCGGGGCTCCCAGACGGAGCGGACCCCTCTCCTCTGGTGGCAGGGGATGGGTCGCTCCGGATGCCTGCAGTGGCACAGATGTGACCTGACCTGTGCCACAGGCACAGTAAGCAGAGCTTGGTAGCATCGGGGGATGCTCCAGAGGCAGCCAGTGGGCAGGAATGTCCCCATTGCCCTGCGGGAAGGGCAGCACCCGAGCAAGGGTTTCTCCCCACATGTCCTGGCCCCCTCGGACACCCCGGCAGTAGGAAGCACCTATCCCCGCTGCAGTGGGAGGCAGAAAGGAGCTGCCCTCGCTTAGGCGAGGGAAAACAAGATGGACAGAGGGTGAGCTCACGGAGGGCAAAGCGGTGTGGGAAGGATGGCTCACAGCTGGGAGAGCCGGGACAAATCTTTCCCCTGCCATCAGCTTCCTCCCTGACCTTTGGCAGGAGGCTGAAGCCAGTGGCATCCTCTGTGCATGGAGAGCATCCCTGCCCAGGGCAGAGTCTTTCCCACTGGGGACTGGAGGAGAAAGGAGCCCCGCGTGCCCTGGCAAGAGGCCGCATCCTCAGCTGGCAGGGATGGCACAGTGGCTGGGGAGATGCCAGCAGCTCGGGGACGCTGGATAAAAATAAAGGAGAAGAGAGGATGGAAGGGACCAGGCTTTTCACAGCATAAACACAAGCCACATTGTGGTCTCATCTCCCACCCACGCGACAGAGGCGATTCGAGGCGGCGCAGCCGGCAGCCTGGCAACTGGGATGGGATTAGCCCGGGTGGCACCAGCTCAGTCCGAGCCTGGGGAGCCCCCCTGGCCCCAGATGGGAGAGGGAAACTGAGGCACGGGGCTGGGGGAGGAAAGGGTCTGCCCCAGAGTGCATGAGTCTGGCTGCAGGTGGGGATGCTGAGATGTGAGGGGATCAAACCCCGGGTCAGAGCAGGGGAAAAACACCAGCAGAGCCACGTGCCACCTTCATGCCCATTGCAGCGCCCTGACTGGATCGGTATTCAGCATCTCCCAAAAGGACCCGGAGTTTTCCCAGCATCTTGGCAGCGCCCGCTGACTCCCACCAGCATGCTGAGACAGGCGAGCGCGGCGTCTGCCTCCGTGCAGAGCGTGCATGGACGCGGGGCAGTGACTCACCCGCAGTCATGCGGCGAAGCGGAGCCAAGTCTCCCTGCGAATCCAGGTCCCCCTTCGTGCTTGGCCTGAGGGGAGAAGCCTTCGGGATGAGCCTGGAATGACGGCAGGACCTGGGCCCTCGGAGCCCCCATCACCTGCAAATCTGCCGTCTCCATCCCCCGTTCCCCTGCAGGCGGGTGAACTGGTGCTGCTCCGAGAACCCACCCTGCCCTGTGGGTCTCACTGGAAGATTCCCAGCACTGACCAGTGCCGCAATTCAGGAACAGCCCCAGAGACGCAGCCGTCCCCACCATGCTCCTGCAAAGCCAGATTGCAGCATGGGTCCCGGGCACTTCTGCCTTGAGCTGCTCAGGCAAATTGCTCTGGAAATCAATTCCAATCTATCAGGCATCAGGAAAGCGATAAACTGCCCCCTCAAGACACCAAATCGATGGTTCCTCTTAGCCCAGAGCAGAGGGAGGGAGGTGGGGAGAGACGCTGCGTGGGAGGACAAGGAGCAGGGGGGGGTGATGGTGGGGGGCCAGGGTCCCGCTGCAAGGGGGAAACAGCCCCCAAAACAGCTCGTGATGTGGCAGAGGGCAGGGAAGCTGCATGCCAGCATGCTGTGCAAAACCGCTCTGGGGATGGAGCAATGGGAAAAGCTTGGGAGAGCTGCTGCCAGCCCCCTGGGAGCGGGAGGCTCGGGCTCCAGCCTTCACCGATAACCCGCGGCTGCATGTATTTGCTCGGTTGGAGGCAGGACCTCATCTGAGCCCTGTGGTCAGGGCTTTGGATTCATTCTTTATTCTCATCTTTCCGCAAGCAGAGCAAGAAGGCAGTGGTGTGGGGAGGTCGTGGAGTCAGCTGGGAGTGAGGTGGGGCTGGCAAAGAGGAGGAGGAGGAGGGTGGGCTGGAGGGGACACACAACAAGATCAAAAACCAATTCCCAACAGGACCATTTCTTCCTCTAATGAGGCACCAAGGAAAGTCACTAAACAGAGTAAGGCCACTGCAATCGCTTCCATAACAGAAGAAATGTGAAGGAGAAGCACGGTCCGGCACCGGGAGGGGGGTCCATCGCAGGACCCTCCAGCCTGGCCCACGGCCACAGGCACCTGCGAAATTATAGCCAAGAGCCAGGCATGAGGCCATTTGCGGGCTGCGTCACGCTCTTGGGGACGGCCACGAGGGATGCATGCCGGCAGCCCAGGAATTACCACGCCAGCTTGGAAACACAGGCAAGCTTTGCTTCAGAGAGCTTGAGATCAAAGGCAGAGACAAACTGCAACAAGTCGATGGAGAGGAAAGCTAAAGGATGAAGCAAAAAGCTCCCGTGCAGGGGAAAGCATGCTGGCAGAGCAGGCGATGCCCCTGCCCGGCGTACAGCCATGCACCGCGCCAGCGCTGCGGTTTTGCTAAATGCACTTGGTGCAATTTTTCAAGCAAGCTAATCACTTCCTCTCATCTCCTGCCATTAGTGCAGTCATGCTAACCGCTCGCTCGCTGGCGGGAGGCCGAAGCCGCCTGACAGGAGCTTCGACTATGCGCTGCACCTCATCAAAAGCAAATTCATCTGAAATAGAATGGCAGGGCCAGGGGAAGGAACCAGCCCTCCAGCATCCCTGCTGGAAGGGGAGCTCATGAGAAAGCCACTAAGGGAAGAATTCAGGCCAAACCCATGGCTTTTCCAGCCCTTGCCCTGCAGCCTGGGATTATAGCCTCCGGCTGGAGTCACCAAAGAGCTCAGCTCCATGAGAAAGCACCCGGGAGGGGGATTTTCCCCGACTCAGCGTATCGGGGACTGCGGTGATGCTGGCTGCTGCAGGGAGAGCCGCACCGCGCTCAGCCCGGCACAACACTTGGCCCGTCTCTGTCTTGGCACGGGTGGACCCAACTCTTTCGAAGACTTGGCTCCCGCTGCCATCGCGATGTGCTTGGACGCACAGCCCGGAGCTTGGCAGGTCCAGCCACGGCACCGAGCCCTGCTCCCGCAGCCTGCAGGCAGGAATTGGGGGGGACACTGCCTTTTGGGGTGACTCCTGCCAGGAGATGGGGTGATGCTACACTCTGGCGGCTGCGGGGGAGAGGCTGGAAGAAGCTGTTCCGGTGTTACGGAGGAGCTCAGGAGCCCAGGAACGCTCCAAATGGGGTGTGGAGAACAGACCCTATTTATAAGCACACAGGTAGCATGTAGGTGGTTGGTCACAGCCTGCTGTGCCAGCCTGGTTAGTCACAGCTAGCTAAAAATCAAAAATGCTGAAAAAAAAAAATTGCTCAGATCCACGTCTAAAGCCTCTTAGATGCAGGAAAGCGCACTCACAATTTGAAAACATGGGGTAAGATCCGATGGGGCTCACTGTCAGCCTGATCAGAGACCCTGGCTGAACCATGGCATAGGGACGCTGCTGGGACGTGCCCCCCGCCGTCCGCAGGGCACGAGCACACTGAGGTGCCCGGTCCCCGCAGGGGTCCCTGGCTGGCACTGCATCCCCCGATACATCCCACCTCGGAGTGGGATGCTGCAGGTGACACCAGGACAAGGCCACCACACCGTCCCCAGAGGCAGATGCCATCCCTCCACCCGTCCCTGCCGGCACCGAGCAAACCCTTGTGCTCTCTCCTGCCCTTCCTAACCCCCGCTGGGGCACGTCGGAGGGAGAGCTACAGCCCTTCCACCCTGCAGCCCTTCCACCAGCGCCAGTCAGAAGCTGTCCAGGCAGCGAGGTTTATTCAAGCAAAAGGAGGGCAGCAGCAGCTGCCTGCAGCCCTGCCTGCCTCCTCCCACCAGCACCGGGCATCCAGCCCAGCCAGCACCATCGCTTCCCTGGGGCAGAACCCACCTGCGTGGGGCTGGGACCGTCCCCCAGGGACCAGCATCACCCAGTACCTCCAGAACCTGCGTCCCCTCCCAACGTCTCCCCCCCAGGTTCATACCCACGAGCAACGGAGTCAGCCTGTAGTCCCCGGGCTCGGCGGGTCTCTCCTGCTCCCGCAGCCTCGGCGCGGCTCTAGGGGAAACGCCAAAGGGATGCTTTGCCCAGCGAGGAAGCATGGTCGCACCCAGGCAGCCGAGAGGAACCAGGAGACGGCTCGGAGCACGGCTCCAAAAATCTGTGCAACAAACACATGCATCTTATTGCATATGTTTAAACCAAATTAAATATGGTTTTACTAATCACTTGGCATTTAAAGCAACATGCCGTCTCTGTCAAGTTAAATCTAAGGAGACATATCGAGTTGCATTAGCTGTTTATGTTAATTAAATACAGAATCGGTTCATTATTAAACATGTATGCAGCGAAAGCGAGCAGCTAGGTGGATTGTTACCGACCTTATTACGCGGCACTGACCTCGAGGAAGCGTACGCGCAGCGATCGGTCGGCGTTTAACCACACGGCAACTGTCGCCTTACATCCAGAGCCAAATCACGGGCAAGCGGAGCCGGAGCGGTGTCGGTGCACGGCGCGGATGGATGCAGGAGCTCCCGAGCCTGCGATCTGCTGCCACCCAGCTCCCGTCGCCCATCGGTCCCCGCTCCTGTCCCCAAGCTAGCGAGGGACGCGTGGCCGGTGGGCTGGTGCGGACGGTGGGGCCGTCTCCGTGGCTGACGGTCGCTGCCCCAGTTTCTCTGCCACCGGCCATCGCATCCTCCCCGCTCCAAGCCGGCACTTTTGCTCACATCCTTTCCCTGCCCCGGCAACTTTTCCCTCCCTGCCCGGTTTTATCCCTCCGCTCCGTGCAGACGTCTGCCTCTCTTGCTCTCTTTTCTGGCTCAGGCGTTTCAGAGCTCCCTGTGGGTCTCTGGGTATTTTTATTTTTTTTTTTTTCCTTCCTCTTGAAATGTCAGTGTGCCCCCTCAAACACATCACATGGGCTGGGAGCCAGGAGCCAGTGCACAGCCATGCACAGCCGTCAGCGCCTGCAGATTGCCTCACTGCCCCCTCCCTGCCCTGCCAAATCAAGGGCCCACCAGCAATGTGCCACGGGCTACCGGTGCCGCTCAAGGAGCCCTTGCCATGTTCCCACATCCACCCCGGCTCCGGGTGCAAGCCTGGAGGTTGCATGTATACAGAGCACCAGGGCTGCTTGGTGCTGGGGACACGAGAGCCCGTTTGCCTCCCCGATGCCATCGAGCTGCCCAGCACCGGGCACGGCCACCCCGAGTCCCACGCTGTCCGCAAAGGCTGGCCCACGGCGGCTCCCCCGCCAGCCCCCGGGGAATTTGGGCAAAGGAAAACCTGCAGCTGCCTCCCAGGGCTCAGAGGAGAACCTCTCTGCAAAGATCTTGTCCCCAGGACATGACACTGGATCCGACCCTTAACGATGCTGAGCCAAGTCTGGTCACGACCTGCTGCTGGATGGGTCTTGTACGGGTTGGAGCGACCCTTCCCGAAGCTGCCCAGAAATCTCCCCGGCCAGGCTGGCCCTGGCAGGGCTGACGAGGTTACCCCAAAGGAGGGAGGAACAGGCAGTGAAGACCTGAGAGATGCCAGAGGCACAAGTCAGCTCCTCTTGGTCCATCCGAGCTAATGAAGACCGTGGCTGTGCCCGCATTTTAGGGGGGTGTTTGCATATCTCTTCCCCCAAGGTCCTGGGGAGATGCTGACCCAGCCACAGGTACCCCAAAACTCAGTCTTACCCCAACCCAAGGCAGTTCTGCAGGACCATGACACCCCAGCACAGCCCTGACCCGTCCTGCGAGGATCCCCTTCAGTCGAGCTGCCACCAAGCAGCACCCAAACGCTGACGCAATGCAATTAAGAGCAAACTCCAGCAGTACCCCGAAACCATCTGCACACACACTTAAGGGGACACTTGCTCCCTAGCGTCTGGTCACAATTGCGGGAGAGCCAAGAGCTGCATTTCTACCTGCCAAAAGTATTAAATACCCAGCTGAAAGCACGGTGGCCTCAGCATCGCTCTGAGAAACCCGATTTGCGCTGATTTAAAAACCCACCAAAGGGCACTTTGCTCATCAACTAGACGGAAGCCAATTAAACCACCTTGTTTGGAGAGAAATGGCTCACCTGCTCAGGAGACGGCTCTCTGCTGCCTGTACACTGCCTCCACGCTGCCTGTCTGCACGGGGAATTTCTCCCACCATCTGTGGCAGAGCAGTCCCAGCTAATGACCACGTGTGCTCTGCCCAGCTCCGGTCTTTCGTGCCGTAGAGCCCCACCTGCCTCAGTCCTTCCCACCTTCCAGGTCTCTCCCCGGTAGAGCCCAGGAAACGTCACACCAAAGACCCGCAGGTAAGCTTTACCCCTATTTTGCAGATGGGGAAACTGAGGCACAGATGGAGCAGGGACAGGACAGCTCCTGGCTCAGAGCCCAGCAGTGGCAGGGCAAGAAGGCAGAAACTCGGGAGCGCTGAGCTCCTGGCTGGAGCCCTTCCAGGCTCTCGAACAGCCGCAGCCGTGAGTCACAGCTGGCACAGGCAGGCAGGATTCATTGCACGCTCTGCCATGACGACCCCCCCAAAAAAAAATCATGCTCTTCTTGCTGAGCCCTTCTGGAGAGCGCTGAGCGAGGAGGCTGGGCTGGCTCCCGCACACCACACACACACAGGGTGGGCTTTTCCCCCCCCATCCCTTAGTTTGGGGCCAAGGGCATCTCTCCCTCCGCGTTTATATCGTGACTATATTATCTGTAGTCTGTGTGTTATTTGTATTGGCGCACTGGCCGTGCTTACCGTGCTGGGCCAACACCGTGGGGAAGAGGTAGGACTTGCTCCAAAGAGCTTTGAGTCAACACGGACGATGCAGCTGGGAGGTGAGAGGTGAGGAGACGTGACCAAGGACAAACAGCGGGTCAGTGGCAGGGCTGGGAAGTTTGCCCAGCCCTCCTGCGTGCCAGGACCCAGACTGGCAGGGAGGATGCACCGTGCTCCCTGCCACTGGGACAGTATGGAAAAGCTAGAGGTTTGGGGGCACGAGGAGCGTATAGCGATAGGAGGATGCTATGCTGGAAAAGCAAACGTGATTACTGCTGGCAGCGAGGATTAATTGTCCTTCCTGCTGATCCCTGAAACCTGGCTCACTCCTGCACTCCCACTGCAGGGAGGGCCAGAGGATGGGGTGACCTTTTAATTCTGATTGCTCTGCCGATGAGAAGTAAATAAGCATTATTGCAGTTTAAGAGCTGCTCAGAAGGGCCTGCCTGCAGATCTATTGCTGTCTCACATCCATCACACTGATGGTCCCCATGCTCCTGGGGGAAGAAGTGGCACCCGTCCCCCATTTCACATGGAACTGAGCTGCCCCAGATTGGGGGCAGGAGCCGAGGGCAGCACCGAGCACCCAGGTTTACCCCAGGACTCTTCCACCCCCTCCCTTGCTGCAGGGCTGGTGGGTGCCGGGCACCATCCCAGGTCCTACCAGCATCACCAGTGCCTGGCACTGCTGCACTGACACCATGGGACGGTCCCCATGAGGGTCCTGCCATCACCATGGGGAAGGGGCACCATTACCTACACCCGCACCCTGGAAGCCCACCTAGACTTGCTCAGTAACGGAGGCAAACGCCTGTTTTTAAATCCAGAGGCAGGTCTTCCCACTCTGGGGGTTTCCAAGGCTCCCACTTCTCTGCAGTACAAACCCAAGCTGGCAGGGTGGTGGCAAGAGCCACTTGTGCACACAAAAAGCCCACTGCTGGGTGACACCTTGCCCTCACCAGGGCCGGGATCGGCCGGGCAGACCGGCTGTGTGTCAGCAAGGGAATTCCCAGGGAGAGGCTGGTAAAAGCAGCTAACACATCGGGTAAAACTTCTGCATTTACACCTGCAATGCCAGACATGGTTTTGCTCTCAGCAGCTACCCAAGGAGCCGTTGCCAGACAGCACCAGCACCTAACCTGCCTGCGGGACAGAAGGATGCCCGATGTCCTGCTCCATGACCCCTCTCCAGTCGCCGGTGCCAGCTCCGGGGAGGAACACGGTCTCCGCACCGGGCAGCTCTGTCCCCTCCACAGACCAGCCAATTCTTCCACGTTACCTCTCCTTGCTCCTATTTAATCTGTAAGCTCTTCAGAAACTTGACTGCTTCTCACAATGCCTGTGTAGAGCCCCAAGCACAATGAAGCCTCGCTCTACCCCAGCACCGCTCGTTGCTTTTGCAATCCGAACAGTGAGACAGTCATCGGGTGGGAATACAGCCGCCTTCCCCCCCCCGCGCCGGGAGAGACAGCGTGGCTTTGTGTCTGCTCACAACTGGGCTCAGCACACGCAGTCTATACAGCAATATTCACGCATGCGGTGCCCTAACACGCCGCACACAGTAGGTCTATTGTACATCATTCAAACGACAAGATATCAGGGACTAAGCCAGCACTCCGCTCCTGGGGTGGGCGATGCTGCTCAGGAGCAGGCAGCGATGCTGAGCTCCGGCGCTGGTGGAGGAGCGGGGACCTGCCACGCCAAGCAGCCAAAGATGCTCAGAGAGGCAAAAAAGAGTTAATCAGGAGCGGATCGACACTGAAGGTCTTGCAAAAAAACCAACCGTGCTGCAGGCAGTTTGATCTGCCTGTGCGATCGATGCTTAATGTTACCTGCATGCCTGGTGCTGGGCTGCTGGACTCAGATCCACCTTGTGGGAATGGATGAGCCCCATTCCCGGTGGCTGGGGTGAACGAGATGCAGGATTTGAGCTTTTCCTGCAGCAGCTGGTCTGCCCATCCTCGTAAGCACAGGCACGGACAGACAGACAGCCTTTCCTTGCTTGTACCAAGGCATTTGAAGCCAGAGAAGGAGCCTCTGCTGACAGCACCCACCCAAGCACGACGCCGAGCTGCTGAGCCAGGCAGTGGAGATCTGATGGGAAATCAGTGTCTCATCGGGAAACGTTTTCCCGTGCTTGAGTTCCCCTCCTCACACAACAATGCCCGTTACTGGGCCAGAAAAGCCACGTCAGGACGCGAGCTCTGCCTCAGACCAGAGGGGTCGGATGGTCGGTGGCTGTGGGGACTGCGACCGCAGGTCAGGCTGTTTAGACCAGACCTTATCCTAGTCCTCTGGATATCACAAGCAGGAAAAAGACCCTCACCCAGGCACGATGGGACACCAGCCTTGGGGCAGCTTAGAGCTCGGTGGACAGAAAGGCCTTTTCTATTTCAGGGGCCGGTAATTGTACCGTACCGGCAGATGTATTGTACAGGGAGGAAGCCAGATTTAAAAAAAAAAAAAAATCCATTCGAGACCTTTGGACATCACACAGCTAAATGCATTTCACAGTTGAAGAGCCAGGGAGCGTAATTTCTTATTAAACTCAGCCAACTGATGGCTGATAAGTTCTCGAGTAATAAAAACTCCTTAAACCCCAGCAAGAACCTGGAGGTGTCAAGGCAGCTCAGAAGATGGCTCAGCCTCCTCAGAGGAGCAAAGGGAACGGATCTGCGGGAGAGAAACCAGGGCCACGTGGCTGCTTCGCCTATCGAGGCTGCAGGCAACATCTGCCGAGGCTGGCATCGCCCGGCAGTGCTGGCAGGACCCGTCACAGATCCGAGCCAGGATCTGCCAAGCGGTGGCAGGTGGAACCGAGGGGAAGATTTGGCACCGGGAGGACCTCGCCGCACGCTCCCCTCCCCGTCCCCACCAGCCTCCCACGGGCACCGGTGCTGCCGTGCATCGGGGCTCAGCTCCGCTCCCAGCCCCAAGCTGTTCCCGCGGCCGCCCCGGCACCCGCTCGGCGAGCCCGTGGGGCTGGGGCTTTGCTCCCCAGCTGGCGAGGAAACCAAAACCCACCTGGAGAGAAGCGGCAAGCGAGAATTTGTTCCCCAAATGGCGCAACCCGAGCGATGCCTGGCAGCTCAGCCCGGCCCCGAGCTGCCGCAGCAACACCTCCCGGGCCAGGCTGGCGCCCGCGGCACCCGGCTCCCACCCGGCAGCGTGGCACAGCACCAAGTCCTTCTGCGCTCGCAGTACTTCAGCACCCTTCTCCTTTTGCTCACTTGCTGAGCGCAGATGCAAGCAAATCCCGCTCCCGGCGATGGGATTCGGAGCTGAGACTTGTCCCATCCCAGACCGAGGGGGTTACAGGAGCTGTGCCCTGTTCTGCATTAAAATAGCCTCCACCCTGAAACATGGAATATGAAAAACCATACACCAGGGCCAGCTGCGGCAGCAGTTGATGCAGGGCCAGGTCCTGCTCCAGGTCCCTGGAAGGAGCTCTGCAGAGAGAAAGCAATCCCCTGCGCGGTGAAAGCCTCAGCAAGGGCAGCACCGGGTTTTTGGGGACTACAAGCTCCCTCCTCCCCAGCACTTTAGAGGGGGGGGACAGATTTCCCAAGGGCCACAGATGAGGTTCATGACTGCTAAAACCTTTTGGCATTGACTAGCTATGCCGCTGCCAAACTACTCGCTTCAAGCACCTGGGGACAAATCTGCAGGATGGGGTAAATCAGGGTGGTTGTACCAACACCCAAGAGCTGCACCCATCGGGACCAGATAATGATGCTGCGGCTTACCAGCCTGGAGAGCCAAACCTCTCCAGGAGAGCCATGCCAGAGGGGAAGCAGTCACCTGGCTTAAACCCAGAGGAAGGAGATGGTGTTTTTAACAATTACTTTGCAGGGCATAGAAAAAAACACAAGCAAGCATCGCTGGCATGGTGGCTCAACGATCCCAGGGATGCCCAGGCATTTTGGCAGCCCCCGACTCCTCAATCCACGACAGCATCACACCCTCGACTCCCCCACAGCAGGTCCCACATCACCTGGGGACTGCTGCTCCCCAGTTGATCTTTCTTTAAAGGCGGCCCTGGTTTACTCTGATTTAAATCAAAGTGCTGTTAGCAACAGTGCTATTACCACTGCCAAAAACAGTAACTAAATGGCATTTCCCCACCGCTCCATTTATATTTCTGTGCTCTTTACCCATTTGTAAACTGCGGGAGGGAACAATTTAAGGCATCTGAGTGAAATGCTTAAATTAACAATTTACAAATAGCTTAATTGAGGTCCTGGTCTCTCTCTTCCTGAGCAGAAGCTGCTAAACAGTTCTGAATCATTCCCATTTATTGGTTCTTCTGCTGTGAATTACAGGCCCTGGACTATGATAAAGGCTTTAATACCTTGGTGCAGGCTGGGGGTACCTGTCATTAAGCTGAGCGTGGCTGGCAACAGCCGGGAGCTGAGAAACCAGAAACCGTGGCGAGAAACAGGCAAGGGATGCAGGAGCCAAGGGTGGTCAATAGAACTGCCTCGAGCCAAGGGATGCTACAGGGCAGGCAGCCATCCCAGGGCTTTCCATGGCTCTGAATAAGGAGCTGAGGGGTTTGCACTGATAAAGCGCTGGGGAACAGTTGGTGCTCGGATGCGGTTTGGAGGATGGGGAAGTTCAGCCCCGCGGTTTGGGCTGAGTGCTGGGAAGAGGTGTGCCGGCTCTGCCCGACAGCTCGGCTCAGCCAACCTCTGTCACGGTGGGGAGCTGGGGTTCTGTGCACCACTCCGAGAAACAGCCGGTTAAATGCAACAGCCCATTCCCCAGCAGCAGCCTCAAGCCCTCCTGCCACCACCGCAAACCCCGGGCCCGGGGCTGAACGCCGCTCCTCTCCCATCCTTCCCAAAAACTGGTTCCCAGCAGGGGAGGAGAGCAGCTGCGGGCAGCCGTGCCTGGGGAGGGATGGGGGGGAATCTACTCTGCCCGCAGCCTCGCACTTGTTAAACTTCTCACTGGCAGCCAAGGACACTCACGTCTGCATCAAACTACTCAGCTCCCAGTCTAATTCTGGCACATCAGACAGTAATTATAGGTACATCACCGGCGCTGACAAGTCTGGAGCTCGTCAGCCCGGCACCTGTCGGCGCAGAGCTGCAGACACCCCACCGGGAGCCCAGAGGGGCTGCGTCCTCTCCCACCCGCTCCCGGCTCTATTTTGGGGATCGCTCTGTGCTGCCCAGCCCCCAGGCACCCCCCCGTTACACCGGGGCTCATCCCACCGCCACCAGCTCCATCCCTCTCCGGGTGCTGTTTGGAAAGGGGACTCCATCACCCATGGGTTTCTGCAGCCCCAGAACGTGCTCAGGAGGCTGCTCCTGCATCTGCCAGGTTTGACACTGGAATTTCACTGGCACTGGGTGAAGAACGGGCATCTCCTACCTGCCCCCAGCATTATAGGAGAAGACTGCCCATGGCCCATGCACTGATCCTGGCAATGCCACCTGACCACAGGTGCAACAAGCCAGACCTTTGCCTAGTGTAAATCACCATATTTGCAGTAGGTCAGCCCTGATTTACACCAATGAAAGGTATTGGTGCATCTATTTACATTGCCTTTTTTTTTTTTTTTTTTTTTTTTTTTTTTTTTTTTTTTTTAATAAAGCAGAGAGGAAACCCAAGGCAAGAATGTCCCTGGCTGCTGGCGAGCCAGAGCTGCGGCCACATGGCAACAAGGGGCAAGAGCCGATAAGGCTCCAGCCCAGGAGCAGCCTGTGGTTGGGAAGCTCAGACAGCACTAGTGAGGAGGAGGAAGGCTGGCTGTTTGCTGATTTTAAAAGGGGGGGGGAAAGATGCATGTGGGGGGAGAAGCAATAATTTTAATTAAAAGGCAAAAGACTGCACTGAAAATTGACTTGAAGCAGAGATATTAAAAAGCCATTGACTCTCTGAATTATTCCTCCCTGGGCTGCTTGACAAGGGAAAGTATTTAGACAGCATGGGCTGGTTTAGCATCCTGACTTGGGGAGCCCCAGTAAGGGGAGAGGTAAGTGGGAACCATCGGGCAGCGGATGGGGACAGCCCCTTCCCCTGTCCCAGGGGGACACCATGGCAGCAGGGAGCCCCTGCCCTCTGGGCTGGATGAGCCAGCATCATCCCTGCCCACAGCTATTGCCCCCTCACCCAGGCAAGCCACGAGCCGAGCATCCCCAGCGTCCGGGCTGCACGGACCTTCCCGGCTCAGCCCCATCACGGATAATCTCTCACTTCTCCCCCGCTCGGTCCCAGGGCTCAGCTCCATCTAACAAGTCCCGATTGCATCCTGTTGGCTTGCAACGAGACTCAGGAAACAAAAGCCAAGCCTCCGTGCTGCCGAAACACCTTGAAAACCTCCCCGGCTGCCTCCAGGGTTATCCCGAGCCACGTCGCTGCTGCCGGAACCCGAGATGGGATGAAAGAGCGGTGCTGATTTCCATCGCCGAGCCACAGGTCTGTCAGCCTAGGCAGGTGCTAACAACATTTCAGAAGGGGTCAAAAACACCTTTTTTCCATGGGAGACAAGCTCATTAACTGGCATCGTTACACAGCTGCAGGATGACCTTATAACTATCTGTATGTTCACATCCGCAAGGATGCAGCTTCTGAGAGTGGGGGCTCTTTAATCTTGTTCAGACAAAGGCAGAACAAGATCTGATAGCTGGAAGCTGAAGCGTCAGAAACACAGACAAGAGTGAAGGCAAATGTGTTGAACGGGGCTGGGGAGAGCCTGCGCCGAGCAGGGTGGCTTCTCCATCATTTCCTACCTTTGAACCGAGGCAGGGCATCCTTCTGAAAGATAAATGTCCACTCAGCCAGAAGTAATAGTCTTGATGCAGGAGTTACTGCCAAGACTTCGCGGCCTCTGTCATGCGGCTGGGGTCAAACTGGGTGATCAGAAGGGTCTTTCCTGGTCTTAAAAAGATCCCAGAAACCCAACAAATCCCACAGACCCTATCCATTACCTTCACCCCCTCCCCTCAGCCTTCCTTGTGCTGGTTTTAACACCTCCAGGTGCTGCCTGACCCATTCAAGAACTTGAATCCCAACAAAGCATCACCATTATACTACTTTCCCCCCCAGTACGTTGAGGTTCAGCATCAGCAGGACCTGCAGCCCTCCCCACGAACACCAGCGATGAAACTACCAGGGCTGGCTGTGCCTCGAGCCCAGAAAACCGACTCCCAGCTCCTGCAAAGAACAACAGAAGTCATGGCCACAAGCACAGCCTCCAAGCCTTCCTTCCCGCGCGGCCCCGAGGAAGCAGCCACGCAATCTGCTCTCCAGCTGAGGGGCAAGCGTGCATGCTGTTTGGAGCCAGAAACTTGATTGCATGTGTAATTCTGGGACGGCAAACGAGCTAGAACAGCGTTCGGCACCCGGGGCAGATCCCCATATGGATGCACGGCCCAGCCGTAGGCTGCTGTCTTCATCCTGCTTCCCCACTCCCATTTCAGGATAATGTGTTCATTACAACTCAACAAGGCGTTTGCAGGAAACGCAATTAAATTACAGCGTGCTGTTCCAGCCCCTTGGTTTTACACCGAGAAGGCTCTCGTGTCGGGAGGCCTGGCACACCCCATGTATTACAAGCTTGATTTCCTCCACCTCCAGGCTGTCCTCCCCGGCACAGCCCTGCCTGTGCTGGGACTCCAGCTGCCTGACAGCCGTGCACATCCCTTAAGACAGACAGACACACCGGTGCAGCTCCCCTTGTCTTCGAGCTGGCACCAGCACACAAAATCCACCTGCTCCAGGGCAGGAGGCCACCAAAGTCCCAAATAAATAAGCCTAAAGCAGAAGGAAATGGGATGGCGTGGGTCGGTGTCCTTCCAGGGATGCTGCGTGATACCTGCAGCTTTCAGCCCTGGGGAATGGCTATGGGATGGGCTCTTGGAGAGCACGGATGTTGCTGGGGGAAAAGGAGTTTTTTTCTGAAGGCAGGTGGTTTCCTGATCACCTGGATCAGGACTGACCGGTGCTGCTGCTGTTGCTCTTGGGATTATTTTAGCTCAGAGCTGCTGCCCTGATTGACAGGGCTCTGCTGCACTTCTCAGCCTCCCAAAAAAGAAATGCTGAAATCTTTGCCGAGGCACTGGAACCATCTCTAGAAATGTGAACACCCAGCCCATTAGAGGCCGACAGATGCCACAGAAATAAAATCTATTATTATGACAGACCCAGCAGGGGTTGCTACTGAACAGATTCCACCACATTTCCCCTCTTACAGCTTTTCTAAACCAGCCACACTTCCACAGCCAGCTCCTAGATAAGGCACCTGCCTCTCCACCTAACCCCCAGAGAGCCAACATCTTCCTCTCATTCCCCTTTGAAAGCTTTCTCCTCCCATTCCCAGCAAGGAAAATCTCAAACCTAGCAAGTTCCAGCATTTGGTGGAGAGAGACCCAGTCCCTCCAGGAGCACCAGTGATGCCTCCAGCTGCAGACACCATCCCCAGCTTCAAAAACCCTCCCTCCCCTGCAAAGAGGGTGGGAGCTGATGCCTTAATCATCAATGCAAACCAGAAACTAGGCAGCACCCTCCTATAAACACCCAGAAAAACGAGCTACAGGTGCTGCCCTCACCCACCACGATCCCTGTACCCGGGAGAGGGTTGGGGAAGGAGCGAACATCGAACATGAAACAAAAGCAGGGTGGGGAGGAGAACGCTGCTGGCCCCCAGCCCCGGTACTGACCTGGAGACTTT
Source organism: Haliaeetus leucocephalus (assembly GCF_000737465.1). NCBI lineage: Eukaryota > Metazoa > Chordata > Aves > Accipitriformes > Accipitridae > Haliaeetus > Haliaeetus leucocephalus. The sequence continues at coordinate 1,354,433 of NW_010972546.1, forward strand.
AAACAAAGGGAACAGAGTCCTGGCTTCTTCCCTCCTGCAATTCGATCGAGCCCTGGTTAGGGACAGGAAAGGAGGAGATTCATGAATGAACGCAATCCAGGTGGGAAAGTTTGCCGGGGATGGAGGGGAATAAACAAATAAATCAGCAAGCAAACACATAATAAATCTGAAACAAAAGAGCAGCAGCAGAAAGCATCTGAGAATGAAACACAGCGCGGAGAGCGATGGGGAGCCAGGCTGTGCCCTGCCGTGGGGGCACGAGAGCGGCAGCCCCCTTCTACCCCACACCCACGGTGCTGGACACGGTCTCCCCTGCTCACAGGGGGTTTGGTCCCATGGGTAGGGAAGCAAACATTCACGCACACGGGCTGCAGACGAACCCCGAAATGCCCCGCTCTGCAGCTGCTGCGGGGTCTCGCCAAGGGGACCCTGCCCCGCTCAGCCTCCCAGCCCAAGTGTGGGATGCTTGTTGGGAAGAGGAGTTGTGGGCATGGAAGAGCAAGGGAGAATCAGAGTAGGTGGGCTTATTGTGGGGTGTTTTCCCGGCAAATACTGAGGTTGGACCTTTCTGTCCTATGTGAAGCAGCACAACCTCGTTGTGCCCTGATGTGTGCAGCAGCACAGCCTGGCCTGGGGACCTGCCAGCTCCCAGCCTGGGCAATGTCAGCTCCGAAATCCCAGCACCGAAAAGCACCTTCCCGGCCCCAGCTTGAACCTGCTTACTGATATGGGGCCAGCATCACACTGACATGCTCCCTGTAAGTGAGCACAACGGCAGAAACTGATATGGGTGCTTATGGGGAGGGCAGAGGTGCTGTGCAGGGCTCCCCCGGCTCTGCCCCACCGGTCCAGACCCCCCCGAGCATCCTGCCCGCAGGCGGCTGAGCCCAGGCAGTGCCTGGCTGCCAACAAAACAGCCCAGAGCTGCTTTGAGCCTCTGTTTTTAGGGACACGGGGTGATTTATCTCCTCCCCGCCGCAAGCCCTTGTGCTTGGAGGAGCGGGGTGACAAGGGCAGGGGCGGGCAGGGGACAGCCGAGCCAGCGAGACCTCGGCACCCACAAGAACCTCTTTCTTTGCTGGCGAGCGGGCAAAGCTGTGCCCAGCGCCAGGAGGCAGTTCAGCTCATCCATCACGCCCACGGCCACGGGACATCTGTCCCCTCGCCCCAAGCCCAGCTCTGCTCCGTTGTGTCCTCGCTCGGGTGTCAGTTCTTCCATCGCTGCCCTCAGGGTTCAGCCACAGGGCAAAGACCGGGCAGCTCATGTGGGGGGCTCTGCAGGGGCCCCCCTTTGCCCAGCAAGGAGGAGGAGGAGGGTAGCGGGGTGATGAATGCCGTTTCTAACCCCTGCGTGGCTGCAACCCCAATAAATGACACTGAAGGACTCGGCAACGCTGCTGGAGCTCTGCCATGCCACGCTCAGGATGCTCCCAGGGCGGCCTGAGGCTCGGCCAAGCCCCATCGTCCCTGGTTTTGTGGTGGGTTTTAACCCTCAGACCCAAGCGGGGGGATTTTGGTTGCGATGTGCAGCTCCCCCCACCCCCAGCCGCCGGGACTGGCCCGGGCTGCGCACATCCCTGCAGATCAGGGTGCGGATTCAAAGGCTCGTGGTTCAGGAATGGATTTCACGCCCAGAGAGAGTAAATAATCTTAAAGGCATAACGGGAGAGAAACAAGAAGCACGAAATAAAAGTGGAAAATCCTTCCTAAATGCGCTTTATTCATTTGTTTTGATAATTGCAGTTCAGGTTTAATTATTTATGCCATGTTTTGTAATATGCCAGGAAACACTCCGGAGCGAATTTGCTGCTGTCGGTGGCTGTGGTACCCGGCAGCCCTCAGCAAGGGCAGGGTGCTCAGCCACGGGTGCCCGGAGGGACCCAGGGACCCCAGCCAGCCCTGCCACAGACACAGCAGAGCCCGGAGGCAGGATGCGACCTGCCTAACCCCGGCACAAGGGGCGATGCTCCCACTCCTGAAGGTAGGTCTTACCTGTAAGAACATCCTCTCCCCTGCTTGCAATGAGACCTGAGTGACGAAATACAGCTTTTCTAGTGGAAATTTGAAAAAGGAGGGGGACAAATGTGGCTCCTCTTACACAACATTTTCCACGGAGAAAGGCTGAGCTCTCCAACCTCATCCTCAGGATTTTCTTGGTGTTGGGGGAGGAAAAAGCTGGGGGTGTTTCCAGCAGACAGCACTGCCCGTGCTGCCGAGCCTCCCAAGCTGAGACACCAGCAGCAGGTCCTGGCTCCTGGTTTCGGTCTCCCCTTCACCATACATGACCTTGGGCCAAGGACTTTGCCCTAGGAGCACCCTGGCTTCTCCACATGTGGAAGGGAGATAACAGACTTGCTTTTTTGAAGAGCTGGCACTGACAGCTGAAAAGAACTAATTATTATCCGTGGAGTACCACAACCTCCCCAGAGTTATTTTGGCTGAGATACCGAGTCGCAGGGTGGTTGAGAAATTTGCTCAAGGTCCTGCTGCATCCTGGGGACAGAGACCCCGGCAGTGCCCAGACCGAAGCCATCCTGCCCCGAGCTGCCCATGTGTACCGGTTCCCCGGGGCTCAGCAGGAGCAGGAGCCCTTATTTGCTTCTGCATCCTCATGCAGGTCTTGAAGGAGCAGCACAGGTCCCTGTCCAAGAGTTCTAGCGGCCACCTGGCCCTGAGGGACCTCGTGCATGGAGAAGATGCTGCTTCACACCGCTGAGCCTGGGCCAGCTTACACTGGGGGGGGACAAAATAGTGGCACAGATGGAGCCAGGAGCCATGGAGGATCAGCCCGGCCAAGCCATGGGCCATTCTCCAGGGCAGGGACAGCGGGACAGGAGCAGGGCATTGCTTTCTGCAGGGGAGGAAGAGGAGGAGGGCAGGGAGAAGAGTGGGGAAGGCACCATCTCAGTGTCCTTGAGTGTCCTTTAGAGGCTTTGCTTTTCACGCAGCGCAGCAGATGAGGAAGGACTGAAAATCCCAAACTGCTCACCTCTTTGATTCCCCCTCCACCATGGAGAGAGTTGAAAGGAAGCGGCGAAGGTGAGAGAAAGGAGGAGGCATGCGGGAAGGGAGGAGGGAGAAACGGAGCAGGTGTGGGGGGAAGGAGACACGGACAGTCCCTTTCACCCTCCCAAGCCCTGGACATCAGGTCCCTTTTGAGGGGACAAGGGGTCCCCGGGAGCCTCCCACGCTCACCCCCACAGAGGTGAGGGGAGGGCAGAGGATGCTCCGAACAGCTGTGCTCTGATGTCTTTTCCCCAAATCAGACCCACACCTCAGCGTCGCCAAAAAATCCCAAGGGGAGACGGTGCCCAAGCTGGCTGGCTCCCCCCGAGCGCTCCCAGAAGCAGCTGGAGGAGGAAGGAAAGGTGGACGGCTGTCCCGCATGCGCCCGGCCAGGCACGCTCCACATGTGGCGAGCACAGCCTTCGGCCTCATCATCATCCCCTGCGGCCCAGCGGGCAGAGGGCGATGCCACAGGCTGGCACGGGGAGGTGAGCTGGCAGGGCTGGAAACACGCAACTACTCTGTGTTTGGTCTGGGCAATGTGTTTTTAATGAGCCATATAATGTTTTTCAAATTATGCTGGAATCATTAATCCTCCTGAAATGAGACAGATTCTGCAGCCCACAGGCAGCGCCGGGGCTGCCTGTTGCACGGCCGAGCAGGCAGGCGCTGCCTCTGCTCCGCTGCTTTCTGGTGGCCGCAGGGCTATTGGGATGTGGCCCCCATAACCTCGTCCCCCACTTCTACAAGGGACCCAGTACGGGGCTGGCCGGTCCCCCGTGCCGCGGGCACACGCGTGGCACGGTCGGCTGGAGAAGGACCGTGGCTCTGCAGCTCTCACCGCATCTCCTCTCCGCTTCACGCTCCTCGATGATACTCACTGATCCTAGCTGGATCTGGCTTGTGCCCCTCCTCATCACCCCCCCCTCCATGTACCCACTGCCCCTCGCAGACGCCGGCTGCTGGTCCCCAGGGCTGGAGGTCCCTCCTTGCTGGAGATGCTCCACAGGGGAAAAAATGATCTGGGAAGCAAATTATCTGGGAAGCAAAAATGATCAGCCCGCAGCACGTGGGAGGAGGTTGTGTCATCCAAAACCACCCTGCCCTCCTCTCTTTTGAAAGCATCACAGTGTCCCGTGGTCAGGAGCTGCCAGGATCCAGCGCTGCCCTTCCAGCCCTCCGGAGAGGCAGAGCAGCTTGGGATGGTCTCATCCACGTGATGCGGGAAGAGGAGCGAACATGGGCTTTTTGGGCCTCCCCCCCGGGGTGGGTTTAGCAGGTCACTGCAAACAGAATGTTGAAGCCAGAAAAAGGCACGTGCTGGCCAAAGCAGCTCAGCCGATGCGGCCTCGGCAGAGGCAGACACCCATGTCTCCAGCCCTGCCTGCCTCCCCATGCGCTTTCCCAGAGATCCGACTCTAATTGCAGGAGGGAGGTGCTGTATTTTTCCATGCATGAAGATCCAAAGTGACACTTTTTCCCTTCTCTTTTCGGAGCGCGAGAGAGCTGGTTCATTAACATAAAACCACCGAGCCAAATAAAAACCCTGAGTGCCGTGACAGCATCCCTCCAAATAACACGGGAGCAGAGAGTTTATTCATCTCCAGCTCTGCCCTTGCCAAGCGCCATGGCAGCCGCAGAAGGCAAGTCAACTGACAGGTGGTTGTTTCACACCCTATTACTGTGCCACTCAGCTCGGCCGAGCCGCCTCCGAGCCACTGACAGATGGATGGGATTGCGAGCCCCGGCTCCAGCCCGCGGAGCCAGGAGAGAGCGAGGGGATGCTCGGGAAGAGCAGCGTGACTCAAGCCCCTCGGTAAGGCTGGGAGAGGGCTCGCCAAGCCCAGGTGTTGGGCAGCTGGAGCAGGGATTTCTCTCTAAGGCAGTCTTGTCTCCAGGTACCCCAAAATATTGGGATTTCGGAGCACGCAGGGTCACTAAGGAGCTTCCAGGCAGAGCAGGAGATGGGCAAGGCAGCACCATGAGACTGACTACGGGCTTGCGAGATGTGTATGCTTTATGCACACCAATTCAGTAGCAATTTGGCTTCTGAAACATGCCAGCGCTTTAGAAACGTGCGTGGCCTGCGGTGCCATGCCTGGTATCCAGCTGGAGATCCGTGTCAGAGCAAGAAATGGAACCCAGGGCACCCTGGCGGCTGTGGGCACCCAGCACCGCAGCCCCCGGGCCAGGTCCCTGCGTGGCTCTTTCCTCCCTGCACATCGTTGGATTCACCTCTCCATTTTCATCCCTTTCCCCTCCCTCCACCACAGGGCTCGTAAAGGACCGGGGGATCCTACGCTGGGCAATGCATCCCCCCGAAATCCCATCCCAGCGCTCCGTCCCTCCCGCCTGCTCCCATGGCGAGCTGCCAGCTCCCTCCGAGCTCCGGCGGGTACTGGATCCGAGCCTCTGTCGTTCTGCGCTTGGTCCCATTTCAGCTCAAAATCTCCCATTAAAAAGAAAACCACAAAACCAAGACCAGATGCCACAACCACTTTTCAAAACCATCTCTCTGGGACTCGAGCTACTGGGAGTTACAGCATCTCTTCCCCACCTTGGGTATGCCTGCCTCCCATGGGTAATTAAGCCAATTAAGGAGAGCCACTGACCCTAAGATTTTGATACCCATAATCCCAGGGTGCTCACAGGGAAAACGCTGGGCACTTCGGGAAAGGAGATATTGGGGAAAATTCTGGCAGGTCAGGAGCCAAAAGCTGTTTCCCATCATAGTGGCTGCAGCGAGGTGGGTGAGAGCTTGTGGGGCAGCGAGAGCTGGGCAGGGGGCTGGGGGCTGCCCCACAGCGCTCTGGGGGGGGCTGCAGCTCTGGAGCGAGAGCTACAGCTCAAGGAAAAGCTGAGCTGGCCGCAGGACAGGAGCCGTAAATCTGGGCAGCTCCTGAAACATGGAGGCTTTTAACAGGCTGTAATTGAAATATATGAACTTGAGGTGGAGGAGATCCGACAACGCCAGCCAAAGCGGCCGTTTGCGGGCTCGGCTGGAGCAGAGGGCAGGGAAGCACCCACGGGTGAGGAGGAGCGGTGTCAGCAGCCCGGGGAGCCCTCGCCTCCATCCACGGCCACGGCCCAGCCTTTTTCGGATAGCCCTTTCCAAGGTCTGAGCTCTGAGAGAGCGTGGGGTGACCTGAGCAAGGGGCTACGGGGTTGGGACTGGAAGAGAAGCTGCTCTTTGACTCTCCTTTCCCAGTTATGCTTGAAAACTGGTTCCCAGTTTGGGGCTGGAATGCAGATGCTACATTTCCCAGCCTGGAGCTATTAGCTGTGCTAGAAGCCCAAACGCATCATCTTCCTTCACCCTCCTCCCTTTGCAATCAGAACATTTCAGAATGGGGGGGGGGAACAAACAAATCATAAGTGTTTGTCCCCCCCCTTCCTCTTCCTCCCGCCCCCACCCAGCCCTCTCCATCAGTCCTTCTGTTGGAGATGAATTTTAAAAAAAAAAAAAAAAAAATCTTCATTTGCATTTATTCTGAAAGTGGAAACCATGCAGGGGGAGGGAAAAAATAAAAACAGCTGACAGCAAAGTTTTATTATCCCCATTGGGCGGCGAGGAGCAAATCAGTAATTTTTTAACAAGCATTTAAGCTCCTTTCCCGAGTGCCTCTTTGAGTCTTGGTGCACCTGCAGCCTGGCACAGCCAGGAGGGGGGTTAATGAGGACCTTTGATGGGGAGCAAGCACAGCTGATGGGTAAGAGCACGCGCTCTCCCATCTCGAGCTGAAGATCTTTGCGGTGATGAGCTGGGACCTCCCCAGATCCACATGTATTGCCACGGCTGCTGGAGATGGAGCCTGTCTGGTGGGTAAGACCCACTCACATGGACCCATTGCGGGCTCCAGGCCTCCCCAGATGATGCTAACAAGATTGCTCACTGCTTTTTGAATCCAATAATTCTGCAAAGCTTGGCCAAGCAGTCTCTACACTCCACCCCAGGGACCTCAGACCAGGCATCTCTCACCTCCCCCACCTAGAGGTGTTTTAATAATAATAATAGTCACAAAACTTGACCACAGCTGCTGGGAAAGAGCCAACTGAGCAAAGCGCTGGTGATGGAAGAACTTCACAGCCACAGAGCTGGCACCAAAGAGATTCTTCATCCTTCTCGTACCTCCCCACCAGCTCCCATCCAGCCCCACGCCAGCACTGCCCCTTCCCGAGCGCAGCCCCCCAGGACCGTGGGTGCTGGCCCCCACCACGCTGCTCTGCTGGAGGTCCAGCACCTCCAACCCAAGAGCCGCAGGGCTGGAGCAAGCTGCAATTTGTGCTTCGCAAATTGCAAGTGAGAGCAAGCCAGGGATGCTACCCCAGCACTGGGGGCAGAGCAAAATTCTGGAGAGGTGAGTCCCCCCGGGAGCAGGGACCGTGGCACAGCACCCTTCCTTCTCCCCATTTGCACACCACAGCTTCCCAATGCCTGGTTCAAACCACATTCTGCTGCACCCTCCAGCCTCTCCGAAACACCCCTCCAACTGGCAGCCTCCCTCTTTCCTCCCCCAACACACTGGGAAATAAAATCTTAACAGCAGGAGCTTAAACAGACTTGTCCGTGCACACAGCACCCTGGGGACACCCGTACCCGTTTGCCTCCTCTTCTGTCCCCAAAGACGGACCGCAGCCAGCCTGGCCCTGGCCCCCTCCCCAGTCCCCGAGCCCCGACTGCGTGGGGATGCTCCCTGCAGCCCCGGGCTGCGCTCCGCGCCGTGGGACGTCGCTCACGAGTGTCCGTGCGTGCCAGGCGTGTCCCTGGGGTGCAGAGGCAGCCACCGTGCACCCCGGCTGGGATCGATGCGTGGCAACGAGGAGAATCAATTTCTATAATTAAACTCCGCACTGCTGGGCTGTGTCCCTCCCGCCCTGCTCCCCCCAGCAGACGCGGCAGTGGGGACCCCCAAGGCAGCACCCACCTGGGTCCCTACAACAACAAAAGGCACCCAGGGCCTCCCTGCTTCCACGGCAAGGCTTCGGTACAGAGAATTTCTTGGTGGAAAAAGAAAGAGGCAGGCGCTGGTGGGTGTTTCCCACCAGGCTGGGCCTTTGCTGCGAGGCTGATGCTGCGAGCACCAGGGGAAAGGGAGGAAAAAAATGTGGGGGGACAGACGTGACTTCCCCACTGGGGTGGAGGTCTCCAGCCAGGACGGAGCAGGTTCGTGCCCCAGGCTCACACCTGCCCCAACACAGCAGAGAGGTGCCTTTATCCCCCTTTCCCTAAAGGGAAAAAAAACACATTTTGGGGGAGCTATGCAGCTTTCCTGCATGGGGAACCAGGACTGAGCCTGGCACCAATGTTAACCCCCCCACCAGCGCTAACCCCACCACCTCCCAGTCCAGTGCAATCACCAAGCCACTTCTTAGCACCAGAGCCACCCAGGCTGTCCCCCACGCTCTCCCCTTCCAGCCCAGCTCCCCAGGAGGGGAACGAGCATCTCCCAGACCATGACCAGGACATTCCAGAAAAAACAAACTGGGCGAGCATCCCTCCCTGCCCATCCTGCCTGGGAGGGGAGAGACAGCTCCTGACAAAGACTAAAGCTCCCTTTGCACAAAAACACCAGCCCTTCGGCAGCCCTGCTCTCCCTCCTCACTCGCTCGCCCCCCCAGGGAGGGGAATCACAGCCCACCAGCAGCTCCCTGGGGGAACAGGGCGCCTGTCAGAAGGAGCACAGAGCCTTTTCCACAGGCATGTGAACGCTGACAGCTTCAGGGGCAGTCTGGTGGGAAATAATTAGCAGACTGGAAATGTATTCCTCATTAAAATGAGGGAAGAGCCACCGCTGGGGCTGGAGCAACCATGTGGCTTCGGGCAGCTTCGGTGGGGGCACTGCCCTGAACCCCGGGCTGGGTTTGCCGGGGTGGGGGGGGATCCCACACAGCAGCCCCCGCACCAGCAGCGGTGTGAAAGCCATGGAGCAACCAAAGGGACTGAAAAGCATCCGCACCCCCAGGATCCAGGTGCTGGTAAGACCTTGAGCAAGTCTGGGGTCCCTGGGACTGACCCAGCTCTAGGGAAGGGCTGAATTCCCTGCCTGATGTCAGGGTAGGGGACACCCACCCCCTGCCCAGACCAGCTGAGCAGAGGGACCCCTTCCATCTCCATCCTTAAGCAAGGGGTGGCTGGATGTGACCCCCCCCGAGACACCCATGAAGGGGCACAGCTCCCAAGGGCCCCATGGCCGGTTCCAGGCGCGTTCCCGGGGCCAAGCACAGCCAAAACCAACTTCCCCGGGAGTTGGGTGCTGGGGCACCCACGCAGCGGCGGGGGGGGGGGGGGGGGCGGGGGCCGAAGCATCGCCACTCCCCAGCCTGTCTCACCGTAGCCAGGGTGAAAACAGAGAGAACAAAGAGGGGAGAGGCTGCGGGGCGAAGGCTGGGCGCTCCCCGCGGCAAAGGCAGACAAAGGGACCCCCAAAACCACAGGCAGCACAGCCCTGGCAGCGTCCCTGTCACCCACTGGGGTTGGCACGGGGCAGGGCAGCGCTGGTGCCCGCAGCACACCGTGCACACGCGTGGACACCCACGCCCACACCCACCCACGCCTGCTCCTGCGTGCACACACGGCAGGGGGAACAGACCCCACCGTGGCTCTCCTTTTACCCCCCAAACACGCGGGGAGCAGCTGGCCGTGGCACAGGGCAAGGGGAGGGCAGGCAGCCTTTGGAGTTATTTTAAGTTTCCCTCCCCGTCGCCTCCCCCCCACGCCCAAGCCCAGCCTGGGATGCACCAGATTTTTTTTTTCCTCCTCCTGCAAGGATGCTGAAAATATCTCACGAGGGGCGACCTGCAACCCCGCAGTTCATCCTGCCCTTTATGTCTCAGCAGCAGGGGGGTGGAAGGAAAAAAGGGGAGAGAGCAGGTAGGAGAGCAGCCCGCAGCCTCCCTCCTCCTCACCGCTCTGTCTTCCCAAGCTCGCAAAGAAAGGAAATCCAGAGCCCAGCAGCATCCAGCCCGGCTCGGTCAGCAAAACATCATGTTTAATGCACAATACAGCAACAACGGAGCTGAAACAGCCATAGGCACAATAACGGATTTCTTCGAGCATCCCCAGTGAGCCCCCGCCCCCAAACACCCCATCGCTCCGGCTCCCCGCACCAGCGTTTCTAGGACAGCGGCTCTCCAGCTACTTTATCCCCTCAGACCAAGTCGGCCCCGACAACAAACAATCCTGAGAAGCAGCATCACCGCCGGCACCGGCTCAGCATCCCCCAGCCCATCAGTCCCCTGTGCGGGGGGAGCCGCCGGCGGGGCACCGCATCCCCGGCGTGGGCATCCGAACCCCACGCACACCCCTCCAGAGCATCTCAACCCCACGCGCACCCTTCCTAGATGTCAGTTCACAGCCAGCAAACTCCAGCACCGGGAGCAGCGATTTTTTCCCCCCCCCGGTCATCAGCACCACTGCCCCGGCGACGTGGAGGGAGGAGGAAAAAAAACCACACAAATAAAAAAAATACCTGCTACTTAAGAATGGATGCACATAGTGAGAGTGACATGCCTTGAGAGGGTGTATTCCCCATTTCTGCTCTGCTTGCTTGCTTTCTTTTCTTTCCTTTCTCTCCGCGAGGGGCTCAGGCCCAGCCAACCATGGGAGACGGAGGCAGGAGTGCGAGCGAGCGGGAGCGCGGGTGCGAGCGCGCGCCGGGGTGTGTGCGCGTGGGAGCGCGCAGCTCGGCGATGTACAAAGGAACAAATGGGAAAAACACATTAGCTCATGATAGATTAATGTGCGGGGAGACGGCTCCCCCTCTCCGCTCCCTCTTAAAGGCCCCTACATTTTATTCAGCGATAGGTGGCTAGCCCAAATGCCAGGAGCGATGGGGTTGGCGTGCGGTTGCCACCACGTGCCATCACCCACTGACAGCGGGAGAGGCAGCCGGACCCGTGGGGGATGCACAGGAGAGGCAGCCCCGGGTGATGTGCCGGAGGAGGGTTCATAAGACGATATATACCTCGGAAGGGGACAGCAAAATAGCATTTGCACGTCTCTTGGGAGAGGGGCGGGATGGGTGGTATCCTGCCACGGTCCTGCACGGGCAGTGGTATTGCTTCTCCTGTAAAGATGAGTCGGGAGAAATGAAGCAAAAAGGTTGGTGGCAATGCTGCCAGCAAAGCCATGACCATACCTGGCCCCCTGGGACCAGCAGCTCCCAGCTAACGCAGCGACAGGGCTTGTCCGTTATTTGAAAACTGCAAATTCCCCGTACAAGCAGCCAGCAAAGCTCCTCTGTAGCAGAGCACCAATGGCATCAGGGCACCGGCGGCATCAGGGCACCGGCGCTGAGGCTCAGTCGCCTCCTGGCAGTGCCCACCGCGGTGGGGACCCAGCTACGGGCTCTGGGCACCCATGGTCCAGGGGGAGAACAGCCCCCATAGCGTGATGAGAACACAAAGGTGCCCCGCTGGCACCTCACCCCAGCTGGCACCTTCCTTGCCGAGAGAAACGAACCTAAGGTCCACCAGGGAGAACGGGGAGGGATAGGGCAGGAAAAAAAAAATAAATAAGCAGCCGCTTTGTTTTGCACAATTTCCCAGGACTAGTAAGGAGGGCTTGCAGGTTTTCTCCCCTTCCCTCCGCACCGGTGCTGCTCCCATCCCCATGGGAGAGGGGCTGTGGAGCCGACCAGCACCTCCCCAGCGAGGGGAAGGGGAGGTGGAGGAGACGCCAGCTAACCCTGACCCCTCGCAGCCCCCGCGCTCCCCGCAGTGTTGCATTAGCTGGAGAGCTGCTGCCCAGCGGCACGGGGGGAACGCGGCAACGCTGGCTCCATTAGAGAACATCCGTGGGGCAAAAGCCTTTTCCAGCGCCAGCAAAGTGCATCTTGATGGGGTTGACGTGCTCCTGACAGCAGGATGCCCCAGCACGCGTGGCCGGAGGGGGGGTCAGGGCATCCCAGGGCTGGCACGGGCTGCGCTCAGGGACGGAGCTCGCTGCAACGTGCTCGGTGATGTACCCCAGCAGGCTCGTCCCATGCTCCCAGGCAGCCCTACCATCTCAAAATCCAGCCCATTGCCACCTTGCACCCTTGCAACTGCATCTTGCTGTGGTGGGAGAGGGGGAGAAGGGGAGCTCTGCCTGCTGGCAGGGGGGACAGGATTGAGGGAGAAAAAAGATGAATGAAAAACGGGAATGGAAAGATTTGCCGTTAGACCTGGGAGCACTTCGGAGATGTAATAAGAGGTGAAGTGTTTATAACATGGAGTGAAATCCTCCAGTCTGTGTCTCGCTGGTAGGCAGATTAGAGGAGCTAAAGTTCCCCCCGGCATTAAAAGTCTCTCGTTTAATACCAAATCCTAATCTGCCGCTCTCTGAGAGATGCCACCGGGAAAGTCTGAACCATCCCATGCTGGAGGGGAGCGTGGCCGCCCTGCGGGGCCATCCCATATCCAGGGACCTGCCAAGCCAAGTTAATTAACCTCTGTGGGACAGATCCTGCCCTCCCCTCAGGCTCTGGGCTTTCCCACCGCAGACCCACACCGCTGCCTGGTGTGAACCCAGGGGCAGATTCCATTTGTACGGAGCATCAGGTGGGAAATTCAAGGAGAGAGGTGCAATCCACTCCCTCCTAGCGGTGGGAGCTGCCCTGGCCACCGAGGAGCAGATTAGAGACATTTTAGGGTATCTGGGATGGACATAAAACCGAGCAGCTGGGAAGGGCCAAGACAACCCGACACAAACCAGATGCTGTGACAGCTTCCCCGCACCACCGGCAAAGCCCCACGCATTCGGCACCAGCACCAGCAAACCCAGCCCTGGCACCGGGGCCACACCGGGGGGTGATGTCGGCTGACAGCTCCCCGACTTCGCAGCTTGCAGAGAGGCAGGGGTTTTGATCACGGCAGATCCAAGCGAGGCGGTGAAATGTCTCTAAATGAGCTGAAATGCGGTCTAATCGGCACATCTATTTTCTAACAAGTTACATATTCCCTTCAGAGCTCCAGTCATTTCAAAAACACATTAAGGAGAAATATTTGAAAGCTAAAATGTATTAAACAAGCACTTCATCCTCATCAGCAGAGAGGTTATAGACCTTTGCTGGTCTCCTTCCAATAACCTTGCATGCAAGATACCACGAGGCAATCTCCTGTTTTCAAAAACCCATTAAAAACACGTGCACGAGAGGCCGGTCCCAGGGACGAGGCTGGGTTGACATCTCCCCCCCCGAGCGCCTTTGCGGGGGCTGGCAGGGCAGGACGGGGCGGTCGTGGCCCCCGGGGGATCCCCTATGGCAGCCAACCCCGTGGGCAGGGGGCACGAGCCAGCCCCCACCCAAAATCACGGGAGTGACCTGAAAACATCCAAGGTTCCTTGGAAGAAAGCCAACAAGAGCAAGTCTGTCTATTTCTGTTTTCTGAGGCTTTGCAAAAGGGGAATGGAGAAGGAAGGTCCCGCAGCCACAAGGGAGAGGAATTTCATTTGAAAAGGAAGGCAGATATCGCGTATAACCACACGACGTCAAGAGCTGGCACTTCAGGAAAAGAGCCAACATCTCGGATCCATGTGAGAGCTGTGGGAATGGGATCCCATGGGGGCTGGCTTTCCCCAAAACACCCTCAATGCCAACCCTGCTGCAGAGACCTGCAGCCTTTTTCCTTTCCAATAAAGGAGGGAAAAGGAAGAAAAGAGGCTCCTAAACCTTCTCCTGTTCTCCCCAGCTCAGCTGCAGCCTCGCAGCAGCACAGTCGCCGTTTCACCCTCCAACTCCCAAACCCCCCCAACTCTGCAGAAGGGGCTCGAGGTCCCTTCATGGCTGGGCTGGATGGGAGGAACATGAAAGCTGAGCCTCTGATCTCAATTATTTATCATATATTTCTTTTTTTGTCTGACTTGTCCTAAAAAGTCCTTTGAAGCACCCGCCACAGGATGAGATATGGGTGCTCCTTGCCTTTAATTAGCCTTCCCGATGAACTAAGCCATCCTCATCCTCCCTCCTCTGCTGGGCAGCCCAAGCTGGCCGGAGCAACTCGCACCTCCAGCACGTGAGAAAGGTTTTGGGGAGCAGGAGCTCCTGCCATACGGCCCCAGCAAAGGGCCACAAATGCCACCTACAGATGGGGGGGGTCAGGATCACAGCCTCCCCCTCACCCAGGCCAGATCAGACCACCCCTGAGGATCCAGCACCCCAAAAGTTTAATACCATGATTCTAATAGGATGCTTTTATTCGCCCTACAACACCCTTTGTCTCGGTCTCAGCAAACTCCCCCAGCAAGGAGTTCCCAATCTACGCAACCATCAAAAAGGGTTTTCCTCTTACCAGTCTGACTCTACCACCCACTTCACCGGAGAGTCGCATCCCCCGTTAACAGGGCGCTTCACAGCAGGCAGTGCCAAACCTGCCCCCCACCAAGCATGGTTCAGGAAAAAAAAAAAATAAAAATTTTTAAAAAATTAAAAAAAAAAAAAAAAAAAAAAGAGCCCCAGCTTCTCTGCGCCCCATTCTTAAAACCCACCAGCTCCACCCAGGGGGAGGAACGAAGCGCCTGGCAGAGGCTGTAAATGGGAGCATTGATATGCGCAGCACCTGGGTATCCTGGGGGGGCTGTTGCTCTGAGGTTGTCCCCCACATTATCAACAGGTCTCACTGCTGCGTGTGTGGCAGCTCAGTCCAAAAAAAAAAAAAAAACCCATGGCTGTAAGCATAGAATCACAGAATTGTTTAGGTTGGAAAAAACCTTTAAGATCAAGTCCAACCGTCAAAAGCAGGGACAGGTTTAGGCTCTGTACATACAAATTTGGTGGGTGAAAGCCTATCCGTCCCACGTGCAATCCCTGCTGACCCATTCCAAAAGCAGGAGGGGGGCAGAAGTGAAATGAATTTGAGATATCTCAGGCTCAGCCCTGCCCTCCAGCACCGTCTCCGTCCCCCTTTGAAGCAAAGCCTGAGCATCTGAAGCACCAGAGTCTGCCTTGCTCATATTTTTAATATAGCTTCACACAGAGCCATCCCACACACATCTGTCCCCCTCGGCACAGGCTCACACTCACCCGCATGCCCAGCCCCTCGCCCACGCCGGCCACACAGCCACACGTTTCCATTTATAATGCACCCAGTCACGCACAAACCCTCGCATCTTCATCCCGCCACGCGCAGGCTTGGGGATGTGCCTCTTCTATTCCCCCTTCCAGACACACTCCATCTTCTTCCAGCATCCACCTGGAAAGCTTAAGAAAGCCTTTATGCTCCCTTCAAGCACCATTTGTATTGCCACCATCCAGCCCCTTTCCTCTTAAAAAACCACTCTCCACCCCGATTTCCCACTCCTGAACAGCCCCATTATGGGCAAAGAACTGCAGACCCACACCTATATTGCTACAGCCTCTAAATAAGGTCCATATTACTCCTCTCCCAAATGTAAAGCCCGGAAAACAGGCACAGAGCAGGGGAAGGGGCTTTGCCAGATCCCTCCGATGCTGGAGCCAGCCCAGGGTCCCTGCTCTGCCCCAGCTGCCTCAGCCCATGGAAATCTCTCTCTGAGAATGCAGGGAAGAGGCTGGAATGCTCCAGAAATGAGCTAGACAAGCAACAAAAGATAACTAGAAGAGGGGAAATATTGCAGAACCTGGATAAATTCTCCAGTCTGCCCCACACTAGGATAAAACCGGGAGGAGTTGGCCACCCAATTTCACAGTGACTAGTGAGGGCTTAATAACAGTTAAATAATATACGTATTGGCAGATGTTTATAAGCAGAGCCACCACCAGCAAATAGATTATATTGTCTCAGAAAGGGACCCTTTGCCGCCTCCATGTCCCTTCCCATCTGGAGCACGCGAAGAAGCCAACAGCCCCTCTCGGAGCCTGTCCGCGCCTGATTTCCACTGGGAACAGGTCTGCGAAATACACGTGTGCTCAACAAGCTCCAAAGACCGAGCAATCCCTGTCCCCCAGCCCTTCTGCAGCGAATCCAGGTGTGCGGAAGGGGGTGACCACCCCATCCCTGATGGAGGTGGGCAGCAGAAGCAGGCGACAACCTTCAACCGCAGCAGCTTGAAGGGGAAGGGGTTGAAACTGCAGAAATTCAAATCCTGAAAGAGGTGCCTTGGTCAGGGAGTTTGGACCCTCAGCATGTTGCTTAGGAAAGGAAAAAAAATTTCAGCCACAACATGGAAACCCAGATCCCGAGGTCTGAGCCAGATCCTCGCCCACCCACGGTCACGCCGGGATTGAGGATCACCTGCAGCGGCACACAGGTGGGATTATACGGCTATACCTATCACCGCACATCTGGATCGCGTGTCTGAATCCACCGGGATTGACCCGGGTATAGTGACTGCTGTATATAAATATCCAGCACTGCCACACCATTAAAGTCAGCCGGCAGCTGGAGCAAAGCCCCTGGGAGCTGGACCCGGGTCGTGGAGGGGATGCTGCGTCTCACGTGCTCTGGGACGCCGGACGGCAGAGGCCACGCAGGCGCGAGGCTCCTGGGGTGATGTGCTCCATCGGCAGCTCCCTGTCCCTGCCATTATCCGCTGCTTTCCTCTGGGCATCGGGAAGAGGAAAAGTCTCCATGGCAACTGAGGACAGATGTGACCACGACTCGTAATGGTGCTCCACAGCCGGCACGTTTTTGGGGGCTGAACGAGGCACCCAGGTACCAGACATGCTGCAAACCACCTGCGAGGAGACCTGCCTTCTGCCACCCCTGCAAGGAGGGGTGACCTATAATTGCCCAAATTTTACAGTAGGGAACCCAGGCAAGGTTACCCAGGGGAATTGGGGCTGGACCCCCACTTCTAATCCCCAGCCCAGTCTCTCCAGCTCAGCCGGGGTGCTGGGGCTGCCCTCTCCCCCACAGGTTTGAGAGGCAGGCTGCGAGGAGGAAGGTGGGATGTACTGTGAATTACGTTAAATTTTTGCAGGTTGTGGCCAGCTTCCTGGGCTAGCGTTAAAGAGGAGGCGCTAACTTTCATCAGCCGGTAGCCGGGTTTCTCTCTGCAAGTGCTGTGTGGGCAAAGAATTGTTGATGCATAATGTATGGACATCTGAGCAGGAGGGGGATGGAGGGAAGAGGATGAACAAGGAAAGGAGAGGGGCAGAAAAGAGGTTGAAAGAGTCAAGTGTCCTCTCTCTTCACCCTGGATTTGACATCTTTTCCTGCTACACACAGACCCTTTGCTCCCTAAAGCCTCACAAAACTCCCCACCCTCCCTGGTGCTGCTCCAGAGGACCTTCAGCCATGTCGAGGGCTGTCCCCAGAGTCTGGCCACTAAATGGGGACAGAGCCCCAGCAGTACTGCTCCTCAGGGGCTGAGCGGTTGTCAGCTGGTGACACAGCAGCCCACGGCCACAGGACAGACCTGCGCACAGGACCAACCGCTCCACATCCTTGCAAGAGATGTCCGAGCCTTCCCCTTTCCCACAGAGTCATCCCAGAAGCCACCCTATACAGGAGAAGAAAAGCCAGATGCTTTACGAGGTTTGATTTCTTCCTGCAGCTTTAAGAGGATTTTCTCATTAGAAGGAGCAGCTTTGCTGATTGCAGAGATGACCGATATTTCCACTAACCAGGCAAGAAATCCTGCACTGACCCCCAGCCGTTGTGGCCTGGGGGAAGGACAGGCTTGGGGCTCACCACACTCGGCTGACTCGATCCTTCCTCTCTTTTATTGCTCAGGATACCACCAGCCTTGCCACTAGCAGACCCAGCTTAGGAGGCAATAGCAGGGTCTTCCATTGAACAGAGAGGGGGAAAAAAAAAAAACAAAGCCACCTGTATCAAGCTGGCCCTGGCCTTAGGACAATGTTGGGGATGTAGGAGCAGCCAAGAGGAAAACCTGCTGGAAAACCTGCCCTGGTCACAGCACAGGACTCCCCCGTGCCTGGGACCTGCTGGCAGAGCCATGCATGACTCTTGTCCCAGCGAGGACAGCAAGGAGAAGACATTAGTATGGATGATGGAAATTAATTTAGTTCACAGGTATCTTACTAGTCACTAGGATTTAGTGAAGGTTGTGGGAAACAGGAGCCATCAGGAAGGTTCCCTCCTGCTGCAGGGATTTCTCCGAAGCCTCAGGGCAGCTCAGGAGAAAGCCAAGGCAGGTGGTGGGAAGTTCAGCATTGGGACAAGAGAGACGAGTTATCACGGGCTGATCACAGGCAGATGCTGACAGTTAAAAGGGAAGGAGGCATGCTGGGGCAAGTGGGGAGAGGGGGTAGAAAGCTATGAGAGCAAAAAGCAGCAGCTAATTTTTTTTTTTTTTTTGTGCTGGGAGGAGGAAGGGCAGCAGAGAGGAGCAAAGAGAAGAGCCACATCCACAGCAGCATCCAGCGTGGGCGTGCTTGGGGCAAAATGATGTTCGTCAAGGGCAGCCCTGCACTGCTGGAGACAGAAGCCGAGGAGACCCCAGCGATGGGGACTGGGAAGAGCAGAGTTTGGGCAAAATTCTCTGCCAGAAAAAAAAAGGGGGGGGGCTGTTAGGATTAAGACACTGTGGAAAGGGAAATGCAAGGAGAGAGCTGAGTCACAGCTAACACCTCACTCACGGGTAAATGCCACAGCCTGAGCAGAGCAGCAGAGCAGCGCTGTCTGCAGCAACCAGAAAAGAAAGGAAAAAGCGTAGGGTAGAGGACTCAGAGGCAGGGATTAAATATTATTTACCATGGCTGTGCTTGAGCTGATGGCTAGACAGCCACCAGGAGACAGCACAGAGGCAATCCTGAGTCATTAGCAGACATGTAGCAAGCGCTCGCAGACCCTGGCTTCTCCTCCCAGTGCCCTGAAGTAAAAGCATGCGATGGAGAAAGAATCGAATCGGAGCCAGCAATAACTCGGATTTCTCCAGGTCCTCGCTCTCCTGAAGCAGAATTTTCCCTGCCTCAGGTGAGAGGGTCCTTGGGCTGCCCATGACATCCACGGCACCGGCCTGTTTGCGAGGGGCTGCCCTGGGTGGGAGGATGCCTGTGAATCACATGCTGCACGGGGCGGCCACGCTGGGAGAGCTCAGAAGGTGGAAATGCCTAAAAAGAGCGAGTTCGAAGGCTATTTCTGTAGCAGAAGGAACCAGAAATCTGGGTCAGAAGGGATAGGACACACGTCAGTGGCTTCCTAGATGAGAAAGACACATTTCTCCAAACTTGGAGGACAAGGTCCCCCATCCCAGCAGCTCAGCCGTGCCCCGCTGCCGAGCTCAGGGTCTCGGGGCATCCCCAGCTGGGGGTCAAGGACTCAGTGCCATCCCCAGCAACACCCTGGGACTGCAAAGCACATAAAAAGAAGAGTTAAGGAGGTTACAGGGATCTGCCTTTTACATATGGGTTAACAGAGACAGGTCGATTCTGCCCAAAGCCACATGGCTGGTCAATACCGAAGCATGCCTGAAGTCCATTTTCCCCCAGTGCCATGCTGTGCTCACCCCGGGAGGGCGAGGCGATGGGCAGCAGTTTGGGATGACATGTTCCACGGCAATCAATAAGCAACAGGAACATTGCATGAGGTTTTCTTCTTGCTTCCCACTGACTCACTGATCTGGACTTGGCAATTCAAGTATTGTTGATTATCTCTCCTGCCATACAAAAAGAAGGTTTTTGGCAAAGATTTCTAGAAAACTTGGGTTCATCCCAGTACAAATGAGGAAAACTTTTGAAAAGTCAAAAATGCACAGGATGGGAAAAATCTTTTCCTGAAAAGCTAAAGCTAGCTGACTGCATGTCTCCTCTTCCCTATGAAGGCAGCAGCATCTTCCTGTGGTCATGGTACTTCTTCCATTTGATTTATACAGTAAACCACCCTTCTTCCCAGTTTCCTTGCCCTGGCCTCTCTCCTTCAGCTGGAAAGAAACTCCCTTGAATTTGTAAGAGGACAGAGAGGCAGGCAAAGCCACATGCAAGGTGAATCCATTTCTAAGAGGAATTTGCAAGATGTTGGTGAGGAAACCAGCTCTGATAGACTTTTCCCTCCCTTGTTTTCCTGAAATGCAGCAGCAGCCGCCAGCCGACTGTAGCTTTAAATCAGAGACAGGCTGATCCCCAGGATAGCAGCTGGAAAGGGCATATCCATAGCTCTGACAGGGATAAGAGCCTCTGCAGTCCCTGGGAATTAGCAAAGATGGGCTCACAGAGTGGAGCCTGCCTGGCTGCAGGTATTTAAGAGGCTGCAGAGATGATGTTCAGCCCCATGAGCTGGACAGGATGCAGAACAGGAGTCAAACGCACGATGCAGAGGGAGCTGCAGAGGACCAGCGAGCTCAGCTCACCCAGCACCAGGACCGATGCGACAAGACTTGGCTTGGACCATGACCAGGAGGGCGCAGCCTGTACAGAGGGAAGGGCTCGTTCCTCCTTCCTGCCAGAGCTCAGCGCTTTGCACTGGGGAGCATCAGCCGCAAAGGAAGAGCTAGAAAACTAAACCAAAACACACCCCCAAAAAAACGTGGGAATGCCGCAGCGGGGCAGGAGTGCCGGTACTCACACACCCCTGACTGCTCCCTGCATGCATCTAAGCCGCAAAGGAGTTCCCGATACGATGCTCTTTGGGATGGAAACGCCAATCACATTTCCCTTCAATGTGACCTTATCAGGGTTGGGCTTGCCAGCCAAAGCTAATTAAATCCTGGATGCAGTCACTGCTTAAATGAAAGTTTGTTTCCTGCAATAGCAAAGCCAAGGATGGAGGCAGCCCGTGTTCTCTTGTATCTAGCAAGAACATCTGCCACAGCCAACTCGCAGTGGTCCTACCTGCTCCATGGCTGTGTGCCCAGGGCAGCGAGAGGCCCCTTCCCTGGGTCTGCCCAGGCTTAACATCCCCGGTGTTTGCAAGAGGCAGGTAATGTACATGAGGGGTCAGACGCAGGAACCAGCTGCAATTCCCAGGGTGGGAGGTGTTGCCTTTCTTTAGCATCAAGCCCTGCCTGGGGTTACGTGATGCTACCAGTGGGCACCAGGGCCTTTGCGAGAGCTCAGGGCAGCCCCAGAGCTTTGCATTGCATGTTTTGTTGCTATACCGATGCAGCACAAGGCATTGCAGAAACAACCTGGATCCCAAAAGCAATGGCTGTCTCAAGAGATTACAGTCCAGCTGCAACACAAAGTTACCTTGAAGACAGTTGGCTGTGTTTGCATAGCCAGCGTGCATTTCAGAGCTGCAAAAGAAACTTTACTTTGACTTCCAGCTCACAGGGGCTGGCAGAAGGCAGCCAGGAAAGGCAGCTCTTACCCCTTAGCCTAACCCTGCCCAGGAGGCAAAACCATCAGTCAGACACCTTCCAGTACCTGATGAACAAAGGGAAACAAAGAATAAAAAGAAGAGATGGGGGCCCAGCAAAGCCCCTCGGTGTTTCTGGCACACTGGTCCCCCATGAAAGCTCATGGCTCTGCCAAGGAGCCTGCAGCCCAGAAGTGATCCCAGGCAGTGCCTGGCCCCATTTCCATGACCCAAAATCAACAGGAGGAAATCACCCAGACTGTTGCAATGAGTGCTGTATTAGGAGATCTTTACCACAGGACAGGAGTATTAAAATGCCACTTGAAATCCGGGGATGCTCAGGTACAGCAATATGCTTTTTCTCTTCTGGTTTCCTCCAGCTAATCCCACCTGCTCTGCATGTGGCTACTGCTTTAAGGAGACTTCAAAAGGCATCACAGCTTTAAAATGTTGGGGAAACCTCCCTAATCTACCTTCTACATCACTAAGTCCCAAGTTCTAAGAAGGCCTCGCAAGCATTAACCCAACAGCTAGAGTCTATCCCCTCAGCATGGGGAATAGCACGATACTTTAAAGCTAAGCAGAGAGGATGATCATACAGTTAAAGAACTGACAGAAAACCTGATAGTCAGGGATCTAGTCCCATCTGCCATATGCTTCCTCTGGGACTCTTCATCTCTATTTTTGGGCGATCCATACTTGCCTGCCGCTGAGGGAAGGTGGGTGGTGGGGAGGCTATCACAAGCTGTTGCGCTTTGCGGGACTTTTTTAGTGTTCTTATGAAAGCTGGGTACCAATTTGCAGAGTAAATTGGATAGCCTCGTCATCCCAAGATGTGTCCATTGAGTACGGTCTGTATGAGCTCTGGCAACCACAGCCCAGTCTGGTTGGGAGCAGCAGAAGCTGCTGGCGACAAGGGCTGAGGAGCGTCGTGGACATCCAGGGCTGGACACCAAGGGGTTCTGCAGACCAGAGCAGTGTGCGCTGCACAGGGCAGGGAGGGGAGGAACCAGGACCTGCCAAACCCTCAGAGTTGGGCAGGTTTGATCTGGCTCCATTCGCAACATCAGTTTCTGACACCAGGACCTGGCACGTTCTCCCTAAAAAGCTCAGAGTCAAGCAGGGAAAGAGCAAGGAGGAGATGAAAGCTTAAAAAAAAAATGTGCTTACATGCTCTCACCCCTAATTCAACCTGTCTAGAAACCAGCTCTCCAATAAGCCCGTTCAATACCACTTGAGTCAAGAAGATGCAGCAGATAAATCATATTCCTGAGATAGAAGAGGCTACAGCCAGAGCCTGGCCATGCGAGTGCAGGGGATGCATGCCAGGCAAGGAGGAGGTAACATGGAAAACCTGTCTCACTGCAGGAGGTTTGCACACCCAGGTTCAGGTTTTTGGGCAACAACCTCACCCACACAGGTGCCGCAGCCGGCACCTGGGTGGCTGGTTGCTTCTCCCCCATCCATCATCCCGCAGGGCCGAAGGCTGCCATTAGCCAAGGAGAAGGGAAGGAGCTGGAGCCATCCTTGCTCTCACGCATAGGTGCCTTCTCTTTTGCAAACATTGCCAATCAGAGAAGAAAGTGGGATGAAAACAGCTCCCGAGGGAGAGCGGGCAGCTGGAGACGGCAGGAGAGGAGGGAGGAGGCAGGGGGAGGAATCCCGAGATGCCTCGCTACCGAGTTCACACTGAGTGGAATTGCTGGCAATTTTGTAACAGAAAAACAATTTGTGTGAATCTTGGGGGAATAAAAAAAAAAAAAGAGCCTGTCAGCAGGGTTGGAGGCAGGAGGGGAGAGGCGATGCCAGGGGCACCATGCACCAAGCGAGGGGCACCACAATGGTGCCCAGAGGCAGGAGAGGAGATCGGACTGGGAACTAAGTCTGCCCAAGCCCACCATGGTGCTCGGCAGCACCCTTCAGCTCCACAACCCATCTGCATCTCAATATCCATCAGGCCCTGCAAGGTGAGCATCCACCCAGCACACCCGGGTGCAAAGCAGCTCCACGCCACTGTCAGCGGTGCCGATAGCCGCCGTGAGTCCAGATCCAGAGGTAATCGCAGACCTCGTTACAGCCAAGCAGCCTACAAAGTATTTTTTCCAGGCTCAATGGAAGAAAAAATTAAGCCCATGCACTATATAGAGCGGCTACACTACAGAAGTTACTGCCTAAGCCTTTAGCTGGCAAAGCCCAAGGATTTCCCCCCAGAGCCAAAGAAGTCATGAACACGTGCACAGACCCCAGGGCAAGGCTGGATCAACGCCGCTCTCCCCACCCGGGCAGGATTGCACCGAGCTGGCGTTAACGATCACGCAACCAAGGTCTGCAAAGAAGCAGAGGGATGGTGTTTATTGAGTCCAGAACTCACCAGAATGACAGATTTAGGGTATTCTGCACAGAAACCAGACCTGTTTGATGGTTGCTCCTGTTGCCCTGGAGACACGACAGGCCTCAGCATTATTTATGCTTTTTCAATGACCAAGACAGCACCAGGATGATATGGCTCATTGATTTCCCTAATGAAAATCTTGGTGAACCATAATGTCGGACCACAAAATAGTGGTGGATCATATGAGCCAAAGAAGAGTCAGCATGAACTGATGTTACACTTGGATGGATCAAAACCAGGATCTTCCCCACCTGCACATGGAGCCAGGGAAATAACTGCAACCCACATGAATGAGCCAGCATTCATCTCCACTGGTGCCAGGAATCCTGGCATCTCCTAAGCCACAGTGCTTTCCTAAGCGATTTTTCCCATTAATGGACCAAACTGCAGAAGAGCAAGGAGTTTCATCCCTCCACCTGATGCTTTGATAAAATGCCTGAAGTACAAAGATCCTAAATCCCAGTAAACCAAGCTCATCACCACAGGCATGCAGGAAGAATGGGTGGGGATGCCAACCCCCTTAAACATCAATAATTACTATGCCTGAAAAATACATACTTTATATATATATATTTAGGAAACCTAGAAGAATAGAGGGGTGGGTGTGGAAAAATTCCAAATTTCTTCTCCCAAATTATCAGCAAACTGCCTCCTGCAAAGCTGACAGTCAGAAACAAAACAGTCATTACACTACAAACCGCTGACGGGAGGGAAGAGAGCTGTCAGGCAGGTTTGTGATTAGATATTAAACACACAAGTCAGAGCTGCAGCCTAAAGAAGAGCAGACCAGGGGGTCAGCGGGAGCTGGGTGGCTCCAGGGAAACCACAGCCCAGCCACAGGCAGCGGAGAGATGCGATGGGACAGTAAAAGCAGACAGAAAGGAGCTCAGAAGATGGCGGAAATGGGCAACTGGGGTGGGGAGTCCCCACTGGCAGTGAAAAAATCCTGGATAAAGCAGGTGGGGAACAAGGGAGCTGTTTTTCTTGGGTTTTCTGGCATCAGGCTGAGTGCGCAGCCAAGACACCAGTCAAAGCACACGCCTAGCTGAGCAGAACCCGCTCTCTGCTTTTTTGGGAGAAGGGCAGGAGCCACAGCGGGCCAGGGCTGTGGAGCAGGGAGACAACCTGGGACCCCCCAGGTTTAGCTGCAGTGGAGGTGTTTGTCTGTCCCCATGAGACATGTCCATCCCTGGCCAGGACGGGATGTGCCAAGGGCTCGGTCCCAGGGGATGGGAGGGATGAGGGTGGCAGCAACCAGCAAACTGCTCTCCTCACTGGGTCTTGCTCTGCCAGGAGCCGCTACAAAACACACCAGCATGGCAAATCCACCCAAGGACACCACAGGTCCATCAGCAAAAGGGACCGACCTTTGCCAGCAGCTCCTGAGCCCGGTTACAGGCAGATGCGACACATCTATTTGCAGCAGAGACCAGCCCTACCTTCAGCAGCTCTGCAGTTTCCATAGCTATTGCACGAAGGCACCACCACTTCCCCAAACCTCCCAGGCGACCCTGCAGGAAGCCAACACAGGTTACAGTGCTGGTCACAGCTTCCAGAAAAAAAAGAAATAAAAAAATAAATAAAACCCATCCAAACTCTGCTTGCAAGCAGCCCCTCACCTGGGTTAGAGGGGATGCTGTTGCAGCTTCACCCATTGAAGCTGCCCGAGCAAACCCCATCCTGCGGCGCTGGCACCCACAGAAGGTGGGGAGGCAGCAGGGAGGCTGATGACACTGGGGTTTGTTTAGTCTGAACGAGAGGAGACCAAGGAAGACATGATGAAAGCCCTCAAAGACATAAAGGGCAGCAGCAGAGGACAGTAATAATCTGTTCTTTGTGTCTGCTGCGGAAAGGACAAGAAATAATGGGCTTAAACTGCAGCAAGGGAGGTTTTGACTAGATGGTAAGAAAAACTTTCTAATAATAAGGACTATTAGAGCCCTCTGACAGACAGCCCAGGGACACAGTGGGATCTCCGTCACTGGAGGCTTTTAAGAACAAGGCAGACAAATATCTGTCAGAAATTATATAGGAATAGTTGATCCTGCCTTGGGGCAGGGGATAAATTAAATTACCTTTTAAGGTCCCCTCCAGCTCTCCCCTTCTGCAATTCCTTGTTAGCTCTGTCACCGAAGGCTGTATGCCTTTAAGAAGAAAGCATCTCCCTAAGAAAACAAGCACATCTATCATCAGAAAAGTGCTGTCATTAGCAAAGCTAACAAGGCCAGTGCACAGAGCTGTGCAGAGGTGAAGACCCACCAACCCAGGCACAAAGATGCAGGATTGATTTGCTCAACGAGCAACTGGTCACCCCGCGAAATGGGGCACTGACTCCCTGCAAAGGTGTCTGGGAGGAGAAACCCTCAGCCAGGGCAGGAGCCTTGGGCAGCAAAGTCCAGAGGTAAAGGAGCCCTCCTGGAGGAAAGGACTCTTAGATTAAGCAAAGTATTTCAGACAGGGGGAAAAACACACTATAAGGCAAGATTTTTTTTTTTTTGCTTGACCACTCTTTAGCACATTCTAGGAGTGTTTAGTTCCCACTGGCTTGAGTAATGGCATGGCCGAGCTCTGGCCCAGCATGCCAGGAGTATCTAGAGCTACAGACGAGCTCTGTCTATCCCAGGAGATGTACCCACATGTGGGAAGAGGCTGCCTGGAGACTAGCAGGACTGATTTGCAGTTTAGAGCATCCAATTGTGCAAACAGTGACAGGATTTCCCTTCTCTTTCAAAGAAGAGCTCTTTCTTCATGTCAGCTATTTAGCATAAAGCGAACAAGCGAGCCAGACCCATCTCCCACCTCCTGTAGCCTTTATTCCCCACTGAGCCGCTTGTCAGCTGTTTGCTGATCGGGTGCATAACTCTATCTGGGAGCGTTATCTCATGCAGGGCCGAGGAAAGGGCTGCCTGACCCTCCCTGGGGGCGGGGGGGGGGGGCACCCTCCCCCCACCAGGCCAGCATGGGATGTATATTCTTGAGGTCCAGGTTGGCTGTCTGTTTGGGCATTTTGGAGTGGTTTATGGCCAGGCTGCAGACAGCAGGGCTGCAGCCGGTCCCTCTTGCCCAGCCGGCAAAGGGGGGGGACCGTGCTGATGGGCTCAGTGCCTTGCCAATGCCATCATACAATAAATCTGCAGGGTTCTCTGGAGATAGCTATCTAGACATGGGAGAGGTTGGGCACAGCTTCCCAAGGGACCTGCTAGTGAGTCTGGAGCCTGATGAGACACCCAGGGAGCCTGGGAGGGAAGGGGGACAGTGACTTACCTGCAGCCCAGCAGCAAGTCCCTAGTAAAGCTAGGAAGACACCACTAACTTGGGTACCTCTCTTGTCCCAGGCTGGCACACCGACCTCCTCCTGGGTCTGAGACAGGAGACAAAAACCAGCATTTAGCAGTAACCTCCGTTCTGGCCATGAAGGCTCCCATGTGTCCCTGCCCTAACAAAAGTGGCTGAGTTTTTTCCAGGCACCTCCAACCTCCATAAGGAGGCACTAATGCCTCAGACCAGGTGGGATTCCAGATCCAGGGCAAAAGACAAACCTACCTGGGACCTTTATGGGTCTCACCAGCTTCTGTCTATGCAGGAATCCTGCAGGACTGGGGATATACATATACTTACACACAGGTGTTGCTGCAGGGAGCAGCATCTGCACACCAAACTGAAGCATGCAAGCACACTCGAGTGCTTCCACCAAGCAGCATGTGGACCCTTTGGCACCCACACATGCTCCCAGGTTGTGGGGCCACTGCTGCTTCAGTCCCTCCGCCTCTGGAGGGTGATGCTGTGAATGAGAATCAGGTGCAGGCAGGGCCATGGGGAAAAGCAGGTACCTGGTCACTATAGAAACCGGCTGCAGGAGGATGGAGAGGAGGGAGATGGGGTGCAGATCCCCACCACGCTGCTTCCCCAAGCAACACCATCTTCCCTTGGCCCTGAGCTGACAGCCCCCACCAGCCATGCTGGTTTTGAATCACACAGCTTACTGGAACCAGCTCTCCCTGCCCAGGGATAGAGATAAGGCACAAGGGGTGGTGCAGGCTTTGTGGCTCCCCGATGAGATATTCAGCCTCCCCAAGCCTTGGGGCTTCACCTCTGTAGCAAAGAAAAACAGCCTTTCCCTGCCAGGTTGCTCTGAATACAAATTTATCGATAGCTGCTTGTGATGGATATATGGCAGGGGGTGGCAGCACTGCCCAAGATGAGCATGGCATAACTTTGGGCAGTAAGCAGTGTTAAAGGAGTACACAACCCACCAGCCCCAGCCTTCTCCTCCCCAGTTTCAACCTGGGATATAGCCAGGAGGACATGAAACATCCAGCCCAGGCTGGGGTCTGGAGCAGTTCAGTGAGCCTGGAGACAGGGAATGCAATGAGCACAGCCCCCACTCCTCCAGAAAGCTCAGGGCATTTCACAAACCCTCATTAGCAAAGCCAGGAGCAGGGTGATGGCATTATTACTATTTTAAAGGAGGGAAGGGGGCGAGAGATGGGGCAGGTGGCATATGGTACGTGACTCCCAGCCCATTGCCCTCCTTCCCTCGGCTGCCCAGCCGTGGGTATTGCAGCCCTACATATGCGATCAAATCACCGTGACCTACAAATTAGCTTCTAGACCCATTTTATGCTAAATGGTGTAGGAATACAACAGACTCTGGCAAGACTTCAAATTAAGGCTGCCAATTAATGATCCTCTTGGGGCTAATTAAATATTACTTTCCATAGCACTTTTCCCCTCCCCTAAATACTTTGCCAACTACTTCCAGAGCCAGCACAACACAGCTGCCTGGGGCAGATGGCAGCAGCCACAGCGTGTGGGGACCCTCCGTGGTACCCAGGCGGGCACCTCTGCATCCACACACCCTTTCAAGTTCTAACACAGGCTGAAATGATTTGATTTTGGAGTGATCAGTGGGTAAATTGGCCTTGCAAGATTTCAATCAATGGTCCCCTGAAGTCAAGAGCTTGCAATTCCTTCTACTTTGACTGAAATGCCTTTAAAGATGTGAATTATACAAGCAGAGAGATGACGGGGAGTGATGGGTGGCAGATTCTCACCTGTCTAGATCAGCAGGTGACAACAGGTCCCTGCACTACAGGCTCCTGCGACAAGGCAGCAATGCCTGCAGGTTTAACCCTGCCACGAGCCACACAGCAAGCAACAGCTTTTTCTTCTCCCCAGAGTCTCCCTGACCCAGTTTTGGGGTCTCTGGAAGGCCAAGGGCACACACACCATGCAGCAAGAGGAGACCTCAGGGGACTCACCCCACAGCAGCATCAGCAATTCCCCTTCACGCCAGCCTTCTGTCAGGGAGGACAAGACTTGGGAAATTAGAGAAAAAACAAAGCTCAGTGAGAACACGGCTGTCCAAACAGCCTTCCTCCTCGCTCCCAGCAAGATGCCAAATGCTGCTGGCAACTCCCAAAACCAGGGAGTTACAGCACCAGCACTGGGAGCAGCAGGCTTGCAGGAGGGTCAATAGCCAGGAGTGCTTCAAAACATTTTGCAGATTACAAAATGGAAGCCGGCAGAGGAAAAGCTGCATTTCCAAGGATGCTCAGCTAGCTGAAAAATGCTGAAAGTTGGGTTTGCCTGCAGACAGCCAAGGGCCATCACCAGTCTGGTCCTGGAGTTACACCTACAGGCACTCAGAGTGACCCAGCCTTTCCCAAAACACAGAAGCTCCAGTGAAGCAGCAGTATCCCCAGGTAAACGTGCCCAACACACACCTGAGTCTGCAGAAAGCCTGAAACCATTGCTCTGCATAGAGCAAGGTTTGGGGCTTTATTTTTTTTAAAGCACATTTTTAGTTCAAAAGCTGCAACAGCACTAAAGAGCAGAAGTGCTGCAAGGAGGCAGAGCCAGGAGAAGTGGGGCATGGGGGTGCTTCCCCGAGCTCCTGTGTTCTCCAAATTCAGCTCTGGAAACCAAACAGCTCCCACGGCCTCCAAGCAGGCAGAAGACAGGCATTGGCAGAGGGCAGCATGTGCGGGAAGCCTCCCTGCCCGCAGCCCTGCGGGCAAATAAAGGGCATAGTCCCCTGAGCTGGCAGCCAGGGCTGCTGGCCAGTGCTAAGTCACTGAGACAAATTTTAAAAGGGTAGAAGGGGAAAAGAAAAAAAAAAAGCAGGAAAGAAAAGAAGAAAGAATGAGAGATGAGAAAACATCTCGGCTGGTACAGCCAGCCCTTGAGCCCCAGGAGAGCATCAGCTACTGGGCTTCTCCTCCCGTTTCCATAGCAACACAATTTGGTGCTCTTTAGAAGAGCTCGCTCCCCTCTCTCCCCCAGTTAATTTTATTTCGTGTTTTGAAATAAAAGTGGTTGATATGGCTTTTGTCTCAGGAGCCTCATGGGTGGGGGGAGAAAAGGAAGAATATCAGCAGATCTGAAGGGGCTGCAGAGGGGAAAGGGGGACCTGGACCCACCACCCCACCCCCAAAATCGGCCATCCTGGAAAAGCAGCTTTGCTGGGTCCATCAAGTGCTCCTGGGCTAAGGCCCATTGGGGTGCTGCCTGTGAATCGCAGGGTGGTCTCCTCCCTTAGAGGTGACAGGCTGGAGATGGGTGCCAGCCCCATCACTCACCCCCTGACCTTGGGAAACACCCCAGGACCTCGACTCCCCTCATGTGAGCTGGATGCCACCCCCCTCCTTTTGCCCATCCCATCCCTCCACGCAGGGCAGACCCACCTCTGGCCGTGCGGATGCAGTGCTCCCCCCCCAGCACCCATCCCACGCAAACAGGAGCGCCCACCCCCAAGGACCCAGCACAACACCCCAAGTCCAGCCACGATATATTGTGTGCAATAAAGAACACAGTGGCTGCCACCCTGAGCCCTCCTGCTCCAAAAATCCTCCCTTTCCCAGATAGACCTCCAGGCTGGGAGCAGGGAAGGAGCTGAGAGACACAGAGCCAGCACAGCCAGGTAGTAAGAGCACAGACCACCCCCTTCACCTTTACAAGGTATTTCCTACACCAGAAACACGCATCGGAGCTGCCCTTCCCCAACACTCGCCCACAGGACCGGGACCTGCCGAAATCCACGCACGCAGACCCACGGCTGCTCGGACTCGGAGCAGGGATGCACACTCAGCCTGAAGCTGCTGCTCAGCTCCTCGCGAGCATTCGGGCTAATGAACGCAAATGCATCTGTTAGTTGCTAACAGTAGGGCTGTTTGGGAATGTTTTGATTCAATATTTTTCATAGAAAATTCCAACTGGTTGAGATTGAACTCGTTTGCCTGAAATAATTGATGTGGAGAAGTTTTCCAGTTAAAGGAAAAGGACTGAGAAGAAACGTGTTGGAATTTTACTTCTTTTAAACTATAATACATTGTATTTCACAATTTAATTTATAGGGAAGGAATGTTAAGAGAGATCAAGTCAATGTTTTGAAGTGGTAGGAAGAAAAATATTTCAGTAATCAGATAGCTCTGTGGATTTTTCCACTGACTTTAAAAAAAAAAAAACACACAAAACACTAGACACCTTTTTTATCCCAACCAAGAATGGGAAAACACTTTGAAATCTCAGTCCTTGTAGCAAAAAAGCTGCCCACCCCCAGAAAGCACCCTGGTAGTGACCAGCCAGGGCAGGTCCCAGCCCGGATGAGGGTCTCAGCAATCCTCCACCTCCAAACCCCACCACAGCCACCACAAGGCACTGGGTGCTGCAGGTGTCCGAGTGGCTTTATGGGACCCATCAGGTCCCTCAGAGCTTTGCTTGAAGGAAGCCTCAGGCTGGGCAGGGGGAGAAGCTCCTGTTTCATCCCAACCTCCAGGCCCACCTCGGTCACGGAGCAGGGTCTGGCAGCAGGAGGGCAGGCAGCAGCTCCAGGATGGGGAAGGGGGCAGGAGAAAAACCTTGCCTCTACAACAGCCCTGACCTCCTGCTCTGCCACCACATCCCTTACTGCCAGGTGACACAGCCACCATCTCCCTTGGGAGAAGAAAAAAAAAAAAAAGCAGCCCCTGACCCCATACATTACCCTACACAGGGAGAAGGCAGGATGCTGCCCAGCCCACCCCCGCCTCCAGCACCGCAACACCACCACCTCTCAGCTAAAGCACAACGGAGAAAGTGAGCAAAACCCACGCATTTCTGGGCACCAGCCCCCCTACCTGAGACGAGCAGACCCCCGGAGCAGCAGCAGGAGCACAGGCAGCACAGTCCTGCCTGCACTTACCGGGCAGATATTGCCACCGTGTGGGCAGGGCTCGCAAGCACCAGCTGCAGCAAGTCAGGGAAAATCCTGAAAGCTCTTAATTAGGTTCCTCCTTGATAAAAAAAAAAAAAAAAAAAAAAAAAAATTAAATTGTCCCTGCCGACCCGGGAGGTTATTGCTGTGCAGCCCCTCCTGAGAGCAGTGCTGGTGCTGCGGGGCGAAGCAGGAGCTGATGCAGCGAGAGCATCGTCACCCCACGTTTTGCATACCCCATGGGCTTGTGGCTCTTCCTAAAGCAGCCGTGAAGGGTGACGGAGGAAATAAGTCTATTATCAGCCGGTTTAATTGCACTGAGTGGGGTCCTCAGCTCCCCTGGGAAACAGTTCACGGGTGGGGAGGGCAGCGGCCAGGTTGAAAACTCCTGAGAGCAAAGGGGGAAAAGGGTGGGGTGGAAAATAAAGATGCGCTCAAGGTTATGCAGAAGGCTGGAGGGACAGCTCTGCCTGCTGCCTCCAAGAGACCCCGGAGCAACCGCTCTCATCTCTGCTTGCTGGAGCTGGGGACCCCACGACTGCCTGTGCACATGCTTGGGAAAGGGATGAGACAGAACAGGGAACGCTTTTGCATGCAAGAAAAGACTAGCTGGCCTGCTGAAAACACCCCGCAGGTCTGGGTGCTTGTAACATGCTGGTAAGTAGCACCCAGGGAACAGGATGGGTGTCTTTGGGCCAGAAACCTGGCAAAGCGAGGAGCAAAAGTCAGCCTGGGCATTGGGGAGCTCCCACTCAGACTCCTTCATCTCTCAGATTGCTGCATGGGGACACATCCAGAAAGGAGAGGTGCTGGGGGACCCCTCTTCCCTCTCCCAGGGAAATGTTGCTAGCCAAGAAACACGGAAAACTGCGAGGCTGTCGGACGGCGAGGGCTGCCACGGAGAACAGCCATGGTCCCTCCTGGCTTTAAAGCCTATGGGAAAGTATAAATAGCAGTCAAAAAGCTGCTGCTACATGAGCAGATGGATTAAGCAGAGTTACGGGAGAGATATATATATCTCTGTACATATAAACGTGTGCGTACGTGTGTGTGTGCTCAGATATACAGTCCCCGCTAAAGCCCCCAGATCATACATGGGACCGGGAAGGGACTTCGTGCTCCGACTTCATTTCTCTGCCTTTATAGTTGCCAGAAAACACTCGGGGGGATATGACTGCAGGACTGAGGCTTTGGGAGATTGGGAAATGGTAATAATAGCTTATTTATTTGTTTTTATAGATTTTTCATTTAATAGCTTGTTTGTTTTATTTTTAAACACAACCGTGCTGAAATGGGATTGGGGTGGGAGCAGGGCACTGGCCGTCTCCTGAGGAGAAGCAAATGCAGAGGAGGAAAAGGCATGGAGCAGGATAGAAAGGGGAAGGGGAGCGTGGGGAATGAAAGGGAGAGCTGGGGGCCTCCGGGATAAGGTACAGAAACAGTTCGGGGCTCCCTCCATCAGGGCAGAGATTGCACCTGAAGCAAAGGGTCAGGAAACCCGTCCCTGCCAGCGACTGGGGGAACTCAATATGTCCAAAAACCACCAAGAGGGTGCTAAAAAACCAACCCCAGGGTGATGTTGGGGTATCTGCGTCTTCAGACCCAGCTGCACAGCCCTGGAGAAGAGCTGCACCACTCTCAAAAAAACAGATCTTGTGCATCGAAATGTTTTATCAGCACCATTTTTATACTGGTTTAGTTATTTCAACAATAAATTTTCCACCATAACAGCCAAAATGGTGCAAACGCCGATGTGGACATGCATAGGCAGAAATCAAAGCGCTGCAGTTTATTCCACTTCCCAGCAGCCGAAGGTCTCTCGGTCGGAGAAACCTCGTGGTAGCCTCCCGGTCCCAGGGGCTTTCTCCCCCCCCATGCTGTAGCTCCCGCTCGGCCACAGGGCTGTGGCAAAGGGACACTCGGAGCACGAGCGGCCCCGCAGGCTGTGACCGCAGCAGGCGTTGGGATTTGCACCCTGATCTCCCATGCTGCTGTGCTGGGCTGAGCCTCTGACCGCGTGTCCCCATGGACGGCCGCGTGGGACCCAGACCCAGCACCCCTCGCATGCGCGTCTCCAGCCCCTCCATCATCCTGAGCAGCGGCTTTGCCTTGAACTAACCCGGCTGCTTTGCTCCAACGCGGCCCCTTTTGCCGGCAGAGCACCCAACTCTGGCAGCGAGGCAGGGAAGAGGAGCGAGGCGATTCTCCAACCACCTCCAGCACCTCGTGGGTGACCGGATTTGCAACCGAAAGCAGTAAAAGGGTGCTACAAGGCAGGGGTCTGCTGTGAGCTTCCCCCCGGATCACAGCCCAGCCCGGCAAAGCACTGTGGGACTGCTGCAAATCAGCAAGGGGGACTGGTACAAAACACAGGTGCATAAATGCAGAACAGCCTATGTGGGTCCAGGAGAAGTCCAGCCTCACAAGGACAACCCCACGCTAATGCTTTCGCAATAAATTCAACAGCAGCTTCTTTCTAGCAGGCTTTTGGTAGGCATTTGACCCAACTCCAGTCAATCTAACATCGTTACACTGCAGTTAATGTCAGTTTGAAAGTGCTTTTATAGCTGAAACGCTGCTGTACTTAATGTAAACACCGAGGTTATGAGGATTCTTGCATTGACACGGGGAGGTTGTACTGATTAGCTTAAATCACTGTCATGTGGTATTAGTTAAAAGGATGTAAAAAGCAGCGTCTGAGGCCTCGTCTGCGCTGCAGAGCGGGGCTCGTTGGGGAGGAAGGAAGCGACAGGGCTCCTGCCACCGCTATACCCTCGGAGACCCGGGGGTAGGTGCACGTACAGTGATAGATAAATTGGGGATTTTTTGCAGGGAGACAGGGATGCGTTTGTTATGACAGTGAGAAAAAGCACACCGAGACCAGCGCTGCCAACACACCCATGCTGGGACCCCAGCACTCCTGTACGGGGACCCCAGAAGCTCTGGCATGGCAAAGACCCCCAGGGCTGGGAAGGTCCCGCGGGTGATGCCGGCAATTTCTGGAGCCCATCCCGGCGGGATCCTCGTCCTGCCGTGCACGGGTCTCCCCAGTCACCCCGCAGCACAAGGCAGGGACATGGCTTCTGTCCACGGGTGCCCAAGGTCACCAAGAAAAACCATCGCAAAGCAGAAGTACGGTGCCCCGGGACTGTGGCCACCTCCGTGAGGGACCGGTGGCCCGTCCCTCCATCCAGGGAGCATGAAGGAAAAATCCTCCAGCACGAGCAGGGTCTTTGGGCCCCTCAGCTGGGCTTTGGCAGGTGACGGACAATAGGAAACGGGGCTTTGGGGAAGTTTTCTGGTTGATCTGGGTGGAGCCAGGATCAGACCCTCTGCAGGGACGATGTCCTGTAGGAAATCGGGTCGCTGGAGCTGTATGCAAGGGCTGCAACGGGAGGTCGCTGCTTTTCGCTGGCAGGTCTGCGCCTCGCCGGGCACCCCCCGAGGGTGGCGGAGCAGGGTGGGAGCACTGGAAACCCTCCCCACCTCAGAAAATAAACCACCAAATTGCATCCCCACCCTCACTCCAAACATCGTCTCGGTCCTCTGCCCACAGTCCCCCAGTGTGTCCCCTCCAGGCCGGGGCATCGCCTCGACCCCCATCTTCGCCTTGTCCACTGGGAAAACGCAGCAACATCCTTCCACTGCTGGGGTGGGGTTTTTTTGAGAACATTTATAAAGATCTCATTGTTGAAAGGAAAAATGGGATCTCCTTTCCTTTTACCTTCCAGGGCAGCCCTAACCCCTCTCCCCTCGTACAAAAACACACAGGAAAGGGGTTTCTTTTCTGCTTGATTAGATTCAAAGGGATCTTTGTCTGGGGGTAGGTAGAGAAAAGCCCTCCCCCACCTCCCTTTTGACCCTCAAGACTCTGTCTGGTTTTGTTTTAAACCAAGAGAGACAGAGCTACACCCTTGGGATGTTATAAATATATATACCAGGAGGATGGGGGGGGTGGCGTCATTCCATTTTCCTGGATGGCAGCTCCAATCTGGCCGACCTCGCGTTTCTCCTCCGATCTCCGGAGCACAAGCCGGGCTTTGCCTCCAGATACACGGGGGTTTCCCCAGAAGCAGCCCCCCTCCCCCTAAAAGCCTCTGCTCTCCTTCAGTTGCCATGTTATTTAATTATTCCTAAAGGCTCCTCAAGAAGAAAAGCCATCAGCAGGGTCGGATCAGCACTGGGGGGGGGGTTGCAACCCCCCTGGTCTGGGGGGGGCACCGGGAGGGTCCTTCTGCCCAGGGGAGCTGCTCCGGTACCCCTCACCCATCCCAAAAGAGATCACAGGGCTCTGCGACAGCACATTAAATTATAGATATGCACACGTGGACATACGTGCTCCATGCGAGTGGCTGAGTACGTATGTGCATACATACGTGAACACCCATAAAACACAGGCGAACACAGCTGCACACATTACTACCTACAAAAAGTTTGTAATGCAGAAAACACACCATGTACTACTCCCTGATACCTTTTTTCCTGTCCAGATTTTTATCACATTTCAAAAAAAAAAAAATCTATTTTGAAAACCACGTACCTTGCCTTATCTTTACTGGCAATTAATTTCAAGGAGGGGTATCCAATTTTGACAAGGACTCTAAACATGTTAATATTTGAAGAGGGGGAAAAAAAGTATGACATTAATTATTCAGGTATTAGTAGGCATGCTGACAGCATAGCCCAAACGATTTTCTGTCGCAAACTGCTATTAACAGGGGGGTTTTCTCCTCCATGGAAGTATTTTACAAAGACTTCGTACCACCGTTTTTCTTGAAAAAGTGCTGAAATTTTCATTATAATTGTAGGAGCAGTAAGGATTAATAATGAAAATAATGGGAACCAGAGCACACAATAGATGCGAATCTCCCCTGTAATCGTGTGACTAAAAACAAAACATGCAATATTGCAAATTGTGGTGGGGGAGTGAAACCACCCTTATGGGGTCCAGACCTGCACCCCGGGGTCCTGCACCCCAGGCACACACATCCCGTGTGCTTGCCCCCCGCCATGCACCCTTGGGGTCACATCCAGCCGTACACCCCCTATTCTGTCAGATGGCTGGAGATAGGACGAGATGAAATGGCCTCAAGTTGCGGCAGGGGAGATTTAGGTTAGATATTATGAAAAATTTCTTTACTGAGAGGGTTGTCAGACATTGGAATAGGCTGCCCAGGGAAGTGGTTGACTCACCATCCCTGGAGGTATTAAAAAAGCGAGTAGACAGGGTACTCCAGAACATGGTTTAGTGGGCATGGATGATGGTTGGACTCGATGATCTTGAAGGTCTTTTCCAACCTAAATGATTCTATGATTCTATGCCTGCCCCCCACCCAGCACCGCAGGCAGGACTGGTAGGGGTGGACATTGCCAACTGGATGGGGATTTCCCCCCCACCGAGCAGCACAGCTGGATGGGCCACAGCTGGGGGGAGCACAGCTGGTGCCACCCCGGGTTCACAGAGTTCATGCTGCTGAGATTTTAGGGCGAGATAGCGAAAGCTGACACCCAGGGAACCCCCCCGGGGGGCCAACAGCCGGCCCTGCAGCCCCTGCCACCTCATTAGGGACCCCCACGGAGGGGGGACTGGGGGGGGGCAGCCAGGTGACACGCCCCTTCCAGCCAGCCCAGGGCCGCATCCTGCCCAGCCTCGCTCCCCCGAGGATGCTGCTCACCAGCCAGCACTCCCTGGTCGCCTTCTCCATCCCCAGTTCCCTCAGTGCTGTTTCCTCTTCTCAGCCCTAAAATAAAGGAAAGAAGGAGGGAAAATGGGGGTGTCGTGGCATCATCCTGCCCCACAGCTCTGCCAGGGCCTGTCCCCACCCGGGGTGGGTGACGGGTGCCCACCGGCCACCCTCAAGTGTCACCCAGTGTCCCTGGGTTGATTTGGGGGTGCAAGAAGCTTTCATGTATGAATATTTCCCTTGGGGCACCTTTCAGAGCAGGGAATCCCAGCTGGATAAATGCAGGGGAAAATAGGAATTAGCAGGAAAAAAAAAAAAAAAAAAATATATATATGCAGGTAAAGAATGGGAGTTATTTGCAGGGTGGAAGGAAGGGAAGGGAGCTCTGTTTCTGCAGGGCACCTGTGGTCCTGCAGGCACCCAGAAGGACATGGAATGGGGCAGAAGCACACACTCACATCTCCAAAACCTCCCCGCTCCCCCCAGGCCCTCCCTACCTAGTCAGAGGTTATTCACTTCCACATGTATTTATGTATTTCTGCCGTTGGGCACTGGCGGGGAGTACCTGAGCACTGGCCCAACAGGGAGAACGGCAGCAGAGGGGACAAATGCTGGACACCCACAACTCAAAATAACCCTGTTTCCCAGAAAACCACCTTGGCTCAGGGTTTTCCAGCCTGGAAGCAGCTGCTGAAGGGCTGGGGAGGGGAGATGGCAGGACCCCGCACCTCTGGCCTCCCCACGGTCCCGCCGGTTTTCAGGGGACGAGCTGGTCCCACACACGCTTCGTCGGAGTCTCCTGCTCCCCAAACCCAGACCTCGGTGGCTTTGGATTGACCTTTCTCCCTTTTTACTGACGTTTCTGTTCATGCAGCGCTGGGAAAAGTAAGCCCAGGATCTGTGAGCGAGATGCTAAGAATATATAAAATTAGTTAGAGCTAAGAATATAAAATTATAAATCTAACAGCAGCATTTTTTGTTCTTTTCCTTTTTTTATCTGCCAAAGTCATCCCTGATGAGAAGTTAAAGAACAGTTCAAAAATAATCCTCAACTCGGATCTTCGCTGCGAGTCAAGGAGGGCTTTTCATTATGTTAGAAACCACAGACAGCAAAACGTGGGCCTCGATGCTTCGGATCCAGCACGCTGCTCGGGGAGGATTGATTTCAGAGCACATCCCGATGGGTCACTTCTTTTTTATGACGTGCCGCTTGCATGCAGGATCCCAAGTTTCCAACGCAATGTCTTCAATTATTTGGGGGGGGTTAACCACTGTAACGAATGGTTAATTACAAGCAGTCGCCCAGGCAGTTGCTGGTATTTCCAGCTGATTAAAAGGCTGGATGAGCCCAGTGCGTAAAACTGTAGGAAAAAATTGAATTTAAGGTAAACACTCAGAGTGTGCAGGGCCCCAGCGTGCAGAGGGGCCAGATCCTGCCGGGGAGAGGGAGCGGATCTGGGCACGCCGCGGGGAGGCTGAGGGGCAATCGGGGTGAAAAGGGGGTAAAACGGGTCAGAAGGCTGACGCTGCCCTGACCCCCACACACACTTTCTGGGACCCCCAAACCCCTCCTGGGGGAGCAGCCCCTGAGGTGGGAGACCCGCGGGGGTCACCCCAGCACTTTGGGGACCCCCTGCCCCCCCCCCACCCCACAAACCCGGCCTGATCCGTGCTGTTTGCCGGGCAGGGCTGTGCGAGTCAGGCCAAAGGCAGAATTTAATGGCACTTTCCATCTCCCCTCCCCACCGCCCCCGGTCCGGGAAGGGGAGCGGAGCAAAACCACGCACCAGCCCGGAGTAGGGAGAGCGGCTGGATCCTGCCCCGGCCCCAAAACCTCCTTTTTCTGACAAAGGACAGGCGAAATCCTCCCCCGGTTTTGGGGAGGGGGAGGAGGATGAGCACAGTTTCCCATATGGCCTCATTTAGGGTAATTTCTTTCAATTGCTAAAAGCATAAACTCCACCTATTGAGCCCGTAGATTTATATGGAACAGCTGAAGGATCCTCCAAAGCACTTTGTGGGCTGGCCAGGACCGCCGGCTCCCACCTTCCAGAAAGGTTGGCGGATAATTTTTTTTTTTTTTTTTTTTTTTTAAAAAAACCCTTTTTTTTCCTTTCCCCCCCCCCCCCCGCTTTTTTTTTTTTGTTGGTTTTTTTTTTTTTTAAGAGAGATATTGATAACATGGGAGTTAGAAAGAGCCTCATAACTCACAATAAACCCTTGTCCATTCTCTTCTATTGACTACATGTAAACATGGTAAATGAAAGGCCTTTAGTGACACTTAATCCCTCACCCCCCGCCCCGCTTCGCCCCCCCCTCCCTCCCTGCCCCCAGCCCAGCCTGCCCTGGGAGGGGGTTACGCTGCTTTTTTTCTCACAGCTTGCTGTTTTACTGAGCCCCTCCTCTGCTATCTAATTTATCATTAACACCCTGACACTAAACTAAATAAATGCAGCGGCTTCCCTCGACTCCCCCCACACCTTGCTCTGGGGCTCCAGATTTTTTCCTCCCTGCCCCAGAGTTTTTTGGGCATGAACCAGCTGCAAATCTACAGGCTGGAGGGGGGAGATGCTCAGAGCCCCCTCCCCGGCAGGTCCCGTGCTGGTCCCTGCAGATAATTAACATCATTATTAAATTACCTTCTTTAAAAGATAATAATAATAATAATAGCGGGGTCATTTGGCTGCGATTAGACCCGGTGCGGTCTCGCCAGGGTCGCTGCCTCCTGCCCAGGCTTTGCCTCTCGAAATTTTAAATGTTTTTAAATGGGAGTCATTTTGAGTTGGATTCTTTTCCTCCCTGCCAGAAAGGAGGAGGGAAAAGAATAAAAAAAAAAAAGCTGCAAATAGGTTTGAAGCACCGCATTCATGATTTGCAGATCGATTTTCTGGTGTAATTTGGGTTTCAGTGATTTTTAAGGATGGAGGGGGTTTTTACCTGGCCTCCTGCAGAAGCGAGGTCATCAGATGATTTTGTGGCAATCAAATAATACCTAGTTATTAATCACAACTAATGAGGTCCTGACTGGGAGTGCGTTCCGTTTCTCTTTCCATTTTTCTCGGTTTGGAGAGATAATCTTTCTCGCTGTGAAAGAGACGGGTAAATGCTTCCCGGGTCAGAATTTCAACCTTCCCAGCTCATATCCAAAATATCAGAGTTTAGGCCCCTTTCAACACTTTGCACAGATAAAAACCACTTCGAGTCTTTGGGTCGCTCGTTCTGATCTATGTTGGGGTTTGTGTTTGGATCTGGCTCTACCAGTGCTGCTCCAACAGGATCTTCCAGTCTTTGGCTGTGTTTTGCTTTGGCAGATTTGAAAATATATCTGGAGCGCTCCTTCCATAAGGGGCACTAACTCCTGAGGCCCTCAAAATAGAAACACATGTTTGGGGAACAGTCTCTGGCCTACAAATTAGAGGGAAAGAGCTATTGATTTCCGATTAAATGTTGAGGAAAAAATGTTTCTTTGGGGCAAAATTTGTCCACAGAAACACTCGCACCCACCCCCCCCCAGAGCAGCCGAGCACACGCGTGCACAGTCACAGTCACACGCTCCCACATGGGACGGACACACACGTGTCGCTCCGCACAGCTGTACAGCACGGAGGGTTGTCGCCGTGCGGAGCCGAGGACGTGGCCGCAAACACGCGGGGACACGCGAACACGCCGGCGAGCGAGCACGGAGCGGGCGCGCGCGTCCCACGCAGGTCCTGCGCGCAGAAGAGCGCCGGGCCCGCGAGTGGGTGCGAGCGGAGGAGCGCGCTTTCCGAACCACGTAAATAAACACAGGCGGCCAGATGTGCGCGGCCACAGCTGTACGTAGACCAGCGGCACAGGCTGATACACGCTCCTTCCATGGCACGCCGGCACACGCGCAACCTCTGTGGGTGCGTGCACACACACGTGCCCTGGGTGTACAAATGCACGACACGCACCCCCCCTAAAGCGAGCACCCCCGAGAGCACCCACACCTCCCACACACATGGGTGCACACCAGCCAACCCACCCACACCCCCCGCCCCGGCACACACCCACAAAAAGGGCCGAATATCAGCCAGTTCTGTAAAAAAAAAAAGGTATTTATTTCTCAGCCTAGATTCCATATTGCACGCAGGAATTAACACTTTCATCGTCATATACTTACAACAACTTCAAATAAATAAAGGTACAGTAAATCTAAACAGAAAACCCAATACATGGCTGGAAAAGGCTCTTTCCTCCCCTGGGTGGTTATTTTTAAATGCGTGTTTTAGGCCAGGGTGTGGGGGAAAGGCAGCATCGGCCTCTGGATGTGCCCAGCCTGGGGAAATAACTCCCCTCCCCATCCACAGCACCCCTCAAAAATAAATTATCCCTGGGCAGAAGCATCCCTGGATCTGGGGGTCCAGCAGAGAAGCACCCATGAAGTGACCGACATTTTTAAACCCACTGGATGGGGACAGAGGGATGGGAATTTTTAATCCAGCAACACAAAGAGAGAGCAAAGGTCCCTGAAACCCCCATCCCCAAAATAAACCCTTACAAACCGTGATTACAAAGCACCACACCGTATCCAAGCTGAGATTTTTCCTGAGTCTAAAGCAGGCTGCATTTTTAAAAGCAGCACCCTTTCATAAAAGTTTTTTTTTTTTTTTTTTTTTTTTTACAAGATACTTTCGGTTTTCTCCTACCTAGACAAACATTTTTATGGAAACAAAACAAAATAAAACAAAACAGAACAGGTTTTGCTTCTTTTGCACCCGTTTGGAAATAAAGCAATGTCACTAATGTCATTGTAAAGGTGCCTTTATATCCTTTTTGCTGTCCTGGCAATGCGAGTTGATCTTTTGCTCAAAACCAGAACTAGTTTGTATCACTCGAACCGCTCCCTCCTCCCGGCTCACTGTGTCCCGCAGAGGTATTGCTTCTTCCAACCAACTACCGCTTGGGTTTGTTCATTTTTTAAGTCCAACCCAGGCTATTTCAGATAACAGTTTGGGTTTTCCTTTTTTTTTAAATTTTTTTTTATTTACTTTCAATGCGTCGCCACCCCCCTCTCCAGTCTCTCACTGGGGGATTGCTAGGAAGATTACTTTCTCTTTTTTTTGGATCGCTTAATTGCCTTGAAACATGTTTAAAATCAAATGGGGAGGGGATTATTATTATTATTATTATTATTATTATTATTATTATTTGCTGTGAACGGGATGGTTCTGCTGCTTGAGGAGCCATTCAAGGTGTGTTTGTGTGGAAAGTTTTGAGGTATTTTGTATTGTATTCACAGCCCTGCTACAAGCCCCTTGCATTATATACAGATATCTACACCTACACACGCACGTACGTATGTGTGCGAGCAGAGAAATACGTACGGGCATACAATGTCTGCGTGTGTGCACACATACCGTGTATTAATAGCTGTGTTTTCCACACACCCACATGTACATATGCATATATACACAGAGATAAATATCCGTGGACCTGCACACGCGGAGGTGCCCGCCTGCCCGCTCACCCACACACCCCACGCACGCACTTTCCGAGGTGATTATATCCCTTAGAAAATATTCCTGAGTTATTTGGCTGTTCCTGCCCGCGGCAGACGGAGCTGCAGAGTCTGGGGTTTGCTGCTTTTTTTTTTAATATATATAATTTTTTTTTAATTTTTTTTTTTTTTTAGCATTCATTCCCAGCGCGGATCTCCGGGGATTTTTTTCTGCCCGGTCTCCGCGGGCGCGGAAAGCGGCCGCCCGCTTTGTGCGGCCGGGGCTCCCTCCCACGGTACCGCTCCGTCCCACCGACCCCGCCCGTAGTTTATTTTTAAATTTTATTTTTCCTAGAAAATACATTTTTAACCCGATCCGGATTTGGGGGAGTCGCGGGCAGAAAGCGAACGATCGTGCTCCGGGCTCGGTAATTACACGGAAAACGGGCACGGTTCCCCCCTCCCCGCCCCACGCGTGTCCCCTTCCCTCTCCCCCGCTCTGCCCTGCGGGTCCCCCCCGGCGGGGGCAGGCCGAGGGGAGCAGGGGGGTTGGGGGGGAGGTGGGGGGCAGAAAAAAAAAAAATCATTTGCGTGATTCCTGTGTGCGCACCCCGAGACAGCGATGCGGAGGAAAACTCCCCGAAATCGGCTTTTCTCGCTCCTACACACTCGCAGGGTTTGGAGTTGGGGTTTAGGGTGGTTGGGTTATTTTATTTTTTTTTTTGGTAACCGTCCACGGCTACGGATATAAAACCTGAATATTTCGGAGACAGAAGAAATCCCCCTCTTTTGCTCAGCATGGGAGGAACGGGAGGTGGGGTGAAGTAAACAAAAAAACGCAGTTAACCAAAAACTCGCTAAAAACCCAAGTAAAACAAACATTGCTTTTAGCAACAATT
The DNA here is from genome assembly GCF_000737465.1 of Haliaeetus leucocephalus. NCBI lineage: Eukaryota > Metazoa > Chordata > Aves > Accipitriformes > Accipitridae > Haliaeetus > Haliaeetus leucocephalus. Next base: position 1,398,225 of record NW_010972546.1, read on the forward strand.
CACCATCTCCAAGAAAAACAGCGCTTAATAGATACAAAATACGCTTGACCTTAAAAATGTCTTTTTTTTTTTTTAACCCACTGATGGAATTAAACCAAAAAAAATCAAAACGGGCCGTGCCAGATCTGAATATTTTCTTTTGAATTCTGCGATGATTCTCCTTGCCCCCCCCTTCCCCTTCCCTTTCAGCAAGGGACACTCTGAAGGGATTTTTGTGGGGGAACTAATTTTTGGAGGACTGTGGGGGAAAAACAGAAATCCCCGAGCGGGCACTGCGTGATCCCCGGCCGTGGGCTGCGAATATTTTCTGTTGCAAAGAAGGGGGAGAAAAAGAAACACCACTACCCCCCCCCCCAAAAAAAAAAAGAAAAAAGAAAAAAAGAAAAAAAAACACATCAGCTTTGATTTGCCTAATGTTTCCAAAACAGAGCGCACTTCAGAGAGTCCGTCGGGCTTTGATGCCAGAGCGGGGTGGAAATCACATCAGAAATAGTCAAAAGAGCCAGTTACAAAGCCACTGGTTTGCAAGAAAAGTTAAACTGGGATATGATTTCCTCTGCAGAGGAGAGAGACATTCCCTCCGCATTCTTCCCCGCATTCCACTCCGGAGCTCGGGAGAGATCAAATTGTCCATCTGTACTCTATTGCTAATGCTCCTGGATCCTATTTCTTCTGCCCGTAAAGCTTTTACAGGCCTGCTACCTTCAGGCTATCGGAGTTAGGGTTATTATCCAGCAAACAACTCACTTTTTTCTTTTTTTTTTCTTTTTTTTTTTAATATACGTGCAGCAGTTTCAAATAACTTCCTCTCAAAGCCTCCTGTTTTCTTTTAGCAAACAGAATTTCCTGGTCTTTTTAAAGTTGGTGTTTTCTTCCTGTCTCTTAAGTAGACAGAAAACATTACATTGCTATTAATATAGTTATTTGGAATAGCTGCTCCCAATTTCGCCGGGATTGCCTCGGACCGACAAGGAGTGTTTATGCTGCGTGACATCATTATTTCTCTCTGCGTGTGATTATTATTAGTTTAACCCAACGCATTTATGGAGGAAAAGGGAAGAAATTGGATCTATTCTTTCCTCGGTTTTTTTGGCATGGGGGGGTGGGCAAGGGGGGAGAAGGGCCGGCTGGAGCGGGGGACGGGGGGCTGCGCCCGGCCGGGACGAGCCCCTTCCCTCCCCTCCGAGCTGCGCGTTTCATCCCAAATCCCTGTGCCGGGAATCACCCGTGGCTTTTGGCAGCGGGGCGGGGGGGGGGGGAGGCGTCCCTCCGCCCCCCCTCCGCGGCCCCGGGGTTTGATGGCGTCTTTTAGCTTCGTCCCTTAAAACTCATCGCGAAACCAACACTGGACCCTGGCACAGACACGGACTCCCCCCAGATTCCTTCCCCCGCCGGCCAGAGGGGGGAACCCCCCCCCCCGTCCTCCCCCCAGCCGAAGCCGTGCACACAGTCACTCGCCTCCCCCCCTCCCCAAAACGCTCCCGCACCCCCCGGATCCCGCAGGGCTCCTCCGGGCCTCCACCTCCCCGCCCGGGAACCCCCGGGGGCCCCCCCCACAAA
>NW_010972546.1:1399794-1402647 GCF_000737465.1 Haliaeetus leucocephalus
AATTCTCCCGGGACCCCCCCCCGCCCACCCTGCAGCTCTCATCTGTTGCATGTAAACCTTTCCTCCGGGCCGTCCGCTGTCCTTAGAGATCCTCCAAGCTATAGCCCCGGAATTTGAGGCTGGGGGGCACGGGGATGGCGTTGCCCCCCAGGTGCCAGCTCCACAGGGGGTGAGTTTTGGAGAGGGCCCAGGAGTTTTTGACCCCCAGGGAGGAGGCAGGACACAGGTCCCCATCTTCCCCCACGACCAGGGAGGGAATACAGGGGAAGTTGCCCATGAGGCTGAAGGAATTCCGAGGCGGGGTTGGCCCGGCGCTGCCGAGGCGTTTGCAATGAGTGTTTCCCTTTTTGGCATTCCTCCTTTGAGTCTTTTGTGGCCTCCCTTTAGAGGAGCTCTGTTGCCTTTCTGCCTCAGCGCCTCTGGCAAGGCGTCTGCGCTTGGCATTCCTTTCCGAGCCATTGCCTTTCAAAGCTTTGTTTGACAAGGTGCTGGGGCTCTCTGCTCTTTTGGAGCCGGGGGATTTGAGCTCTGCGGTTTTACAGGGCTCCGTCCTCCCTCCGGGCCGCAAACTTTTCCCGTCCAGGTTGAACCCTTTGGCGTAACACCACAGCTTGGATTGCCGGATCAGGCGGTCAAAGTGCTCCCGCCGGGGCTCCCCCGGCTCCCCGGGGGGGACCGGCCCGAGGCTCCCCGCCAGCTCCTGAGCCGGGGGCTGCGGGGCCGAGCCCGGGGCCGGCTCTCGGGAAGGCGTTCGCCCGCCTAAAGCTCCGCTTTGCCTCTCTGCCTGGTCACTGGGGCCTAACGAGGCTGCTCTATTGTTCGAGGCATCTTTGTGCAAATCCTTCCCTTTGGCGCAGGGCTCCGCGTCCCCAAAGCCTCCCTCCTTTTGTTGCGGATCCCCCCCAGGGGTGCTGCTCGGGGAGGGAGGGGGGGAGGAGGAGGAGGAGGAGGAGGAGGAGGAGGAGGAGGAGGAGGAGGAGGAGGAAGGGGAGGCCTCCTGCTTTGCGTACAGCTCCGGCAGCGGCTGGGCCCCCGAGCCCAGGGCTGGAGCCGGGCTCAAACTTTCCAAAGTTGACGCTCGCAAAGTCCTGGCCCAGAGCTGCTGCGAGAGGAAGAGGAGGTTGGGGTCGGGGCGCAGGGCTTTGCCCACGCTCGGGGGGGGCTCGGCGGGGCGCTCCTCCCCGAGGGGCTCCCGGGGGGGCTGCGGCTGGAAGCGGGGCAGAGCCGCCTGCCTGTACCGGGTGCTCTGCACCGAGTCCCCGCTGCACAGCGAGCTGCTCTCCGACTCCGAGGAGCTGCCTTCCTCGCTGCTGCACGACGTGTCCCCTTCCTCCTCCTCCTCCTCCTCCTCCTCCTCCTCCTCCTCCTCTTCCTCCGACGAGTCGCTGGAGGTGGCGGGGCTGGACCCCCCGAAGTCCAGGCTGGAGTCCGAGTCGCTGGAGTAGCCGGCGGAGGTGCCCTGTCTCTTGGAGCCGGGAAAGACGGAGGAGGAGGAGGAGCGGCCTTTCCTGGGGGCCGCCGGCCCCTTCTCCACCGGGAAGAGCCCCTTGGCACAGCAGGGCCCCCGCTTGCGCCGGCCCGGCTGGGCGAGCGCGGCCGCCTGCGCGGCGGGATGCGCGGCCGCGGGATGCTGCAGCAAGGCCAGGTCGCGGGGGTGGTACCCGGCCAGGACGCCGGCGAAAATCCCCCCCCGAGCCGTCAACCCGCAAGCCCTCCGGCCCCGGGGGGGCTTTTCGAAGGCGGGGAAGGCCCTGGGGTGGAAGGCTTGCGGGAGCAGCGGGGCCGGAGCCGAGCGCGGCTTGGGGAAGCCGGGGGGCAGCGGCTTTGGGCGGCCCGCGGGGGGGGGGGGGGGACACGCAGCCCCCGCCGGCTCGGCAGGGCGGCAGCAGCTGGGGCCGGGGGCAGGGGAAGAGCTCCCCCGGGCCCGGCAGCAGCAGCTGCTCCCTCCTCTTGCTCTTCCTTTTCCTCTTCCTCCTCCGGGGGCTGAGGCTCTTGCAGGAGGTGCAGAGAGCCTCCAGGTCCGCCTTGGAGATGAGGGAACATTTCACCGCCCGGGTGGGCACCGAGTTGATGGCTTTGAGGGTCCGGAGCTCTTTGAGATCGCAGCGGCGGCTCTTGATCTTTAAGGTTTCCATCTTCTTGCTGATGGTGGTCCTGGGGATATCCTTAAACAGGTCGCTGAGGACCTGGGCCAAAGCAAACATCTGGGTGCCATTGATCTGTAAGTATCCCAAGTTTATCCCTTCGATTTCTTGATAGCCGGCATGAAAATCCCCCGGCCTGGCTTCCCCATTGTAATCCATGGTGGCTGGAACAATTCCGAAGGTCCCTTCGCAGGTCAGGAACATTTTGCAAGGAGCATTTACTTTGTCTCTTTCAAAGGGGGCATTGAAAATAAGGACATATTTGTTTCCACTCCCTGATCACACACATCCCTACCCCTCCGGAGAGGTGGGGGAGGGGGGAGGGGGAAAAAAAAAAAAAAAGGCAAAAAAAAAAAAAAAAAGCCAAAGCAGTCGATCTCCCTTTCAAACGCTCCAGTCAATGGTTTGCAACATCTTCCAAACACCCAGTTCCTCCGCCTGTACCGGGGGTTGACTCCTCGTCTTCCCCCTCCCCAGCAAAAAAAAAAGAAAGAAAAATAAAGAAGTCAAACATCTTGCATCCTCCAGGCTCCCCCCGGCCAGCTCCCACCCCGCGGCCGCGCACCCCACCTTCCACTTCAAAAATAATCTCTTTTTTGGGGGGGGGGGGCGGGAGGGGGGGTGGACGAGGAATCAACAAGCACAGCCCCCCCCTTCGCTGTGCAAAGCCACTGAGATGCTTAAGCAAACAAAGCTCCCGACAAGGAGG
>NW_010972546.1:1402663-1412333 GCF_000737465.1 Haliaeetus leucocephalus
GGAAAAAATGGTAGCGAAGGAGGGGGGGGGGTCTGGGGGGGGGGGGCGGCCCGGGGCTCCGTGCGGCTCCCACCTTCCCCGGGCTCCGCACTCGCGGCCCCGCCGCCGCGTACGGTATATTCTAGGGAACACCCCACCGAGCCGTCCCCGCCACCCGCCAGCTGATTGGGTACTCCGGGCCTGTGATGTCATAAAACCCCCAACATTTCACACGCACACCCCCGCGCAAAAAAAAAAAAAACCCTCATAAACCCCTGGGCGGACCGCGCAGCACCGCGCAGCACCGCGCAGCACCGCGCAGCGCGGCTCCCGGGCGTGCCCGCGGCTTCACCGCCCCGAGAACCCGGGTGCACACAATAGAAGCAGCCTTGGGGGTTTTGGGGTTGGGGTTGGCTTTTTTTTTCCTTAAAAAGCAAAAAAAAAAAAAAAAAAAATTAGTACAAATTAGGCTGTATTTTCGAGGTGACGGGAGCGCGGGTGCCTCCGCTTTGTTTCCGCGTTATAGCTTTTTTTTTTTTTTTTTCTCCACGTAGGGTTGTTTTAAGAGAGGTTGCTGCGCCTTCCCAAATCTGCCCGGATCCCTCTGGGATGGGTGTGTGTACGTATATATTTAATAAAGCGTGAAAGATATTACTCCAAGCGAGTTGTTCAAAACGATTGACTCCGCAACAATTCATCCTTCAACCCGGAGAGGAATGCTTATTAATTGCCAATTACTGTATTTATTATCTGGAATGAGCACGGGCTGGAGCGCGGTATCAACAATAACATCGGCAATATGTGCAAATAAAAGCAATGCAAAGATATTTATATTCCTTTTTACTCACACACGTTCTTTATTCACTTCGCATCTTTTTCTTCCAAACTCTTTCTTTAAAAAAGAAAAAAAAGAAAAGAAAAATAAATTCTTTTGCATGCCTTTGCGCTGCTTAACTTTATTTCAAACTTTAAGTCCCAAGATTTCTTCGGCATTTGGTAGCTCGCTCCTGCCTTACAAACCAGGCGATGTTTTCCCAAAAGCAGGGCTGCAGATTTCTGTCTTCGGGAGGGGGAAGAGAAAAAAAAAAAAAAGCCCCAACCCCTTACCCAGCCCGGAGCTCCATTGTCCCGTCCCTTCTATTTCTTTATAAACCTGAAGCTACTTGAGCGAAGTGAGTGGAGCCGCGGAGGCTGGACCGAGGGATTTTAACTCTCTGCTCAGGAGGCTAATTTTGGGGAAACAGTTACCTCGGAAACCTTTCTGGGGGAAGGGAAGCTGCAGTTCTGCAGCGCATGCTGTTCCCTTTCAAGCTTCGTCTGTCTCCCACATGAAAAGTTGCTTTTAGTCTTCCTCTGCTTTTTTTTGTGGTTCCAATGGCAAAAACTGAGTAATTTGATAATAATAATTTGTTAAACTATATGTACAATCAACCACAAATGATCCCGATTTAGAAACAATCCCAGAGGAGGAGGAGGAGGAAGCGCATTCCTGAGCGTGCGTGTAAAAAAATTCAAAATAACTCCAACATCGCCTTTAATTTGGGAGCGGAGTTCACCTGATTTGCTTCTACCTTCTCGCCGGCTGACGGGAGCGGAGCCTCCCGATGCCAGGCTCCATTCTGCCGGGGGAAGAATCACTGCCAGGGGCTTTCCCCCTCCCCAGCACCCATGGGCGCCCACCCCCCGCAAACGCTTGGCCTTGCTGCGGCAAGAAAATCCCCCCGTTTTCCAGATCCGCCTGCATTAAACCACCACATTTCACCCTCGTTTTCCACAGGCGAGAGTTTCCTGTGAGTAAAGGTCTGCCGGCCAACACAAACACCAAATTCCTCTTTGTTTGGGCAGAGGGGAGGGGGGGGAAGAATTTGCATCGCGATGGACGGAAAGTGGCCGGTTAGGGGATACCGCAGCTCGTTGCAGTGGCTGTCGGCGTGGCTGGCTGCGAGGGACCACAAAAAGTCCTGCTTGCAGCCAGCCTGGAGTTTCCCTTCGCAAACAGAAGGGAGATCCTGAATATTTTGCTTTCCACATAAAGCCAGAGCCATTTTACCTATAGGCTGAGCTTTGCTCCGTGCCAGACTGGAGGAGGGGAGCGTGGGGTGGAGGGAAGGAGCTGGCAGAGAATCTCCCTGTCCGATGTGGCTCACGAAGCCGCGGGGTTTAGGGGAGGGGGGCTTGTAAAGAAAATACAAGTTCGAGCAGCGCAATAAACTGTTCCCGATCGGTCGTGGGGCTTTAGAGAGGACCCGGAGCCCCCTGCTCGCCGGCCAGGAGGAAACAGGGCTCAGAAGCCGCGCACAGGCGAATGTATGGATACGTCATTTCCCAGTAAATCTCTGTCAATGGGAACGCAAATGGGCAATATTTTGGCTGTGGCTAAAGTTCAGTATGGAATATGCGTGTGTGTGCGTTGACGCCTCTATATGGACACAGACAGCTCGGCGTGGGACATACAGATACTTTACAAATCCGCAGACACACACACACACACACACACACATATATACATATATGTAGGGGTGGGCAGGGTACTGGCGGCCAGGGCGGTGATTCGTAAAGAAATGCATTTTAGTCGCACCATAAGAGCTCTCTGTGTCTGCTATAGGCGTCCTTGCTGCCAAAGCACAGTGTCCCTTGCCATAGCACCTTCAGCCCCCATCCAGAAATGTATAGAGGAGTTGGTCGTTATTGGGTGTACGGTGGCTTTTACACTTCTTTAGGTTTATTGTGAGGGTGGCTGCAGGCCTGCTATGGAAGCGGCCACGGAATGGGCTGTTCTGTGGGTCCCAAGTGAGGGCTGGGGGCGAGGGGGCTGTGCCGGGGAGGTGCTGGGGGGGGAGCGGGGCTGCATCGGTCCCCAGCGATGCTGCTTCGGAAAATGGGGGCAGCCCGCAGACCTGGCAGCGTGTATATTTATGTATTTGTATAGTTGTATATCTGTGTATTCGCATATTTGTGTATCTGTGTATTTGTATATCTGTATATTTGTGTATCTGTATATTTGTGTATCGGTATATTTGCATCTCAGCCCAGCTCCCGAGGGTGGAGACGAGGGTTTCCACCCCCCCCCCCCCCCCGGGGGAAAGGGAAAAAACCCGGGGGTCCCCGCAATAATCTTCACCCGTGAGGCATCCCCGGGAGATTTTGCCCTCGTACCTGTCAGGGCTGGTTGTTTCCGCAGGAAGCCATAAAAGTTATGAGGTTTGGGGGATATCCCCATTTCCAGGGGATCCCGGAGGCGCAGGACGCCCCCCCCCTTTCCCTCCCACCCCTCTCCCCTGGCTGGGCCGGCGGAGGGGGGGGAGGGGGGCCAACTTCTCAGGTTAGCTTACTCCAGTAAACTCAACCCCACGCACCTCCCCGGGTGGGCTCAGTGTTAGATAAGGTGCGTTTCTGCCTGACACGGAAGTGCCCACGCACACGGGTGGGCGCGGGAGGAAGAGGAGGGGGATCCACGGGAGTCCGGGGGGGACGGGGACGGGTCGGGGTGGGTTCCTCACCTCCCTTCCCGGGCTGAGGGGGGGGTCTGGGGCAGAGAGGGAACAGGAGCCGCTGCAAACCCCCTCCCGCGGCCGCGGGATGCAGCGCGGCCGCGTAACACCGCGGATCCCGCCGGCTCCGGTTGGGGATTCCCGGGGGGGTTTCCACCTGGGTTTCTCGCTGCTTTATTTTCTATTTGACCTGGTGCAAGGGCATCAAAGCTCGGGGGAGGAAAAGAAAAATAAAGAAGTAAATAAATAAAAGCCTGGAAGCCGCAAAGAGGTTTGGGTTGCGCCGTTTAGGGAGAATTTTAGGGGATGGGGGTCTTCTGCGTGGGTTGTGCTCGGTGTACGCGAGGTCTCTCAGAGTGCGGGTGGGTGGGTTGGTTTTGCTCTGACGGCTCAAATCTCACTCGCGGCTCTCCCAAGTTCAACACCCCTCGCAAAAACACAAGTGAAGGGGGAGAGATGCGCAAAAAATAGTAATTAAAAAAAAAAAAGAAGGTGCCAGCAGGAAAACAGGAGAGATGGTGGTGGTGCGAGCTGGGGGAGGGCAGGGGGTGAGCAGGCACCACTTCGGGAGGGCACCTCAGATTTACCACGAAAAAAGTGATTAGAAATTAATATTGGCCCAAATGGAATTTTTTCAAGCGCAAGGAATCATTTTATTTACTTTCTTTTTTTGCGAGAAACAAATCCCAGAAAGTGAGGTGGCCACAATGATGCCAAGATCCCTCCGTGTGGAGGTCCCTAAAGCAAGGGACAGCCTGGCCTTGCCCCTACACAGAGCAGAAGCCACTCAGTAAATGCTCCCACCACAGTTCCCAGCCAGAAACCTTCGTGGAGAGGCTGCGATTTCCCACCTTCCTGCTCCTTGCCGGGACAGGATGGGCCTAGTGCTCCCACCGGGAGACTCAGGCCCTCTGGGGGGATGGAAAAGCCCTTTGGCTCAGATATGAGGGGTGTTTGCAAGGAAAATATTGAAATTCTGATTTATTTCTTTTTAATTTTAAAGAGTTTGTAAAAGACATGCAGGCAGCCCACCGCGTCTGGGGGAGCTGAAGGCAGCCCAGCACCAGGCACTGGTTAAAACCCCTAATATTTTGATCAGAGGCAGTTACTCCTGACAGGCACTTAAGCTGTCCCGGATGAAAATATTTCTACAAATCACTTGGTGCACTGGCTTTTTAAATGTCTCTGGTACATTTTACAGGCTACAGGAGGGAGCTGGAGAAGCAGATCCAAACCCCACCTGCCCACCTTGTAGGACAGACAGACGGACGGACGGGCCAGGGCTAGCCCGGAGGAAAAAACTGCCTCCTTCCCTTTGGGGTGATGGGTGGCTTCATAACTGCTTTCCCTGCTCCAGGACCCACCTTTATGCTGCCAGCAGCCAGGGATTGGTAAAATGTTCTCAGATGCACTCAAAGGCAGAGATATTCCCTCTCATTCCCATGGGATAGGGTTATTTTTCAGGATTTCTTTCTTATTTTTCAAGATTTCTCTCTTGTTTTTCAGGGTTTCCCTGCTTTCTTCTCCACGAGCAGTTTGTGAATAATATTCAGTGAACCCACCGGAAAAAGTCTCTCCATTCTCTATCTAAACTTCGAGCACATTGCATCACTAATTAATAATATTTTAATAAATCCTGCTATTCCTAAAATGATATTTGAATTTATCTCTTTATTAAATTTCGTATTTATAACAAGCTTCTCACAAACCAGTGGCTGAAGAGAAGAGCGGAGGGTGTAGCTGTGCAGGGCACTGTATCTGCACCCACCGGCGTGGGATAATTTGCAGCAAATCTGTGCTGCGATGCATGGGCCCTTATTAGTAGATGTTGGGCTCTTTCCGGATTTTTTCCTTTAGGTACCACCCCGGTGCAAACAAAAGCAGTATTTAGTGACAATTTATAAAGATGCAAATCCGGCTCCCCTTCTCTTTTGTTTCAAAATACAAAGACGGAAAAAGGGGGGGTAGTTTGAAAATAGGCTCGGCCAGGGCGGCCGCAGGCTGGGGCCATCCCTGCGGCTGTTGTTCCCTTTTCCTCCCCGTAAAACAACACGGTTTTGGGGGAAAAAACACACACGCACAAAAACAAACAAACAAACGAAAAATCGAAAATGTGCAATCTGATGAAAACTGCAGGGTTTAAACTACCGGCGAGGCCTAGGAAGAGCAGTAGATTGCAGCAGACCAAATGGTGCTGCTCAGCCCACATTTAAAAGGTTTCGAGCCTTGCTTGGGGTGAAACCGAGAGATTTAAGGCAAAGCCGGGGCAGGTCCCGGGGAGCAGGTCCTGAAAGGATGGAGAAACGAGTCGTAATTTTTTAATCAGCTGAGTTGTGTTTGCTCCGGAGCTTCTTTGCGGGTTTTTACTGGCGTGGGAGGAGGGTCCGGTTCAGGGAATTAAAAACGCGCCCATCCTTCTACTGACTTCAAACATCCCAAGGTCGCTCGTTCAAACTTTCTGCTTTATTTCTATCTTTCTTAATAAATCGCCTTTCACCATCCTCTAACAAAGAAACCACATTTTTCTAGGCAGCAGCTGAAGGAAATTATACAGTAATAAACACTGCCGATTGGAAAAGACCAAAAATGTTTGTTTGTTTTCCTAAGCAAATACAGCTAAATACTTCCAAGAGGGTTTCTTCTCCAGGAGAAATCCTTGCGAAGAGGCTTGGAGGAGGGTCCTGGTGAACCCGGCAACTTCGAGGGATGCGGTGGGAGGCTAGAACGGGAGAACCTCCATTTTCCTTCTGGCTTCAACGAGCCTATTTTTTCCCCGATTATTTAAAAGATTATTTTGGTGGCGATAGAGAGAAACGTATGTCTTTAAAACAAAAACCAAAAAAACAACAGACTTCTAAGAAAGAGGAAAAACGAGTTTGTAGATGGAAGATTTCATGGCTCAATCTTAAAGCCAGCGGAGAATTTGCATTATTCTTCTGCCGCCTTTTGATGTTTCCCATATTACATTGTGATTTGGTTGTTTTCCTTCTTCTTGCTTAATCCAGGCTCTTATTCCTTTTATACGGGAACAACTTCTAATAAAAAAATTTGCAGATTTGTAAATGATAAGCCCAGGGCATTTTCTCTTTAACAAATTTCATCTGAAGAAATCTGAATTCGTGGGGGTTTTTTCCCCTTTAAATCTAGCCCAGCTAAACCAGGGAAAGTCTCTTATTATGTCTAACCCATTGATTTACTACTAACGCAGGATTTTGTTTGCTAGTTCAGTTTAGAATTAAAAGAATGTTGGAAAATATTTTTGTTGCTAAGATAAACTTAAACCAAAACTCTTCCTTGCCATTCAATAAGTGCTGGTATCAGGAGAAATTAAAGGCGATGCAAGAAAGCCACAATCTTTCAGTCTTTTTGTAAGACAGAGAATGGTCTTGGATATTGCCTTTTCCCTCAAAGAGAATTTATATTCTTCGGGAAACATTTAACAATTCTTATTTAAATTGCATTCGTACCTACAACACTTATTCCTTAACTTTAAAATGTTTTATTTAAAGCAATTACGATTTAAAGTTCCTCTGCAACAAACACCCTCCGAGCATTTTTAAACTGTGTAAAGTTTCATGTTGTCAAACTTTAAAAGGAACAAACTTTTTTTTTTTTTACCTTTTACAAAGTATTTCTCCTGCCTGTTATTGATTGACAAGTTTATTATTATTATGAATGGATTCTCCCATTTCCCAGTCCTCTTCAAGGCCTGATGTGGATTGAGAGCCTGACCAGTTGCTTATTGACCCATGATGGCTATACAATGACCCTGCTGCCCCCAGCCTGACCCTGGGACCCCCGAAGGACCCAGCCCAACAGAACAGGGCTCAGATATGCAAAGTTGGAGCTTTATGGGGTTTGGGGAGGGGAGGGGGTGATTGCAAAGTGGACGAGGGTTTCATTAACAAAAATGTGTTTATTGTAAATAAAAAAGGCAAAGGGGCTGTTTAAAAGAACGTGTCCTAAAGGATCGCAGCTACCTTCTGGATGGGGAATGCTGGTAGCCTTGGAGCCCTTTTTATACCAACACATGCCTAATTGGCGACAATAAAAGGAGAAAGGCTGACACTGGCTCTGCTGAGTTTCCTCGCTGCCTGGGTGATATTCAGCAAGTATCGCTTGATTTCCAAAAGTTACCAAATTTGCTCAAGTTTGAAATGGCAACCTCCTTCGGGGAGGAAAATGGAGAAACCCCGTGGAAAGGCCCACTCACACCTCAGCTGTTTTCCCTTCCCTCCCTACGAGCATCCCCGTGTGCGGGTGTCTGCGGACCGCCGAAGCGGGGAGCTGTACCCTCATTTTGTGCCAAGGTCCGGCGCTCATGCGATGAGAGGAAGCAAGGCCTTTAAAAATGTGATCCGCAGGGATGAGTGAAATAAGAAAGGTTCGAGTGGATAGCAGCATTAACACTCACCCTTTGTCTTTTTACCCACTAAGTGAGGAAATGAAGGGGAAAGACATCTCCTCCTACCCCTGAAACGCAGCTCCTCTGCTTCGTTACTGTACAGGGTTTGTGGGCGAGCTAATAATTATTTGTGAGAGGTGAGACGTGGTATGTGGCCCAGAAAGCGTCTGTTTTGTGAAACAGCATTTCGCTCCATTTCAGAAAGTAAGGGGATATGCTCCCCACCCTCACTCCCTCATTTAATGGAGATCCAGTTGTTTAAATAATTTCCCTCTTCCCAAAACAAATGCAGGAGAATGAGAGCTCATTTTTTATCCTAATTGATGGATCGCTGAAGACAAGCCTTTGAAGAAAACGGCTGTCAACAGTGGGAGATACCCGGAGCATCTGGGTTAGATAGGTATAAAGCAAAGAGCAACCTGCATTCTTTGCGAGGCTGGATGCTCTCAGATTATAAACCACGGCGATTGCTTTTGATTTCACCATAAAAACAACAGCAGCAGCAGCAGCAAGTTGTTCTGACACTCTCAAAACATCTGGATTGTAAAGTTTGCTGGTTTCTGGCAACAGCAACAATAATAATAAAATCTCTCGCCGTACGGGCAGATCCCCAGGGTTTCGCCAGGGTTTCGGCTCCACCCGGCCGAGATGTTTGTTCTGCTGCACGACAGAAAATGTACATTTGTGTGCGCATCCCAAACACCTCCCCGGCGGTGGCTGCAGGGGATAACACACAGAGCTCTGCGGATCCGAAGAGAAAAAGCTCTTGCAATTCCTAATCGCGGTGCCCGTGCACCTAAAGGCAAGAAACAGCAGATCTGGGGGATATACTCTGTGCGTGTGTTCAAATAGCCTGAATTTTGTCTTAAATCTTGGGTAATGGGAGAGATTTGGGCAAAACCTGGGATACAGGAGTACAAAGTCACGTCAAATGCTCATGGAGCACAAGGAGCCCTGGACCGAAGTGGCTGCGTGTCCTTGCACGTCCTGGTGCATGGCACGAACAGGTCTGTGCACACACGGACACACGGACACACGGACAGAGGTGCGGGGTCTCCATGCCCAGCACGACCCGGGCAGGAGCTGCTCTACCTGCTATTGAGCTAAGTTAAACCCTGGAATTTGGCATGAAAAAAAGTTATCCTGAGTACTTTCCACCCGTTACTCCGTGGGTGGGGGAGGAGGTTGCATCTGTTTATCTTTATTTGATTTTATTATTAGTTTTTTAATACCGTGGTATCTCCCAGCTGCCAAACGGTTCTCGGTTTTGGAGACGCTGGGACCTAAAGGGAGAGGAAGGCACCGAGCTGGGAAACAATAAAATAGAAAATATTTGCGTTTCACTCCAAAATGGACATTTCGGTTTCAGCTCCACTTTCTAGGAATCGCCTGGCAGAAACGTCCCGCTCCGTAGGGAAGGGACGGGAGAGCTTGTGGCTGTCCCCCCCCGTGTCCCCCCCGGCAGCCTCCTTTGCCTCGGGGGCGGGGGGGGGGGGGGTGTCTCTCGTCCCCAAATAAAGATGAGACAAAGAAATGCCTTTAGGGTCACTCCTAAGTTATCATCTAAAAATCGAGGTCCCCGAGGTAGCCGACACCGGGACGAGGGGGACACGGGCACCGGGGCGGGGAGGGGGGGACGGACACGGGCACCGGGAGCCGGGGGCAGGCGGGGGCACCGGCTCCGTCCCAGCGATGCCCGGCCCAGGTGAGCGACGATCGCTCCCGAGCTGCGAGGGATGAACGGGGCAGCGGTTGGGTCGGTGGGTACCGCGGCGGGGGCTGAAGGCAGGAGACG
>NW_010972546.1:1412343-1412682 GCF_000737465.1 Haliaeetus leucocephalus
GGGGGTTGCCCGGCTTCAGCCTGGGGTACCCTGCGGCCGGGGGGTGCTGCTGTAACAGGGGGGGTGTCCCAGGATCCAGCTCCGCTCCGGCTATTCTGTCTCCTTCCTCTGAATTTTCTCTTTGGTACTTGTCAGAAGGGACACATAAAAACACCCCCCACCCCAGGTTGCTCTAAATCCCCTGGCAGGAGGGTGCCGGCCGCGGGGTTCTGGGTGCCGCAGCCCCCCCCACCCTCCCCGCTGCTGGAGCTGGGCGTGAAAAAGGGGGGACAGCGGCGGTCGCCATCCCCCGGCTCCATCCCTTCAGGCCAGTGCCCCCTCCGCTGCCATCTCCCCCCC
>NW_010972546.1:1412694-1416584 GCF_000737465.1 Haliaeetus leucocephalus
GTCCAGCCCCCTCCCCAGCCCCTTCCCACCCCCGCACCTCCCGGCACCGGCTCCCCCAGCCTCGCCGGCAACTTTCGCCTTTGCCTCCGGCGATGCACTTAAAAAAAACTAGATAAAATCAATCAGAGGAGCCTCTCGGCTGTTCCTTCTACCGGGGGAGGGTCTGTGCCCGCCGATGCCCCCCCCGGCGCCGGCGGGGCCGTGTTTGCTTTGGGGTGGGAGGCTGCACCCCCTTACACCCCCCTTCCCGGGGGATTTGGGCTGGAAAGTCGCGTACCCCCCCTCCCAGCTCAGTGCTAAACCTCTCCCTGAGGAAGAGCAGGGACCCCGAGCCGTTTTTCCCTGCTAAAGCCGGACGGTCCCGGGGGAAGCTCCGCTCAGCTTCGGCTGCCGGGCTGGGGCAGGGGGGGGCGGGAGCTGGAGGGGAGAGACAGGGGACCCGGGCAGAGGATGGATGGACGGACGGATGGGTTGGCAGGAGAAATAGCCGAGGAATAGTTCAGTCTCTTGCGGTCATTCCCATTTCTGGAAGGTTTCACGCCTCCGGAAAAAACGACATTTCCCCTAGATGAGCCCCCCACCTCCTCGCCCTCTCGGTTCAGAGCCTGTCCGGGGCTAGTCCCCGTCCCTGCCGGTTGCCCCCGGGGGCGAGGCCGGAGGATGCGGGGTTGGGGGGGGGGGGGGGGGGGCTCAGTCCCATCCCCCCCGGGGCAGCCGGGGCAGGGGGTCCCCGGCCCGGTGGGGAAAGACGAGATGCTGGCGCCCTCCGGAGGTCTCCCACCGCCAGCCTGGCCGCAGGGCACGCGTTTGGGGGGAAAAAAGGGCATTTTTAGGCTTCGCCCAGCAGAGGTCCCCGGTTGCCTTCCCACGAGCAGCCGGGCGGCTCCCCGGCGTCCCAGGCCGGTGTCTGCACACCCCCCCCCCCGTAACGCCGTGACCCTCCCCGCCCCCCCGGTAACGCCGTGATCCTCCCCGACCCCCGGGGCATCTGCTCAGCCCCCCGGGTCTGAGCGTCACGTCCCGGCGGCCTCAGGCTTTTGGGACCCCGTGGGGCCGGTACGGGCCCCCCCCCGGGGCGGGGGGTTCTTCTCCTACACGGGCTTCAGCGGTAAAGGTTTGCCCGGCAGAAATAGAAACTCCTCGCCCGGGAGAGAGCAGCAGCGGAGGGAAAAATCCCCTTTCCCCGCACACTTGATGCAGAGCTGTGGTACCGTCTGCTGCATGCCGGGGCACACAGCAACAGCCTGACTTTACACAGATCGTTGGGAGGTTATTTGACTGAAGTGGGCAGGAAAATTCAGGGCAGGGACCTGGAAATACACGCTCTGGGTTGGGTACGTGTGGTTAAAGCCATGCAGGGGAAAATGTGCCCACCCCCATATAACAATTCCCCCGCAGAAAGGGGCCCGCGGAGAAAAGCAGCACTAAAACCTGCCATGTCAGAGCTGACGCTTAGAAAATCACATTAGCCCCAACTCTTTCTGCCTCCCTAAGTGACATAGTTCTGTAAACTGAGTCTCATTTTCAATTTCAGGTCTTCTCACTATTTTTGTAATCCCACTGCCAACGAGCCAAAACAGAGAAAGAAAGAAATAGAACAGAGTGGGTTTATCTATATTAGGAAATTACTCTAAATATACTGCTGTGTTTGTGCAAACCGCTCATGTAGACACACTACTACTTTATACTGTGCTTATGACAGATTATTTCAATTTAGCAATTAACTAGATTGAATTAAATTCATGTAAGTCTTAATTAAAGCTGGACTTAGTGCACCTGAACAGGTTTTGCACCTGTGAAATTCCTCTACATAGTCCAGTCAGCACACCACCATCCATCTACAGACTTGCTCCAAAGCACCCTGCGATGGCCCTGCCCTCAGAGAGATTTATGCACCAATTTTTGACAGTTTTAGAAATTATTCTCATTCCTGGATCTCTCAAGTTAAGGGCAAAAATATTTAAGCATCAAGATAGATATGAATCACAGCTGAACTGATTTGTTCCAAATATTACACATGCATTAGACTGAAACCATCAGCCTAATTTTGATCCCTTAGCTCTCATTGGGAAGCATCTCACAGAAATGGTGCCGGTGACTTTACACACTATTTTGGAGGTAAGCCTCAAGGAGGTCAGAATTTGGCCATCTTTTATTTTCCAGGGGACAAGCTATGAGTCACCAGTGACTAAGTAATAGGTTACAGCCTCAAAATTTATGATGAGTAATAGGGTGTGCAAGAAGATCTAACCCATTCTGTAAGGCACTAAATAGACACGATTCAAAGGACGAATATAACAGCAAGGCAGATTGGCAGAATCCATGATAAATCATTGAAATTATCAGTAAAGGAAACAGTTGCTTCCTCTGACAAATAATTAGGACATTTATAGTGAACAGGCATCTCGGAACAGTCCGTGCAAATCTCCCAAGAGCAGTGACGAAGGGCTGAATGTTTGATTAAGTTTTCTTTTCCATCCTTGCAGCTCTTACTAAGAACTAGAGCAACTCTGGTTGATAAACGTGTGAAGTGCAGACTGCAGCTGCCCAAGCTGCCTGCAGCCACCCTGTCCCACACCAGGCACCCACTGTCCCCTGCCCCACCAGCCCTGTGGGGCTTTCGGGGCAGAGGACTCAAAGGGCATTGTAGGTTTTGTAGTTTTGGGTATGGTGAGATCACAGAATCATAAAATAGTTTGGGATGGAAGGGACCTTTAAAGGTCATCTAGTCCAACTCCCCTGCAATGAGCAGGGACATCTTCAACTCGATCAGGTTGCTCAGAGCCCCATCCAACTCAACCTTGAACGTCTCCAGCGATGGGGCATCGACCACCTCTCTGGGCAGCCTGTGCCAGGGTTTCACCACCCGCCCTGTAAAAAATTTCTTTCCTATATCTAGTCTCAATCTACCCTCTTTTAGTTTAAAACCATTACCCCTTGTCCTATCGCAACAGGCCCTGCTGAAAAGTTTGTCCCCATATTTCTTAAAACCCCCCTTTAAGTACTGAAAGGCCACTATAAGGTCTCCCTGGAGCCTTCTTTTCTCCAGGCTGAACAACCCCAACTCTCAGCCTGTCCTCACAGGAGAGGTGTTCCAGCCCTCGGATCATTTTTGTGTCCCTCCTCTGGACCCGCTCCAACAGGTCCATGTCTTTCCTGTGCTGAGGACCGCAGAGCTGGACGCAGAACTGCAGGTGGGGTCTCACCAGAGCGGAGCAGAGGGGCAGAATTCCCTTCCTTGACCTGCTGGCCATGCTGCTTTGGATGCAGCCCAGGATACAGCTGGCTTTCTGGGCTGCGAATGCCCATTGCCAGCTCATGTCCAGCTTTTCATCCACCAGTACCCCCCAAGTCCTTCTCCTCAGGGCTGCTCTCAATGGGTAGATGATGGGTAGATGTGGATGGAGGGATGGATGAAGGGAGGGATGGAGGGATGCAGGGATGGATGAAGGGAGGGAGGGATGCAGGGATGGATGAAGGGATGGAGGGATGGATGAAGGGAGGGATGGAGGGATGCAGGGGTGAATGGAGGGATGGATGAAGGGAGGGATGCAGGGATGGATGAAGGGATGAAGGGAGGGATGGAGGGATGAAGGGAGGGATGGATGAAGGGATGCAGGGATGGATGAAGGGAGGGACTGATGAAGGGATGCAGGGATGGATGCAGGGATGGATGAAGGGATGCAGGGACGGATGAAGGGATGCAGGGATGGATGCAGGAATGGATGAAGGGAGGGATGGGGGGCACAGACGTGCTCCAGCGGGGTGCATCACCTCAGCCGTCTGTAGGGTGGGCGAGGGGTGGCACAGGACCGCTGGTCCTCAGGCCCGCCCGGTGCCGGCCGCGGGCAGCTCTCGGCCCCCCCGCAGCCCCCGTTTCCTGCCCGCCC
>NW_010972546.1:1416594-1423411 GCF_000737465.1 Haliaeetus leucocephalus
CCCCCCCGGAGCGCGGGGCCCGCCTCCGCAGCCTGCACCGGGCCGGGATGTCGTTGCCTGAACCTCAGCGCTGCAGCTCGCAACCCAAAAAGCCGCCGATCGTTTCCTGTTAATATTCACGGGGCTTTCTCAGCCCCGGCAGGGGCCGGCTTGGCTCACCGGAGCCGGGCACCGGGCACCGGGCAGCTCCACCGCATCCCCACCGGGGGTCCCGGCAGCCCCCCTGCCCATCCCCGGGCCTGCAGCACCCAGCACACCCCCCGGGCTGTCGGTAAAGAATTTTTTTTTTTTTTTTTTTTTTGCAGAAGTCTTAGGGAGCGGGAGGGTTGGGGTGAGAGCTGACACCCCTCCCCAGCCCTGGGTGCTCTACGGTGAAAGGTGAGCAGCAGCAGCAGAGCTTGTCCAGCTCCGTGCACGACTTTTTCCGCAGAGCTCTGTAACGGATTCTTTTGCATACTGGGAAGCAGCTTGAGAAGTCATTACACACATATATAAAAAAGTATATATAGAGAGAGAGGTTGTTTGGGAGGGAGGAAGGAAGGAGAAAGCCGGACCATGTGCAGGTTTAGCACCCTGGACCGCTGTCAGCTTGGCAGCGGGACGGGGAGGGATGGTGGCTTCACCCACCGGCCACCCCACACCTTGCCGTGCCGTGGAGCCTGCCCAGCTCAGGATATTTTCAACCCTGGGAAGATACCTTTGGCCTGGAACAACAGCTTGGGTTTGTGCAGCCGCTGCAGAGCTGTTACCTTCAGGCTTTTACCTCAGGTTTCCTGTCTTAAAGGCAGTTTCCGATAGCTTCGCCAAGAACTGAACACACAATTGCAAGCTAAGCTGATGCAATGCTCTAACCCAATACAAGGACGTCAGAACAGAGCTTTTAATTAAACTGGTTTGTAAACCAATTAAATGAGAGTAACTGGTGGGTATAGGCAAAGCTTCAATTACCGCCAAGTATTTTTTAAAGGCACTAAAAACACAGGAATGTGAGGAAAAAGTCCCAAGGCACAAAGGGAAACAGGTGCCTAACTCCCGTTAAAAGAAATCTGTTTGTGATTATTAATCCCCCCTTTCACATCAGAACCCAGGCTGAAGACTCTGGGCCTGAATCTATGAAGTACCTAATGCTCTGCCATGCCAAAGCACCCCGGGAGAGTTTAAGTGCTCTCAAAAGCCTTGGTCCTGCGCCGCACGCATCAGCAGAGGTTTGGGTACACCGAGAGGTGGGAGCAGCTCCAAAGCTTGTTATGGCTTTAAAGCCAGGGCATCTGTTTAGGTTCCTAAGAATGAACTTGAAAGCTTAAATACAGGCTCCTTAAAAATACTCTTGGTTCCTGGACACAGACCACATCACTTATTTCTCTGGTAATTGTTGTGTACTTTCACTGCCTAATGTAAATAATAATAATAATAAAAATAGTATGACACTAATAAGTCCTTGGTTCTGCCTCCCCGTAGGGAATTAGCCTAATTGGTTTCTTGAAGTTCCTTCCAAAGCAATGTTTATGTGATTTTATGACTATCCCATTAGGTTTGTTAAACTGGACTTGTTTTAGAGATGTTCTTCAACTACATGGTCTGTAGCACATTCTCTCTTTTGCAGGAAGAAGTGAATAAACAGCTAAACTACTTTAAATACATGACCCATAGGAATCCTCGTCACCCCAGCAGGAGAGGACAGTAAGGTACGTTGGCTGGAAAGCGGTCATAAATATGGGTATGTCACGAAAGCGTGGGAGTTTCAGCTTCTGGGGCAAAAAGAGACAGAGCGATTCTAACAATCTCTTCAAAATATTTCCACTCATAAAAGACTAATTTAGTACCAAAAGCAAATTTGTCATCTTCCTGTACAATGACTTACTACATTAATCAATTTTACTGTTTTGAATGCATCAAAACCATGAAGACAAATATGATCCACTGTCTCGTTTGATTTAAGCTGCTAGAGGGAAAAAAAAAAAGACAGACATAGAAGATATTTCAGTTGCTACTTTTTTCCTTTATAAGTCATTAATGGCACTATTTCCTTTCAAAGTTGTTAATGACATCATTGTTTCCTTTCAAAGTCCTTAATGACATTGTTTAATGAATAATAACTTGCACTTATATAGTGCTTTTTGAGACAAACAACCCAAAAGTGCTCTGCAGTAGGGAATTGGTCAGGCACAGAGGGAAAATGAGGCACAAAGGGAGGAAGTGACTTGTCCAAGGCCAGAAAGTTACTGACGAAGCAAAGCTGAGAGTGCGTGTGTTTGGCTCTCGGCTTTCTTGACGCTCTGAGCCTTTCTGTGGGTGTTTGTACATTAGAAATGCAGCATTTAGCCCATAATGGAGCAAGCACAAAGTAACCCATCTAATAAACCATAAGCGCCGATTCAACAAGCCATTCTGAAAGCTGATTGTTTCTTTTTCTTTCACAAATATCTTCAGTAAACGGAGTTGTTTCTTAAGAAAGATGCCTCGATGAGGTATCCTTGGGAGGACATGAGCAGGGAAGAAAAGAGATGAAAAGCGTGGGGGTTTTTTTGGTAGGTGTGGTTAATGAAGAGCAGGGGCAAAGGTCTCACTTTCTCTCCCTTGGGAACCACACGCTGCGGAGGCAGCTGAAGCTCCTGTTTAAACAGAGACTTTGCCTTTGCGGGTTGCAGTCCAGACTCCCAGCTTTCAGTCCTGCAGGGTATGAGAAGCCTTTGCAGACCTCAGGGGGATTTTTCCTTGTCCAATGATAGGAAAAGAGAGTTAAGAGGCCCTGTATGCTATAGGAAAATGTGCGCCACAGTGCTGACTGATTGCAATTGAGATTTCATTGGACTGGAAGACATCTCCCCCATCTATAGTGTAGAGAAATATCAAGATTTTGACCCCTTGTCCCTACCAGCCTGTGAATATGGACCTTTTGTTGCTAGGTAATAAAGTCAGGTTTTGGTGGAGAGAAAGAGAAAAAGTTTATCTCCTTTATAAACCCACCGCAAAGGTAGCAAAACTCCAGAACTATCCAGTTAGCAGTGTTATATGCTGGACAGGTGAAAAATAAATTTGGGTAAGTTTTGTGTATACCACTGAATCACATCTGATGACTTGCCACTATCACCGCCATCATTCTCATTTTTGTTCCTATTACAGTGACTATTAATTATGATGGTGGAACACGCAGAGACTCTGAGTACCATCAAGATGCTACTGATCCTGGAATAGTGCAGGAGGTGTGGGAAGATGGCATTCCCTCCCCAAAGGTCTAATAATCCAGACAGAGAAGGAAAAAGCAAAATAATTCACCTAAAGTCTTGCAACAGGTTTGTGGCAGAGCCGGAGCCCATCTTTCCAGATTTGTAAAAGAATTCTCTGCTATACTTTATTTACCTCTTCAAGGAGGGACACTTGTTGGCCTTGAAATTTGACAACTAGCATAATCTCTCCAAGTGTTTTGAGATACGATGATATCCAAAACAAAGGATACAGAGAAAAACATCACAAACAAAGCTTTAAAGAAAGCTGAGCTAAATTATTTTGTTTAAATAATGTGTATAAATAAAGTCTTCTCACCATGCTAGTAAGCATTTACAGAGAGATGAAGGAGCTCAATGTATATGCATCTGTGAGAAGGATGAAAAGTTTGGTCTGAAATGGGAAAACAACTTTCTAAAAGAGTTATGGTTTGGAGAGTTCTCCGATTATGTCACGTTGTCCCTGGTGGCTGCTGCTAACAGAGGATAAGACTTTGCTGCTGCTATCTGTGGAACTGATCCCGCAGTTCCAGCTGAGAGATTTATACTTTAAAGAGATTTATACTTTAAAGTAGCGGTTCTTGCTAGGGACTTGAAGGAATTTGGCTGCCTAGGGAGGATTACTACTCTTATCTGCACAATTCCCCCTTCCTCCAACCTGCCCAAGAGGAATAAGATAAAATCTGATAGAGCATACAGGTTTGTTAAACAGGGGCGCAGATTTGCCTGTCCACAAATAGGCAAGTTTTAGCCCTCCTTGGAACCAGATAAATTACAGTCCTTACTCATGATAATCTCAAGTGACAGTTTCCCCATAAATGAAGGAAGGAAGAGTCTTCATTCCCAGGAGAAGCTGTTGGAAAAGGCTGGGATACTGTGCAGAGAGGCAATCTATCACTGCAAGCCATTAAGTATGTACATCCCAGTGTTTCCTTGCATCGACCCTTTGTGTAAGCTAGGCCATAAGCGCTTCTCTAATATAGATCAGTCTAAATTTCCTAAGAGCACATGGAGTTATCATAAGAAAGATAAATTTTCTTCCTTTTTTTTTGTTCTTTTTTTAACATAGGACGTATGTATTTTATAGATAAAATAGCTGAAGGATTAATAATCTGGAAAATGCAATGATATGGCCTTACACCCTAGTAAGAGTATTTTATTTATTATATCTGAAGAATTTCCATGTCAGGCACTTAGATGATAACTAAGTTTACATTATTTTTAAATACTAATCAAGTAAATGCAAAGGATCCCCCTGAAAAATGAAAGATCATCTGTAACAAAGACTCTGCAGACAGAGATAAGGCTAACAGCTCTGTTCGTGATGTATGAGCCTGTGGAGAAGCCAGCTCCCTTATCCACAATTTTCTAGATATAGTAGTAAACGACTAAGTTTAGTAACAACTTCTGTAACTTAGGTCTGCAGTTATTACTGAGATAACACAAGGATATTGGTTCCCATGAGTCAGTACATATCACTTTCATTTTGCTTGCTTCCTACATACGGCCACATTTGAAAAACGCTGACTGATAAAATAACAAATGAACAGTATAAACTAAATATCTCCATGTCTCAGTTTTCACAGTTGTAACTTTCCCCCAAATTTTTCTCAAGAAACCATCATGCCCTTTCCTCCCCGGCCTAGCCTTTCCTCACCACAGGGATTAGTTATGTAAATTGGAACTTAATCCCCTAAAGGCAAATTTGCAGTTCAAGTCCAAGTGTCTGCTAGCATGGCCAACTGGAACCAAGACCGTCAGGGGATGGCGGATGTTTAGCATTTTGTCCTGTAGTCTAAGACAATCTTAAACCGCAAGGATCTCCTTCAGGTTACAAAGGCAACCAGCCAGATTTTCCCCCTTTTCTTTTAAACAAGTTCATAACACAATAGATAAAAGAAAAAAAAGAGGGGGAGAGGAGGGGAAACCCTCCCAGAAAAGTGAGCTAAGGCTCAGTGAATTTCCAGCAATGTGGTGAACGTATTGTCTGCCCCTGTGACTCTCAAAGGAATGCAATAAAAGGAAGACAGCAACCCAGCAGGCAGCTTCTCAGGGAGCCGTCTGCCTTCCAGCCCCTTGATGTAACGCTTGAACAGGTGCAATATAAAGGATGCTAAACTGGTGATTATTAGGGCTGTTGGAATGGGTTTCCTCTCTGCTCTCTGATGAGAAGATTTTTTTAAAAGACACTATATGATGGGATATGCCGACCTTTCAAAGACGACCTGTCACAAGGGAAACACTTTGAGCAAGAAGAGGGTCGCCAGTCTAAGAGACATTGACACCTTTTCTGGTCTTATTTAAGCTGCTGTAAATCAGGAATAGTTCCCGTGGAGTCACTGCAGCGACGCACTTGCAGGCAGGAGAACAGACCTGCTGAGGTTGTATTCCAGGAGGACATCTTTCTGCAGAAACCCTGATGGCTTTGAAGACTGACTTTTGAGTAAAGATATGACCTCCTGGCTACTCACATACATGCCAGCATCTGAAAACAATTTTAAGTGCCTACGCCTGGAAGCAGAGAGAACAGCTTTTGATTTTTTTTTTCTTCATGTTTCTTTCACTACCACAACCATCCCTCTTCAGTGCTCACAACCCACAAAGAATGGGGAAAAAAGATTTCAGGTAGCTGTGATTCCATAAACTCCGTACATTTCCTAAGCAGGATACAATACTCTCCTTTTGATATAATTTACAACGCTTCTTTTTCAAAACACCAAGGATTTACAGGAACAGAATTGAAAAGTAGTAATGCAAATCAGGCCCCTTTTTATGCACCTTTTTATTGAAGTTCCTGTACACCGTTCCTCCATCAGCCCTACTATACAGTATAGCAGCTTAAGAGGACATCTTTTTCATTATCAATGCAGGCAAAAAATGGTTCACTGTTACGTTTTCTACTGATTCTTTGCCCAGTCTGGCATCGGGCACTTCCTTTTTTTCATGAGGACAGCGCGGTCGCTGGGTAAGGACCTACAGGAGAGATCATGGGACCTGGGCTCTGTTCCCTCAGAGCTGCTGTGTCCTCAGGCAGATGATTTCAGGTAGAGCTGGAGCCATAGGAACGCGTTACATGAATTCTTTGGGTTCCTCCTAGGCCTCTTTTCTAAGATTTAATTATTTTTGTGCTCTGTGCTTGGGTTCTCCTCATTTCTCCTCGTCTGTTCTGGATGATGTGTCCAAAGCAAGGGCTGTTTCTCATGATACTGCGTGGCCTTAGGGGACCTGCAGGTGCAATCCCATACAGCATTAATCACTATACTTTAGGATTATTTCTTTTTGCTGATTTCCAGCCGATTTCTGACGCTCGTCCTGCTGGGCATAAACCTCCAAAGGGGCATTTTTCTCCCTCAAGAGAACAAAACAGGTGCCAACGGGTTAAAACCTCCTCCAGGAGCCTCCGAGCGCAGGACAGGCGGTGGCGCTCGCGGAGCCCCGATCTGTCAGAGAGGAATTGCAGAGATAATAGGATTTACGGAACGGTCCCAACTCATCACTCCGGAGCGATCCATGTTGACTGGCTCGGGCACGCATCCAGCGGTTTGCACACACGGGTGCACACTCGGATTCCTACTCGGTTTGCTCGGGGGGGG
>NW_010972546.1:1424862-1425335 GCF_000737465.1 Haliaeetus leucocephalus
CAAGGGACTGAAGAGGAGTTAAAAGGAGGAAGCAAAACTTGCGGGGGATTTCTCTTCATTCGGAAGCGATGCTTGGGTGTCTCCTGTCATCAGGCAACCTCTCCAGGCTGAGTGACCCGGCAGCATGTAAGGGTCTCTCTGGAGGGACACTTCTTTCTGTTTGAATTTTGCTGGTGTAAGTGTTCCGTTCTTCCCGTTATTTATCAAACCCCATGCTAGATCATCGCTCTCTTTTTTGGAGGGAGATAAAGGGCATTGGCATCCTTATGCCCGCTCCCAAGATTAATCTAAACACTTTTGTTTGCTGGCAAGAACAGTTTCAAATGTGCGAGAACAGTTTCAAATGTGCGAGAACAGTTTCAAACGTACAATGCTTTTATTCTTTTAGGGTGCCTGTTTCTAGGCCCGCGCAGGTTCAGAGACTGGATGTGTTTGCTGCAGCGGCGGGGAAGCGGGCGCGTAGCATTGTTTTG
>NW_010972546.1:1425345-1477281 GCF_000737465.1 Haliaeetus leucocephalus
GGGGGGGGGCGGCGGAGCCGGGCCTCACCCTCCCCGGGAAGGGCGGGCTGGCGAGCCCCGGGCCGGGAGGAGGGCAGCGCCGGGTCGGGAAGACCCGCAGCCCCCCCTCCCGGGGGGGTCCGGTGCTCTCGGTTCGGCCCGCTGCCGCACATGGCCCCGGGTAACCCCCCCCGGGGGCGGCCGCGGGGCCCGGAGCTGCCTTCTCCAAGGGCAGGGAGGAAGGCAGCCCTTCTCCTCCTCCCCCCCCACCCCCCGGGATATGGGCTATTTGCATTTTAAATGACTTGGAGCACGCCCCTAACACACGGTATCGGAGTGGAAAGTTTGTCCTCGGGTCTCCGAACACACACCAAAAAAAAAAAAAATTAAAAAAAAATATTTATTTACTTTCGTTCTAATCCAGCAGAAAGGCACGGTGATTATCCTGGTTGGTTTGTTTTGAATAACACGAAGGTTTCTGGTCTCATCTGGCATGTCTGTTTTTCCATCTATTATTATCCTATCCATCTACCAGCACATCTCCAGCCTCTTCCTGTACAATCTCTCCCTCGGTGTCTTGATGCACGCTCCTGTCTCCAGCTGCAAATGTGTCCTGCTCTGCCTCTGCCCGCCTGTCAGGCGCAGGTCTCTGGGTCTGTAGGTTGGGCTTTCTTTAGCTTTTCGTGCGTTTGGTGTGTCCGCGCTCACGGCTTTAGTAAGAAGTCGCTTACAACCAAGGGACTGAAGAGGAGTTAAAAGGAGGAAGCAAAACTTGCGGGGGATTTCTCTTCATTCGGAAGCGATGCTTGGGTGTCTCCTGTCATCAGGCAACCTCTCCAGGCTGAGTGACCCGGCAGCATGTAAGGGTCTCTCTGGAGGGACACTTCTTTCTGTTTGAATTTTGCTGGTGTAAGTGTTCCGTTCTTCCCGTTATTTATCAAACCCCATGCTAGATCATCGCTCTCTTTTTTGGAGGGAGATAAAGGGCATTGGCATCCTTATGCCCGCTCCCAAGATTAATCTAAACACTTTTGTTTGCTGGCAAGAACAGTTTCAAACGTACAATGCTTTTATTCTTTTAGGGTGCCTGTTTCTAGGCCCGCGCAGGTTCAGAGACTGGATGTGTTTGCTGCAGCGGCGGGGAAGCGGGCGCGTAGCATTGTTTTGGTAGAGTTGGAGCATGTTAGAAAAGTCTGAGAGAGGGCACCGCTTGTGTGTTTGGAAACACAACTGTCTGTTTAGGTCTTGTAAGAGTCCTTCAGGATATAGTAATTCATAAGGAGTGTAGCAGTGTGTAGTGGATGTTCTTCAACCCTCTTTTTAAAGCCTGCTTATAAACCTAGCAGTAGTGTAGTGTTTTGGTAGGCTTTTATTTCTTAAATAGAAACAAACCACTGTAGAGGATCATCTGGGTCATCTAGTCTCATTCCATGCAATCACACACTGGGTTTGGTATCTCTTTGTACTGCTTGAATATCCACAAACCCAAAGTTACCTTTTGAAATGATTGTACAGTTAAATAGAGAACCCTGTATTTTTTTTAAAAGGTACATTGTAGCTACACATTAGGGCTGATTCTTAAAAATATCAGTACCATTCCTGTGACGATGGTTAGAAATCTTACCCTTCCAGTAAAAAATTCAAAATGTTAACAAAAACATCTGATTGCAAATTAAGACTCTAATAAGATAGTTAAGAACATTTACAAACCATATTTTCAACTCTGCCTTACTTATGTTCCGCATTTTTCCTTGTTTTCTTCCTTGTTTTCTTCCTTTTTGAAGCAGTGGGCACAGAAGCTTGCACTGGCTCCAGCTGAGTGCTTGCTTTTGGCCCTAAGCCCACTGCTAAAGATGGACCCAAGGCAGGCTCCTCTGTCATTGCTTTCATGTAGTTTCTATTTGCTTATGTGTACGCCTTGGCTCATCTTGCAGTCAGCTCTTTTGGTTTAACTCTACAATTGCATTCGTTTTCCTGGCTGATGTGGAATAATAGACATTAGAGAGATGGAGAGAACCTATTGCGGGTCGTGTCTGGTCCATCCCCCAGGGAACATCACAGGATTGCTTCCAGCAGGATATTTTCAGATGCTTTGTCCAACCTAGTTTCAAACGTCTCAAGTGACTGGGATTCCATTCCAACCGCCAGTTTGCATTTGAAGGTGGAATAAGGAAGATATAATTTGTTCTTCCCTAGGAGACTTCAATACCCTCGTCTGAGATGCATAGCCTTACTTCTTACCACTATCTTTACCAGCCTCTGTTGCTTTAAACCCACCTGCGTGGTGGCTAAGAGCCCTTTCAGGGTCAGAAACGCTTCCTTTGGGACTCACAAAGACCATCCTGGGATGGTTAGATGGTGAGGATGGCCGAAGAAGGTGAACAGTCTTCAAGCCACATTGCCCCGTCAGAGAAGGGAGCTAATTTTAGAGAACTGGGAGCTGCAGCTTGCAGAGGGAGACCCTGAGAGCATCAAGTGATGTAGAAAGCAAGAGGGACGTGTGGTATAGCTTTGCAAAAGCAGCACCTTTGTCGGGTTATCAGCTGGAAATTTGCATTGACACAGAACCTGTTCCCAGGAGTAGTCCTAAAAAGCCTGAATTCAGTGATCTTGGAAGCATGCTGCAAAAGGCTGCTGCTGGGTGTGACTTACAGACTTGAGGGTGTGCAGAAGAAATGGGAGTTTTGCTTGGTGTCTGTCTGAATTCTCACTGAGATGGTTTCCTTCATGATGCTGAGATTTTCTCTTAGTCCTAATTATGGTTAAGGTGCTTCATAGCCATCCATTTCATAATTTTATATTTAGATCACTAGTGACACTTGAAAAGTTAAGGGGTAAGAAATTGTTCCATTTGTGTTTGCTAGACCAGAATTAGACACAGTTTATGAAGCACTCGATTCCCACTTAAGCCACATTTTCACAAGAATTTTTGATACTGGGCATGAGCTTATTTGAAAACTGGAATAAATGTATAACACTGGACCCGTTGCAAAAGGCAATCTGCTGTTGCTGGCTATGGAAACTAGAAAGAGGAATAAAATGCTGCGTAGTTGTAATTTTTGGTTTTGTCACCCATATCTGACTGATAACAGCTCTGGCAAACTTTTATGTACACCTGAGAAATTAAACAGTTGATTTACAGATGGTCTAATGAACTCTCTTTGCTTTTCTTCCAGCTTGCTATGGAATTGTCCAGGTTCCTACCGGACCCTGGTTCTGTCGGAAATGTGAATCTCAAGAGAGAGCCGCCAGGGTGGTGAGTACGAAGCACGCTTGTACTTACGCTAAATAGGTTCATTCGATGCCCTTCATGTCTCTGCTGGAACCAGCGTGGTCCCCTGGCAAAAGTGATAGAGCCTGGCATTTCAGCACTACTGTGATTGTAATCCCAGCTCTGCCTGTAACCTGCTATATCTTGTTTGTACAATAGGAATAATTGTATCAAGCAATTTTATACAATGCTATTAGCCATTTTGATGAAGATGCTGCCAGAGGTGCTTTTAAGCAAGTTATCAGTGACAAAATTTTTGAGTCTGGAGACCTCAATCTTTTAAAAAAATAATGGCATTCTTCTAAAAGGTGGTTTCCCTGCTGTTTTTTCTGTTCAGCTCCTCAGGAAGTTTTGGAGTGGAGGGAAGTTGGCATCACTTGAGATGCTGCTATACTGTCATATAGTTATCATACTGACTGACAGGACGGATTGGCATTCATATCTCGCAGCAACAGTCTCCTGCATAAAGTCTTCAGAGTTTGTAAAACAGCAGAGAAAATGACAGGAAGCTGGATCAGGGTTTAGTTTCTGTCTAAGTAGCAATTTAGCAGTATAGAACACTTTACAAATGTTCTTAATTAATTCTGGCATTTCCCGGTGAGGCAGGAAAGTGGAAACAATCAGGCCAGGACTGCCTCTTAGGTCTGTCTATGTGGCGAAGTTATTTGTGCAGTAGACTAGGCTGCGAGTTTATAGCACAACAGCTACTCTGCAATAACTTCCCATGCGAGCCCTTATCAGATACGGCTGCGCCAACCAGCTACTGAGGTACTGGGGTGTAGATCTTTAACATGTTAGTTATGCCAGAGATGCTGCTTTTGCCATACAGTAAATCTGGGATAGCTTCCTCCCTTCGCTTCCTTAAAGATGGATTTAAATTAAACTTCGGTGTTCCTTAAGTACAGAAGGCCTCAGTCAGCACAAACAACATTTATTAATGCCTGCACTGCCTTCGGAACTGGTTTAGCTAAATCTTTTCTAAAGTACACACCTAGCGAAACTGATGTAGGTGACCTCTGAATGTGCGTATCTGTGCAGGCCTGAGCAAATAGCGTGCTTCATCTCAGCTGGGCTCTCTGCTTGCTGCAGTACAAAAGTTTAATCTGTTTCACAGATGGGCAAGAACTTGGCAAAGATGAGCGAATGGGGGAATTAGGTATCTGTACCATGCTTTCTACATTGCATTAACTCATTCCTCATTGAAGTGGGAGTGTAAACAAGACCAGACTTTCAGACCTGAGCTCTTTTCCCATTGTAAGATGCTGCTTTTATGTGTGCTGCAGTAAAGAAGATCAAATATGTCTTTGAGTGGTTTTACATCCTGCAGATAGTTTCGTAGCAAAGAAAGGAATTTGGATTTCATGGGCCTCCTTTCCCCGGCTCTCCCAACCGTGCAGGCAGAGAGAAGCTCTTCGGCGTTAGCTACAATTCAATGTAAGCTGTAGTAATACATGTACACACAAGTCCTCCTCACCTGTGCTCATTGCAAGGACTGTAACTTTTCACTTGCACATTACACACTTCAGACTGCCTCTGAGGTATCAAGAAAACAATACCCCTGCAGGTGGCTCCTTATTTAACTCGCCCTCAGTGAAATCTGTTAGACAATGCGTGGTGGGCTTCAGTCATGCCATTCAGTCCTATGGCATTCAGCCCTGCTACTATAATAACTGAACAGTGATAATCTTCCTTCCTAAGCAGAGCTGGGGATGATTTCCTATCTAAATCCCTCACCTTTTCAGTTAAACACCAGCAGTCATAGCAACAGACACGCAGATGGGTAAATACTTAAAAAGAATCTAGTTCTTTGATGTAGAGAACAGCATGATCAGAGTAAGGGAAATGAGTCAGGTCTTATGAGATCTGTGCATGGCTCTGTTACTAAAACACTTTGAATTTGGGCTCCGTGGTCCAGTGAGGCTGGAGGGTATGACTCTTCCACTGCCCTGGGGTTTCACGGCACCTATCTGTGCCTGGCTTTCTCCAGCTGTAAAAGGGGCATTATTGGCCTGCAGACACTGCCTTGAGGATCTTGAAGGAGAGATGCTGCTATTTGAGTGCAAAATACACTGACAACAGCAGCAGGATGAATTGATATTCATATTTCTTTCATAATGACTGCGTGGTAAATTCCTTTGAAAAACAATGATGTTTTTCTTTCCACATCTGCCTTCACAGAAGAATCTTAAAGCAGTTTACAAGCTTTGTCCATATTTATTGACTAAATATTGATGCTTTTGCTTTGAAAATGAGATACAGAGGTGTGGACAATATTGCACTTCTTCACAAGTGTTTTAAAACATAGGTCTCCTGATTTCTGTGTCTCTCCTTTGGAGAGATGGACTCCATCCCCCCTTCAGCTTTGGAAAGAGAGCTCAGGAGCCCTAACTTTCAGTTGGCAGGTGTAGTCGCTTGGTGGTAGGTAGATCCTGGAGTTAGAAGCCCCCAGGGTCAGGAGCTCTAACTTTACCCATTACAACCTGGTTTAAATCAGCCAAGCTCTGCTCTTTTCCCAGAGTTGAAATAAAAACCCCCGGAGACTGCCTTGGCCTGTTCAGGTTGAATAAAAGGAAGAGGTACCACTAATCCCTGCTTGTAACCCCTCCTCAGATGCTCAGGTCCCTAAAGGATGCTGTGGATGCTATTATGCTTACAGTAAGCAACTGAAAGCCCATCCACTTTGTAATCAAATTGTCTAGGAAGCCCGGTGAGCTGCAATGGCCAGAGGGCACTCATGTGAGGGATCATGTGAAGGCTTTAGCTGTCATTTCGAGGCAGGGCTATTAAAAGTCTTGTGTGGGGCCGATGGAGCTGTTAACCCCTCTTGTTACAATCAGAGCTTTGCTAATCGCATGGTGGGAGAGCCGCTTTGATCTGAGGGGTGGAGGGGAGAGCGGAGGGGCCTTTTCAAGTGCAAATTTCTTATTACAGTGTCTCAGTTAACCCAGTTCTTTTTCTGTCTTGGCTTTGCCGGGCTTTCCATAGTAATTGTGAGAGCAGCTCTCCAGCCCTCTGGCAGCCCGGACCTAACCAGGAGCAGTGAGAAACACCTCCTGT
This sequence comes from Haliaeetus leucocephalus, assembly GCF_000737465.1. Taxonomy (NCBI): domain Eukaryota; kingdom Metazoa; phylum Chordata; class Aves; order Accipitriformes; family Accipitridae; genus Haliaeetus; species Haliaeetus leucocephalus. The sequence goes on from NW_010972546.1 coordinate 1,431,653, forward strand.
GGTCATCCATCCATATTTCAAACTAAGTTGCAGGGACAGCGAGATGGGCTGCTGACGACAGCACTGGTCTTTGTCCCCTCATCTCTTATTTATATGTTATCACGGGGATTTCGTGCTTGCCAAAGCTGCCTGTTTGACAGCGCCGCACGCTTAACTCCCACAAAAGTGTTCTGAGGATCGGGCTGAGCCTCTCTGCCGCCCATTGCATTGCAATCCTATTTATTGTGCCCATCTGTCCAGGAGGTAAAATTTCAGCAGAGGAAATCTTGCTTGAGGAAAACCACCTTTGTGGAAGGTCCTCAGGGACTACTTAGTGGCAGAGGCTTTTGCTCACAGCCAGTTATTGCTCAATATATCGGTGTTTTTCGTGGCATGGAGCACCTGCCCCGTTACGCTTGCCAGAGCCGAGCAATCACGGCAAAGCACGGGCAGGCGAGAGCACCAGGTCCCACACGCTTGTAGCGGCTCAGCCCACCGTCTCGCTTTGACACCGGGCACCTCATTTCAAAACTTTCTGACGAGGGACATTTTTCACAGAAAAGCAGGGGTTTTTTTTGTTTTGTTTTGTTTGTTTTAACAAATCGGACATTTCTACTGGGGCAGGAAAAGTTTTGCGCCTCGCAGGTTTTCGGGCCTTTTTTAAAGTCAAAAAAACCAAAAAGCACATAGAAATTTTTCCCTGAGTGATGCCATGAGAAGACAGCAACCGTTTTCGGGCGGCTCAACCCAGGAGAAGCCCTCGGGGCTGGGAGCGTGTTCCCCCATGTGTGGCAACGCGCCCCGAAACCACCCCACCTTCCACCAACGCTTCAGAAGGGCGTTATGGCTACGAGGCGATCGGCCGACGATGGCCAGGCAGGGCTGAAGTTAGCGAGGCGGGAAAAACAAGCGCGAGGCCTCGCTGTCCGCTGTGAGGCGAGGAATGGCGCTGAGGGCCGTGGCGCTGGGTTTCCCCGGCTCTTGCCGTCCCGCCTGGCCGGACTCTCCCCGTCCGCTCGCCGGGTGTGTGTGGTGGGGAGGTGAGGCGCGTTCCCGCCCTGGCCGTGAGGGGAGACCCTTCAGCAGGTTTGGGGCCGCCGCTGGCCTCGGAGGCCTCCCTGCCCCGGGGGACCTGGCGTGAGGGGAGCTCATCTCCGATCACCTTGCGGCTGCTGGTCCCCGGTGGAGGACACAGCGTGTCTCCCCCTCACGGTTTTCCCCAAAAGCAGCCATTAGTGGCTGGGCCTGGAAAGGGGCGCGGGGTCGCTTCCATCCCTCACAGCCCACCACGGTGCTGGGCCTGCGGCCTCCCGCCCGGCATGATGGCGCCTGAGGGAGCTTCCTCCACCCTCCCGGGCGGCAGGGACTCTCTGGTGCTGACGTTCCCCTCGTGCCTTCTCCATTACACCTCAGCCACCCCCAAGGCTGGGTTTGGGGGAAAGCAGGGTGCCCACTTGCCAGTCCCAGCTATTGGGGCCAGGCTCGCCACGGCCCCCCACACCCTGCCAGCAAAAATGTCACGACAGCCTCACCCGCCTCTCATGAGAGTGGAAAAAATGTCACGAGAGAAGGAAGGAAGGAAAGAGACCAAGATAGATAATGGCTTCTTTTTATTTGCCTTTTGCTCTCTGAGTCATGGTTTTCAGTTTTACTCCCCAACCACAAAGTCTAAAACTTTTTTTTTTAAAAGCCCCGTGAAAGTCAAGGTTCGCTTGTAGCCCTGTGGCTCTTGGACTGAGGCTTTAAACGCGTCCCCGTCAGACAGGACGATATTGAGCTGTGTCAGAGTATCTTTTTGCACCCAAACCGCCCTCAGCCCTTCTTCCACTTCCTCTCTTTGAAAGCAGCCCCATCTTTCATAACCATGTTGTAAGTGAATCATCTCTTTTCTGGCCCCACGCCCCTGGGAGTTAGATTAAACTTGTTGTTTCTGCTTAATTTCAAGAGATGTGAACTGTGTCCCCACAAAGATGGAGCCCTGAAACGGACCGACAACGGAGGTGAGTACCTCTGCGCAGAGCCGGGTATGTCATGCAGAGCTTCTGGGGACTCGGCAGCTGTCCTGGGCGCAAAATAATTCTTTTCTGAGCCTATGTCACCAGAAAGGGAAGGTTGGAGGCTCCAGAGGAATGAAAACACTACCTTTTTCTTACAAAAACTTCACTTTTTGAAACCTCCACAGTGAGAAGACCTTTCCCTGGGGGGGAACCTGCCTGCCCTCTGGCTGGCATCAGAGCACAGTCCCTGAAGTGTGCAGTTCCTTGAGTTTAACCTCGCAGGAATCAGTGCACGATCTGGCATTGTTTACAGAAATGTGGAAGTTGCAGTGTTATTTGCTGCACGCTTGCACAGCAGCAGTGTGATCCTCAAGTTAAGAGAGCCTCAGCCTTGAGTACCCATCTGAGAGCAGGGACAGGACGCAGTAAAGATGTTTTTCTCTGCAGGTCTTATCTGCTCATCATTGATGCTTCTCAGCCTCTGGTGCTGTGAAGTACTGTGGAGTCTGATTTCAGTTGTCAGAGCTTGCAGCTATTGATGCTGCTGGCTGTATAGATCAAACTTAATTTTTCTCAAAATCTTATTTTTTAGAAAGGCTTCTGCACCTACCTGCCACTTACCTTAATACACAAAGGGTTAAATTAGGCAAGGAGGTCTTTATTCTGATAGATCCCATATTTAAAGAAGAAGCGCTAAGTCCAGGGTATTTTGTAGAAGCATCTGCTAGAGCTGGTCATAAGTGCCAAGAGCCTTAGTGCAATAGCACAAGTATTGTGTTGGGGGATTGGTTTATAATAACACAGCATCTTCTTCCAAACATGTTACTGCATGGTTTGATCAGGTCTGTGTAGACAGGCACAAGAAGTGTTACAACCGTGTCACTGTACAGAATTATATAGCCCAAGTACTTACAGTGCTGTATGATTCTGTAATCATGAAGTTTGGTTCCACCTGCCCAGGTGAATCCATCCTAATTCTAGCTAAATCCTTCCAGTGCAGTAGCCATACTGGTATGGATCAGCCCCCTAAGGCTCCTGACCTTCAAAGTTTCTCAGTTCTCTACTGACCAGATGGAATTTCAACTTACACATCTGATTTGGGGAGTGTCTTGGTGGATTTAGATTCTGATCTAACTTGGCTTGCTGAAAAAGAGCCTTCTTTAGCCGTTGATAACAGCCAATAAAGAGAGCTTTGTTTACAGTGGCATGGGACTACACATCAAACCTCTCCCATCAGCATCATTTATTGCTTGGATGCTTTTCCTGGGTTTGGTTAGGTCTTCAGCTCCGGGTCTCAAGTCCTGAGGGGGTGCTTTTAAGAACGATGAGCGTTGCACATTTCTTTTCCCAAAGAAATCTCTGCTTTCTTATTTAATCTGGAGGTGGTATCCGTCTATCTTTCACCCACAAAGGATTTGATTCCTAACCAAGTTAGAACAAGCAGTATTTCAAATCTAACATCTAACTTAAGTTGGCTCCCTTCCTACACTCTCTTCGTTCTCTCCCTCCCATGCTTGTCTGCAGCCCTGTCTGAGTTTAAGACTCTTCTGCGTTGTCCCATGTTAATCTCCGCTCTCTGTCTTGTTTGCTTCCCCAGGGTGGGCCCATGTCGTCTGTGCTTTGTACATCCCAGAGGTGCAGTTTGCCAACGTGCTCACCATGGAGCCAATTGTCCTGCAGTATGTACCCCATGACCGCTTCAACAAGGTAAGGCCATCTCTTTCTCCTGCTGCCCCAAGTGTACCTACCCCATCTTGGCTTTTTGGGGTCATCTTATCCTACCACATCTCCCATCCAATTTATTTGAATTACCAGGTACTCAGATTCCTTTTAAAATAACTTACAAAGTAAATCCCTGTTCTTGTAAATACCTTTTTGGTCCTCTGTTTTTCTCTTGCCCAACTCCCTGCAACTTGAGCAATCTCCACCTTGGGAGTTGCATGTTGGTTACTCCACATTTTGATCTGACACAGTTGTTATTTGGGGAGAAAAAGAAGATGCATGAGTTTTGTGCATGCCACTGAGAAATAACTCAGAGCCGTTGTCATAGGAGGGAGATAACTAGCCACAGAGTTATGAGTTCTTGAAGGCTTTGTCTCCTGGTGAACAGTGAGAGTGAAGCAGACATTTTGTCTGCTTCTTTGAGTGAGCACTTTTCCTTTATTTTGCAGACCTGCTACATCTGTGAAGAGCAGGGCAGGGAGAGCAAAGCAGCCTCTGGAGCATGCATGGCCTGTAACCGACATGGCTGCCGGCAAGCTTTCCATGTCACCTGGTGAGTTCCCCACAGCATCACCCCACGAATAGCCCCAGCTATTGGTTTTGCTGTTGTGGCTTTGAGGCCGCACTAGATGGGTTGTGTGGGGAGTTGGGCTAATCACCCTGGGTTTATTTTGTGCAAGGAGTATCTCATCCTTGCTGAGTTTGTGAGGGGAACTTCCCCAGGAAGGCTGAGGTTTCAGCAGTGAGCCTTCCCTGCTGAGAACGAAGGCTGGGGATTTCCCTAAGACTATGTGGAATCCAAGAAGAGAAGAGGTGAGTCACAACCCAGGAATGTTCCTTCTCCAGCAGAGCACATGCAAGAGTATCATCTAGATGATGTGATTTTAAGGGCTGATATCCTCACCTACCCTTGCAGCCTGAAAACAACATTGCCTGTCAGCAGAACGGGGAGATTCCCAGCTTTACATGGATCCTTGCTCATGATATGTCTTTCGCTGGAATTGTTACTGGTCTCCCAGCCTCCCTTAAGAAAAACAAAAATTGCAAAACAATCTGCTAGAAAAGTACTGACAATTTTGAAGATCTGAATATGAATTAAAAATAATCTGAACTTTTTTCCCCTCCTTGCATACTATTTATGAGCAGAACAGGAAACTTCAAGACCCTGCCTGGGTATTCTGAACTATTCTTTGCCCTTTGATGGGATATGTGGTCTGGCTGTACAGTTTGCTTTATCCTCCTCCTAATTGCATGTATTTCAGTGCCCAGATGGCTGGCCTCTTATGTGAAGAGGAAGTCCTAGAAGTCGACAATGTCAAATATTGTGGCTACTGCAAGTACCACTTCAATAAAATGGTGAGTTTCTTCATCCCTGCAATGGAGGGTTTTTTGTCACATAAAACGCTTGTATTCATCCTAGATTGTGTCTGTGCTCAGAGCAGTAAGAAACACCAAGAACACATAAACAAGGCCTGTAGCCTGCTTCCCTTTTCAGCCATTCAGAGTCACTTAGGAATAAAGATTAATTTATATTTTGCATTTCTATAGCAGCTTTAAACCCATTTTCAAAATTAGGGGTTGAATTCTTCCCATCTGTTTTGGCTTCCCTGACCCACTCTGTATGGCTGAAAGGTAAGTCCCAAGAAAGGAGAGCAGCCATGATCTTTGTTGCTCCAGAGAATTAGGGGTATGGCTCAGGCACCCTGGGCAGGAGGGTAACACGGAACAGCCAGAACTTTCTGCCTGAGGACAGAGACAGCCCAGAAGAGACACAGAGTCATTCACTGTTTGAGGGGTATTTGGGGCAAAGGATTTCCCCTATTAATTACAGTACTGAGAGGAAAAAGAGGAACCCTTTTCCTGTTCTGCATAATTAGTAGACACCTGCTCTCCTCCCTCCAGCAAAAAGGAAACTGATCCTCTCACTACAGCTTTATGTCTCAGTGGCTCCTTTGTTGCTGGCTTTTCCCACTTTTCTTCCTGCTTATCAGTGCTGTCACATACAGTGACTGATGTCTTGAGCTTCCCCTCAAAGTCAAACTGGGGGACACCTTCCCTGCCCTTCAGGTACCCTCAGTATCTGACACAAGTGTAGCTCTGTATCAAGTTTACTGATGCTGAGACAGATAGCAGGACTTCTGCTAGTGCCTGGAGTCTGAGAACAGGGCTTCCTTCCACACACCCCCCCATGCTCCGCTCAAAACTGACGCTAGACGCTGCTGTTCAGGAGGACTGGCTTGTCTAAGCAACATTGCTGCTACAATTTATCTGGTTGTTTACAGAATGGTCTCTTAGCAGCTGTGCCTTTCTTGTACAAGTGTCAGTGTCCATGGGCCACCAAGAACAAAGGATTTGGGGAGTTAGATCTACATGCTGTTTGTAAGCCCCCTAGTATGGTATCTGCTGTGGTCCCCACATTAGGAACCAGGCTGGGCATCTAGTACAAAAAAGAGTTTGGTCCTGCATGTGGTAGACAAGCCATTTACTGTAACTTTGCTCGCTGTAACAGTGAAAGCTGGACTCTATAACACTGTTTCCTCTCTCTCTCTCTTTTTCTTTTTCTCCTGTTCTCCAACTCCTCTCCCCTTCCCCACTTACCTCAGAAGACCTCACGTCACTCTGGAGGTAGCTCCTTCATTGCTGGAAGAAGGAGTCGATCCACATCCCCTGCTCAAGAGAAGCATGTATCCCACCACGAAAGGCCAAAGAAGGTAAGATCTGCACAGAGTTTGTCAATCCAGAGAGGCACAGTCATGTGGAATGGAGGTGAGAGGGGGAAGACCGTGCAGAGAGCACCGATGGCTCCTCAGGTGAGCCCTGACTCTGCAAAGAGTTTCACAGTCAGAGATCTGAAGAGTGGCTGCGTTTTTAAACAGGCCTCTAGAAATGTGTATGCAAATAGAGCAGCACAGCCATGGGGAATGTGAGGCCAACTTTGCATGTTCAGATTATGCCAGAGGGGTCCTGATGGAACATGCCTATGAAACGTGCAACTTTCCCTTTTCTGTCTTGTGGCAAGTCCACTCTGAGGATGACATTGTGCTATGGTTTGCAGCTACTGAGTTGATCTGTGTGGCAGTAGTTTGGCTGTGGTTTTAAATGAGAAGCTCAAGAATATAAACTGGAGGTCATTGTCCTCAGATCCCACAAGTTTTAAAGGACAAAAAGATACTGATTAGTAATCAGCATTGTGGCCAGCAGGTTAATTGTAGGCAAGAACAATAATTAGTATAAACTAGGTAGTACTTTGTTAGTCAGATTAACGAGCCACAGGGGTTCCACCTGCTTCAAGTCTACCTGTGAAAATAGTTTATTTTTGTTAAACAATTATTTCAAAGAACATTGCGTGCTGGATCTGACTGGTACTGTAGTTATCTAACTCTGCTGGTTAAGATGTACTCATCAAAACAGCTGCAGTGTTACAGGACATGTTAACAGCACACCAAGGTTCATAATTAACCAACTGACTCACGTGACAAATGCTCATATTTCAAGGAAAAGCAGCAGTGAACGTGTAAGGCAGAATCCCAGCAGACTCCTGGGTTCTGACAGGGGTCCAGGTTCCAGTGTGGAAGGGTCTGTACCAAAAGAAATGAGGAGGCCGGAGGCTTGTGAGGTATTTGTTATTTAAAACAATAAATAGCCCTTAAAGGCAGGACACACGTGTTTTGGAGGATTCAGGTTCTGAGGCAAGTGGCAGCAGAATAAGAAATCTTCCCTACCTCTTGATACAGCTTTTGCAATATAAAGAATCCACAACATAGTACTGCCACCCGCCTTTGTACCCCATCTGTCCAAAGCAGTGGAGTAGGATCTGAAGAAGAAATAACTTTTACAGGGATACTGTCAGTATGATCAGATAGTTTTTAATAGTATATGGACCATATCCTTGTTTTTGTTAGCAGAAATCCAGAATTAACTCTATTAAGCAACCTCTGGATATATTCCACTATATCAAAAGCCAAATTTACCTTGTTGTATAAACACAATTGGTGATACCCCTGCAAATTGCAGCATGAGTCTTTTAAGTCTTGCCATAGGTGTCTGGCTGTTTACCTCTTTGTTTGTTTGTTTTTATCTTGTTGCAGTAGGCATCCTCATGATGCACGAGCAATTTTGAATGGTAATGATAGTGACCCACATCCAGAAACAGCCCGATGACACTCCAGTGGGTTATGTGGCCTAAGTCTGATGGATCTCAGCCCAGTCTCCAGGGCACAAGGGCATCCAGGCTTTCAAAAGCAGTACGGCCATCAGTTAATACTGACACCCTCCTGGCATGCCCAGCTGAGAGTCCATAAATTCTGTGGGCAGGAAAGCCATCTCCTTCTTTATTTACAGAGGTTATCCCACAATATCCAGTTTGAAACACTGCCCACCATGTCCGTTACGTGTTTGGGAAGCTTGCCCAAACCATACCTGATACATGGGCAAACAAGGCAAACCTCACTTACAAAGTGGTGCCTACCCTGCTGCCGACACCAAGTCAGTAAATTTCCTACTGCCGACAAGGCTAAAGCGTATGGGGAATATTTACTCCTCTTGTGTGTTCAGCTGCTGCGAGGAGAGGAGGAGGCGGGAGGGAGAAGGAGCATCTGTGCCATGGACAGGGAGCAAGCGCTTGGCACAAGGTGAACGGCTGTACTGGAACATCCTATTTTTAGCCAACAAGCAGGCAGAGGGGGTGGGAGAGAGGGCAGGATCGGGGTGATTGACGGCAGCTTTGGAGAGCTCAGCTGTAATTATAACTGACAGACTCTGCAAGTCCAAGGCTGGGGACCCTACGAGGGTTTCTATATTTGCACAGCTTCTGGTGGCAGGGGTGGGAGCGCAGTCACGTGCCTGGCAGGTAGGAGCAGGGGTGGTGCTGCTTCCCGGCTGTGGTTGGAAAGCAGGTCAGCGCCAGGGGGAGAGCGAAAACAGGAGTAATATGGATTTATTTATAGGCTTCTCAGTGGCGCTCGCCACTACTGTTAGCCTCTGGGTTCCCCACAAACGTGCAGAGACTCCGTCTCGCTGCTGCCTCACTGCTCTCCCCTCCTGATGGCTCATCGGGTTTGCGAGCCGCAGATGCGATGGAGGCCCCTTCCAGGGCCAGGATTGCTTGGCATGGCCGCAGCGCAAGTGCAAAATCAACTTCTTCCGCTTAGAGCAGGGGAGTCAGCACAGAAACGGGGTTGAGGTGTGCAAAGCAGCTGAGACGGGCAGGGTAAGGAAGGCACTGTCGGCTTCCAGGGGTGTTGGGGAGTTTACAGGTCTGGGAGCGGTTGTGAAGTGCAGGGAAGAAGGGCTGGGTGTGAGGCGGTGCGGGAACAGAGACCTTTTGAAAGGGTACCCAAAAAGGGGGTTGCAACATTACTTCCCACATGGTTTTGGAGTACGTGACTAGCAGTGCATGATCTAATTGCACATGTTTCAGGGGAACTGGGTGTGCTGCTGCGCTGACCTGAAATAGAACAGCTTTTTCTTGAGCCTGTCCAGCTGTGCAGCTGGCTGGTCCCGTCCTCCCAGAGCCGGAGGCATTGCAGGGGAGCTGATCACTCAGCGGCAGACCAAAATGCATGTGTGAGTCCTCAGGCTGCAGGTGCTCATGGCTCTCTGCTCCAGAAGGAGCTCAGTGCCTGACAGCTCCCTTCCAGTGCAGGGCTGGGGCTGTTTACTTAGGCTTTACGGAGGAAAACTCTGGCAGAGTTAATGACTAAGTGAGGGGCACAGGATTTAACCCAGTGGCTTCAGTAAGACAGCAAAGATTTGGGATTTGGACTCCTAAGCCCTGCTGTAAAACAGTTCAGCATTTGTGAAGAGTCTTGTTCTCTGCGGAACAAGGGTCAATTGTGATGTGGGACTGCAAGCCAGCATTGGCATCCCCCGCCTCTTGCAGGCACAAATGATACCAGCCCAAGCATTTCCTTCTGCTCTGTCCTGAAAATGGGAAAGCTCCAGGCTTTGGGTTTTCTGCAGAACATACCAGGCCTTAGCAAAACCAGCCCCATTTATGTCTTTGGGGTTGGTATTGCAATGTGTGTGCTCTACCCTGTGGGAGCCTTTGCAGGGTTTGTTTGTTTAAAAAAAGAAAGAAGAAAGAAAGAAAGAAAACAATAGCTAAATACCAAGAAAATGCTGGATGACGCACAGGGGTTGAATGAAGTACAGATGTTCTGTCACCTATATTGTCTGCTTGAAATGCATAGACAAAAATTACCACACTCCGTGGAATGAAATTTGTCACACCAGGAGCAGACAGGAGCACATGTACGACAATGTTTTTAGGCGTATACCCCATGGAGGGAGACACTTGTCCAGTGTTATTCTTAGTGAACACCTGGAACCCATAAGCAAAATCAGGGGACTTTTAATTTGGATGTGGGACATTTGTTATGAGAGGAACGGTCCCTGCCCAGTGACATAGGAAAGAGAAGCAGGCTCTTGGAGCAAGTAAGCCCACCAGCAGTTGTTCCTCAGGTCTGGGTACGGAGCCAGTTCTCCACAATCATAACGCACCTTTAGCTCCTGAACTGCTTCCCTAGCCACGGTGGGGGATGACTCTTTACTGGGGTACAGGGACTGTGTCTGTCCTGCCCCCCTTACCCCTTTAGCATCAGCCAGAGCAGTGCAGGAGCCCCAGGTCCCATGACGTCTGAGCAGATGCGTGGCAGAGCCTGCCTCCCCCCTGCCATTGCCTGTCTGTCTAGACCTGATGCCAGTGGAGGATACGAGCCAAGGATCCAGCCTGGCATATTTAGCACACTGGAGAAGTTGTACTGGGCTGAAATCTAAACCTAGTGGGTCTGTGAGGGGCTTTGTGTTTGCATTCGAGTTGGTGATGGAGGTCTGCCTCTTGGAGATCTGTGTCCACACAGGCATCAAAGGGTAAAGTGGACTTTTTTTTCAAGTGGGATGCAAGTGGCTGCTTCTAAGACCAGCACAGATTTTTTCAAAGGAGTACTGAACCTAAATCTGCTCTAATCTTGCTATAGTAGCCTTGTTTCATAGCATCCTTGACTGGCTTTCTGTGACCTCTCATTATGTGGGTGTTTAACCGCCCCCAGCAAATCCTTCCATTAGCAGGGGATGCAGCAATAATTTGAGAGCACACAAAGCCCAGCGAGGCCTGGCCGTCTGTCCTTCTGTAAAAACTCTTCATGCACTCAGAGTGTGTCTCAAGGCAAACCGCTGAAATCCCCCAGCACGGCCCTGGTGCAAGTGAGGTTACAGGCAGGGGCTTAGCGTCCCTCTGCCCGGTGCCGTCTTCCTCCTCGCTGCGGCTGCCATGGCTGCAGCCCAGAGCCAGGCCTCCTCCTTCGGGTGAGGGAGTTCAGAGAGCCTGGGAAAGAAGGGAGGGAGCAGTAGAGCCCACTTGGCTCTTCTCAGCTCCCGGCTCTTCCCTCCCTCCTTCCCCTGCCCAATCTACTTTTAATTATCCAATTGCTGGTGTCCAGCAGATTAGAAGAGGGGGCTCGGGGAAGGGGAGACGGCGGTGGCGGGGGGAGCAGGAGGAGCTGTGTACAACCCTTTTTGGCAGCGAGAGATCCTGTTTCGTTCCTCCTGCGCTGGGGAGCTTGAAGGGAGATTGTGTCGCTGGCACGCCCCCCCCCCCACGATGCAACCGCGCTCCCCCCGCCGCAGCCCTGGCCTGCTCCATGCCCACATGCCAAGCCCCAGCTGCTCAGTCCTGCATGGGGAGAGTTTGTTTTCCGTGAAGTTCGTTGCTGGGGGCAGGTTCATGTTCCCCGCAGACCGCAGCTCGCCCAGCCGGCCAGCCTGTTGCAGGGAGCACCGAGCGGCTGCAAGGTAGGGCTTGGCTTTTGCTTGCGAAGATGGGATCGGGGTGTTGAAAGGTTTCCTGCTCTCGCAGTGCATCCTCCCTCCCTCCTCCTCCTCCTCCCCTGACTCCTGCTTCGTGGCACAGCCAGGCAGGTCTCTGTGGGCAGGCTGGGCTGTTGGCAGTGGCTATATTGTCTGTGAAGCTTCCTGGAAGGAGAATTTGCAGAGGAGAGTGCCTGTGTGCCAGGGAGACGAAATGCTGGACACAGAAGAGCCAGGTGGGGAGGGGACATTTCAGAGGCAGGGGACTGAGTGCTGCGGTCCCCCCTCTCCCTTTGCCCTCCCCTCCCTTTGCGCCCTGCGGCTCTTGCAGGAAGCATTTGGAGCCTTCCAGTTCCTGGAGAGAACCCACACATTTAAAAGCCTCTGGTGCAAGCTGGGGAACGCCTCGGGTTGTCTGAGGGCCTGTCAACACAGGTAAAGATAGCCAGGAGCGACTGAGCACCCTGACTTTCTCAGTGCCATGGTCGCTGTGGGCAGCCAGGGTAACCTTCCCACCAGTCCCCCAGACTGGGGGCAGCCCAGCCCGTCTGTCCGTGGGGTAACGGAGTTAATTGTCCTGCCTGTTTAACACAGGGCACTGCATTTCTCTAGTAATATTGAAGGTGTCAGATCCTGTTGCCTTTCTGAGTACCCCAAAGTATTAGAGAGTAACTGGAGGGTGGGAGATGGGTGCTATTGGGTGTGCAAAGGCAGCAGACACCCAGACTGTGCAAAGCTTAAGGGCTGCAGTCCAGAGGGCTCCTGGGTGCCTGGTCCTGTGGGTTTCTGCTCTGCCCGAGCAGAAATGACACAGAGACCCTGGAGAGCATGTGGTGTGGGAGGGGGAAAAGTGCTGGGTAAGCACAACAGAGGAGCAAGGTGTGCCTGTGGCCATGGCCTGGGACTGCACGCGGGGACGTGGAGCAGAAGTGCAGTCGAGCTCCTCGTCAGGCTGCGGTGGTTCTGGTTTCAATGCTGTCCTTTGAGCAGAGCACGAAGACTGGTCTCTGTGGGACAGATTTTCGAAATAGTTTGAATGCAGTTGCTCAGCACATGTAGTCAGGCCCAGATCTTCAAAAGAGCTCAATACCCAGCATTTAGCTTTTTGGAAAACCTGACCACTTATTCAAGAGTCTAAATGGGAGCTGAAGCATTCCAGAAATCTGGTCCCTATTGTGCAGGCTGGGTTCTTGCTGAATATGTACATATGTACACACTCCTACATATAACCAGAGGACTGCTCAGTTAGCTGTTGTAGACTCGCTCTGCACTGCTGACAGCGAAGGGAGATTTTTCAGACAGGAGACAGCCAGGATTTTGAAGCTGGAGGATGTGAGTTTGGTGGCTGCCATCACAATGAAATTGTGGGAGGTTTTATGGTTCACTGTGGTGACAGTCAGGACATTTCTGCCTTTCCCCGCTCATGTGCATGTGTGTATGTGTGTGTATGTAGGTGTGTAGGTTCATTGTCGTTAGCCAAAATGGCTTGGCTCTGCCTTGTCTCATCTTGACCATGATAACGTGAAATCAAATCATTACAGTGCTGTCTAGCTGGCATTTGCAGCAGTATATCTTATTGCCTCCTGTTGTAACTTTATGATTGAAATGCATTTGGGATTCGGGGTCTGAAAATGAGAGAATAAGCTTTGTGGTATTCAGAAAGTTTAAGGACCAGGGTTTCTGCAGTTATTTGGCAAAATGTATTGTAATGAGGTGTCTGGCTCCTGTTTTCCATTTCTGGCTTCCGTGAGTGGCACTGGCAGCATCTGCAAGTAGGCAAGTGTGTATCCAGGTGGGGTGGGGATCCCTGACTTTTCTTTCTGAATTTTTGGATGACCTTCTGTGAAATCTTAGCAAGTTCTCTCATCCCATGTGCCCTGGTTTCCCCATTTGTAAAATGAGATGTAGATATTAAAAACCTCTTTTCAGCTCATTGAAACTCTCTGCTGTGTGCTATTAAGTGAGTGCAAATTGTTACTACTACCAGAATAATGAACACTGATGTGCACATGGTTTGTGACAAGCTGCTTAACTAACTGGGCCACAGTTTCCCCATCTTCCTGTCCTATAGACCCATGAGACTTGGACAGAGTTTGTAGCACAAGAAGCCCCCAAGCATTTAAAACATTATGAGATTTAGTAAAGATTTAATTTTAATTTGTCTTTTGGCACTTCGTCTGTAGAAATCACATTTTCGAGCTTTCCTTGTTCACTGCCAAAGCTGGAAATGTGTATTAAAGAAAGGGGAAAAAAAGAAAACAGAGATTCTTGTAAAATACTGTAGCTCTAGGAACAGAGGCTTTAACAGATATGCCAAAAGCCAGGAGTCTTGTGATGAAATGATGGATATTGGCAGTGTTGGTTGGGCACTCAGCAAGTGCAGTGAAGCTCTAGACTGCATTTGCCTCCTCCTTTCACCAGCTCATCCCAGTGAAAGCTTCCATGGCATCATGGCAGGTTTACACTGGCAGGGTCACTGATGGCTGCAGCATGGTCCTCCTTTTCAAGTGCAATGAAAATTCAGCCAAACCCACACTGGAAGGTGCTGATTTCTGGAGCATTTTTGCTTCACCTCTGCTTCACTTCATGCCTGCCTTTCCCAGCCTTTTCCTCCTGCCCTGTCTCTCCTCCTACCCCCTTCTTTCCCATTTAGTGTATTGTTTCCTAAGCTAATTATTCCACTCTCTTCTCTCCTCCCCAAAACACACAGTGGAGCTCATATATTTGTTGCAATTGCATCTTCCCCTGACAGCATCCCAACTTTGGCATGTGCTGGCAGCTGTAGCCTCAGGGCTTTGCCTGCATGAGGAAGCAATGAGGATCTTTCTGGAGTCAATGAATTTTGATGTGACTGTTCTGAACTCACCTTCGGTCCAGACTGAGGACTTCAGCTTCTAGAATAAAATGCCCATGCAAGGGAGTTGTACCAGAATGGGCATTCTTTCCCACAAAAAGGTCTCAGAGACAGGAGGGTGGATTTTTCTAAGCCCTGCATCTCATGCAGGTGTTTATCTGACAGCAGCTCTCTTGGTTTGCACACCAGCGACCACACTGGGAAGTTTGGAACTGAGCAAAAAAGTTTCTGCAGCTTCAGCAAAGAAGATCACATCTTCAGCTGACATCGGTAGCATGGAAAAGCTCCTGTAGTCAGCTGAGTGTGTTCCCATGGGAGTGTGCAGCTGAGGAAGATGGGGAGGAAGCAGGAGTGTGTGATGGAGCATGGGCTTCTATCCAGCCATCCTGTATGCCAGCTGGCCTGGGCATCCTCAAGCCCCACTGACTTGACACATAGGCCTATGTTTTCAGTCCTTTCACTGAAAACATCTCAGTTGTAGCAGAAACTGATAGCACTATATAAGAATAACCTCCTTGCTTACAGTCCATTCCCCAGGAGAATATAAAATCGGGGCAGGCAGGACTCAAGTGTTTCTCAGGCCATGATTTTTCCTTGGTTTGCAATTTGAAGAATCCCATGTTTCTGGGGTTTTAGTGAGAGAAAAAAACAGGATGAAGAAATCAAACTAGTCTGTCTCCTGTTAGCAAAGATGGACCCAGACCAGCTGTCTCTGTTGGGAGGGGAGATGGGGGGGATCTCTAGGTTAGGTTCAAGCCCAGGTTCTGAGATCTCTGCTGACTGACCTCTTTACCTGTGCACGTGCAACATGGGCTGAAATCAAGATTCTCCCATTGGCTGTACAGGGTGGATCTGAGAAACCCTTGAAGAAGGTAGAGAGCGAGGGTAAGGGGGCAGAGAGTCCCTTTGGGGAAATAGCAAGAGGAAGGCTCAGGTTTCTTGAAATCAGCCAGAGCTTGTTAAGTCCTTCCCTATCATCTTACCATAAACTGATTTGGGGGCTTCTGTTGATATTCTGCACTCCAGATGTTGGCTGCAGCTGGGGTAGAGATAGTGGGATGCTCCCAGCCAGAAGCTGGGATGTGGGGGAAGGGATACTGGGCTCGTGTGGATGGGTGGAGAAGAAAAGATGAATATGAATGTATGGTTGTAAATCCACCCCTACACACCCTGCTTTCTTTTCCCTTAGAACTGCTATTCTCAGCAGAGGAAAAGTTAGGCTTCCAGTACTCTCTTATTTCTTTTGCAGAGTCGGAAGGACAAAGAAAGACCTAAACAGAAGCACAAAAAACGTCCGGAGTCTCCCACCAGCCTTACCCCATCCTCGGTGCCCGTCGCTGCAGAGAAGGTACCAAACCCACAGGATGTGAGTGTGTGAATGCAGAGTGGGGGGGGAGGGCAGGGGGAAACCATTGACACTGGCTTTCCTAGGAAGTGGGGATGACAGGGCAGAAGAGCAGAGAGAGGGCTTTTGTCCATTTATTTTGATTCCTGATTCGTCACATTCTTACTCTCTCTGCCTGACTCCCCACCTCGACGCCCACCTTGGGAATTTAACACGGCAGCTGTCTTGATTTCTGTCAGCACTGACGACACAATCATGGAGCTAAAGTCCCAAGTGATTGAGCTGTAAGTGCCAGCCTGTTTTGCAGCAGATGTTCAGATTTGAAGCTCTTGTGGAATAGATAAATATCCATGCTTTGGCCTTTTCTGCTGCCACATTGTAAACAGCTCAGGTGGATAAGCAAGGCAAGGCTTGTGGGAGGAGGTGTTATCCTTTATTAGACAAACTGATGTAGGTGAGGGGGAAAAAAACAGACAATCTTAGAAGCACGTAAGATCTTCAAAGTGCATAATAGAGGTAGCTTTTCTGTGTAAGACAATGGGAGGTTGGTTTCTATTTAGTTCCTCCATTTCAGGAAAACTCAGGCAGAAGGGCACAGTGTGGTGGCCTATTTTGCTCCTGAGGTGTAGAGGCAGTCCAGTTCCCTGCTGGGAAGATGTCGCTTTTGTGGGTTTCTCTTCTCAGTGTCCAGGGCTTGTGGGGCACAGTCAGGATGTCAGTGTATTTCTGCTGTTCACTGCTGAAATCATGCTGCTGACATGGACTCTTGCACCTGGCTGTAAATCAGGATAGCCCTGAGCTTTCTGTAATTCGTGCCAGCCCCAAGCTCCAATAATGCAGAATAGACACAGTGGAACTTGCCTCGAGCTTGCATGCAAGAAGGTGAAGGCCAAGTTTGCAGTTGTTCAGGGTCAGGAAACAAGTGAGCTTACTCCAGTGCCCGGACCTTTGGACTTGCACTCCCCTCTATGTAGTAGGAATGTAAATTAATACAACTGCTTAGCAGGGCTGTTCTGGTGTAAGTGAGAGTAGGACTAGGGCCAAGCTCCTGCTAGGACAAATAACGTGTCCCAGGAATGTCCTTTTGTGCACAGAAGTGCTACTTGGAAAGGCTTGGGTGTCCTTTACGTGGCAGGACTGCCTTGTGAAAATGAAAATTCACAGGCTAGCAGTATCTGCATTTGTGAGAAGCACTGCAGGGGCAGTCTGGAAGAGCAAAAGCTCCTGCCAGTCAGCACAGGGTTGCTTTGGGTTAGGTCTGAAGAGGATTTTCTATGTCCTGTGTGAGGCCAAGCCTGGAAGCAGGGAGTAGATGTAGGTCAGAGCTGAAGTGGCAGAGCTGGTCTCATGGTTCTCAGGCTAGGAGAAGTAGAAAGTTACAGCAGGACAGAGTGGAGGAACAGCCTCTGAGCAGCAGTCACTCTTGATTTACCTGTGCTCATGTTAGGGCAGCTCAGCTCTGACTTTTGGGAACAGCAGATTCACCCAGTTAACAGAGCTGTCAGGAACTGATAGCCTAAGAAGATTATTTTCAAGCTGAACTGAAATTGAAAACCTGACTCTTGGCCAGCTAGAGCAGTTGTTAGACAATTGCCCACTGTCTCCTCCGAAGCCCTGCCAGACCTTTATAAATAAGGAGGGAAGGGTACAATTCAGTTTTACAGGCAGCTTTCTGCTCTTTGTAAGCTAAAATTCAGGAGATGCTAATTACCATAGCTGTACTTGAGTGACAGGGTTTTAGTGTTTCCCTAGGGAGTTATTATTGATCCTCATAGCAGAGTGTAGTTCCCTTGCTTTTTTGTGCGTAGATCCCAAAGTATTGTTCAAACTGTGTTACCAAAGGTACTCACTCCAGATCAAATGTAAGAGCTTCTCAGCAGCCTGCTACAACCCTGCACAAACCCCTCAGGGGGTGGTTGTATGAGGCTTTCTGGATAGTTGCACCAGTGTAACATTGCACAGGTTAGACTAATGTAAAACATTAGTCTTTGAGACACATTAATGTAGCATGTCCAAACAGCATTCCTCTTGGAAGCCAAAACCATCTTTGTCCTTTCTGGGTCTTACATTAGTACAGCTCATCCCAGTAGAGTGTACTGGGGAGTGGGTAGGGTAGATGCAGCAAACCAAAAGCTGACGTTCGTGGTGTGACTACACAGAAGAGCATTGCTGGTCCCTGCTGTGCCATGGTTAGAGTCTGAGGAGAGCTGGGGTCTCTTCCTCTCCTTACCACTTGCATGATCTTGGGCAAATAATTTATTGCCTCCCTGTTCTTCTCCAAGTTACCCAAAGAACCAGAGCATAAACTCCCCAGGGATAATTCCTGCAGGCGACACAGCCCCCAGTCTTCTGTGGGGAGCAGCTGGGTGAGAGCTGTCAATGACCTATAGCAGGGAGGGCAGATGGTCAGGCTCCTGGGAGAAGGACACTGGCCTGGAGCAGCCGTGTAGAGCTGCAGGAGGCTGATGCAGCCCTTGCTGTCCACGCCAGACCCATGCTGCCAGTTCGCCATGCTGCTTGCACCATAGCCAAAGCGGCACCACGTACAGTGAGTCCCAGGCTGCCGTCCTGGTGCGCAGGCTGTGCTGGAGCAGGGGTTGGACTGGAGGCCCTGAGCATTACCAGTGTTTTGGAGCTGGCAATGAGGAGCAGGAACATCAGTCAGACAAATCGGCAGGAGGGCCCTGGCACTGCTTGCTCCTTGGGCACCTGGACTGCGGGCAGACTGTAGTGTGGCACCAGCCACCAGGCCATGGAGAGGTGTTACTAAGACCTGAAGCCACGCTCCAGTCTGCTGACAATTTGCTTAGCCTAAAAGGAGCCTGGGGCAACAGATATCTGAGCCCCAGCGTCTGGCGTTCCTACCAGAGTCCTGAAACTTTCAGCGACCCTTTAATAATGGATTTTCAGAGCTATAGTCCTATACAGTAGGACTTTTCAAGCTACTTCACCAGCTTACACTGACAGCAGTGGAACTAAGTTTCATCGCTTTGGAGGAACAGTGGTATATTCCACTTCCTTGTTCCCTCCGGCAGCCTGGCCTCTGGGTTCACATTTTTCTTTAATTTTGCAGTCCAGATTTATTTTTCAGTTCCAATTTTCACCTAATACATTGTCCACCCTGTGTTCCCCTCTTGAACCACTTAGTTATGAAGAAGATCCTTTGATGTGGTTTCAGTCTTCCTCTTGAAATCAATTCTACTAGACCTCTGACTTCTGCCAGATTTCTGAACATCTCACTGAGTGCTTCCCTGCATCTTCTAGGAATCTAAATACCATTAATATCTGACACTTGGACTCTACCAGGCCTCCGTGTTCTGTCTGTGCAGTGACAAGCTCTCACTGCCTCACTCTGGTTTGGTGGATAAACACACGGAAAACACAGCGGTGGCCTCAGCTCTCATCTACACCGGAAAGTGAAACTAGGGTGTGAATTCACAGCATGCAAACAACTCTTCATAACACCTCTTCTGAGCTCTCCTCCTGCCTCTGAAAAGTCTCTTTGGGCGATGTGATTTTTGTCACTCTCATGGAGGCGCAGGCGGCCTTGCTCGTGGGGCACAGGCGTGTCCCTTCCAGATAGCATGTAGAGCAGCTGACCTGCTGAAAATCCTCCGGTGGTGCTCCGGGGCTAGGGCTTTTGGATGGATTGGGAGGGGCTGTAGAGAGTGAATTTGTGCTTAGATATAGGCTGTCATTCATTGTCATGCTGGCTACTTGAAGCTCCTACAGACTTTTGAGGGAGTGGGAGGCAGAAAACGTCCCCTCTGGGTAGTGGTTTCTGGCTATTGCATGCGGTCTATCCAAAAATGTCAAAATGCTGCCAACTAGTAACGCTTTTGAACAGCCTGTTGGAAAGATGGCATTCATGGAGAGGGCCTGGGGCAGAGGAGGGTTTCTCGCCAGGGAAGGAGCAATGAGTCTCACCACTAAGTCTTGGCAGCCAGGGCTGCTCCCGTCTCTGTAGTCACACACCGCCAGACAAATTTAGGTGGCAGTTTCTACGCTCAGGATCTCTCCATGTAGCTGGTGCCTGGTTCTGGCGATCGAGGTTAGTGCACAGCCGAACAGCAAGCAGCGTGCCTCTCCCCTCCCCCTGCAAATGCCCCTGGGGAGCCGTCCTGCCGCTCTCTGTTGCACTTGCAGTAAATCTGCAGGATTGCAAGCCACCCCAGCTGCCTTCTTCTGCCAGCTGCAGACATCATGATCACTTGTTGACATACACTCACACATGCTACGTGTTTTGGGCTGCAACATCTGGCTTGCTCTGGGTTTTGTAATCTAAGCCGTGGATGCCAGGGCCTCCCCGCACCCACCCTCTCCAGGTCAGGTGCTGGAGAGGGAGCACAGCAGGGCAAAGAGCTCACGACTGCAGACGCCACTGGAGGCAGGGAGACTTTCCAGGTTTCCCACTGTTATTTGAGCTCTCGGCATCTACCCAGGACCGGCCTGGAGCTGACAGATCCTGGGAACCTCTGCACTGCGCCTGGCTCAGGCAAATTCAGTCACTGTGATGCTGTAGGGGTTTGTGGAGGAAGGTTGATGATTACCCCTGCTAATCAAAGCATGTGTCAGCATGGATATTTGCGGTAAGAATCCCGGAGCCTTTTAGCATCCCATGTCCTGACATGAGTGGGAATTTGCCAGTGACATCAGGGACTCAAAAATATGGTCTTCAGCCCATCTGTGTTTCCAGTCCCCACCCGTAAAGAACAGCAGTGCAGTGCTCCCTGGTCTCGAGGTTGAGGGAAGGGACGTGGTAAAGGTTGCGAGTTGTTCAGGCACGAAGGTGCCATAGCTTGTGCAAGCGCTTTGGCCCAGAGCTCCTGACGGAGACTCTCCTGACCTCTACCTAGCGATCCAGTGTGGAAAGGCAGCTGGTGCTTACAGCCTGCCTGGGTGGCTGCTTCAGCACATCGCCCTGTGGTGCGTGGACTGGAGGAGCTCCTGCTCTCGTCGCATTGTTCCTCATTTTGTGTTCTCCCTGCTTCCCCTCACCAGTAGTTTAATCCAGGGCAAAGCCGCTCTGTGTTTCCGACGCGGCACCAGCCTCCCCCACCCCTTCTGTATTTCGTCAGTGGTTCCCTCTAGGAGCTCGTCCCGCCAATCAGGAGGCAAAGAGATGCTCTTCTGATTTCCCATAAATAAATTAATGAATGAAGAGCTTGGGTGCTGCACAGTGTCACAGAGAGACCAGAAAACAGGTACAGCCCCTCGGGGGACAGCAAGTGCCGGGGGGGAGGAGGTGCGTGCATGCCTGCGCTTGGGTGCCTGCGCGACTTCGTCTCACTTCTCCAGGCTCCTGGATTGAGGCAGGCGTTTCCCCATCAGACTGTCACCTCCAGCTGGGGCAGCAGGTTTATTCTGGTGACATTTTTTACTTGGTTGCTTTAAATAGACCTTCAAAATGTAGCTGCTGCCTCATTTTGAAAGAAGGCTCTCGCTTCCTCAGTGGTTCCCTATTTCTTTTTTCCTCTGCAGCATGCCCTCCCCCACACACCTGTTTGCAACACATGAAACATTGGTGTTTCTGCGCACACACACATGGATTTCCATGCTGGAGAAAAGCCGATGATCCAGAGATTGAGCCCTCTGTTTATGCACAAGGCAGGCAGCAGGCATGCAGGTTCCTCCAGTCCTCCTCCCTCTAGGCAGCAGCCCTGAGCTGGAGAATCTCCTTCATTAGGGAGGCGATGGGACTGTAACCCTCATTACTGTTATTAATATTGGCATTATGGTAGCAGACCACTCCCCTTCAGATCAAGGCCGTGTTGTGCTTGGCAGTCCACGTGTGTCTCCTGGAAGGCTCTGCTGCCACACAGAGCTTGCAGGCTCCACGGAGCAAAGTGGGAAAGAATAGAGGCACAGAGAGGGGAAGTGATTTAGTGTAGTTCAGTTTCCCTCTCTTTGCTCCTCGGCTGCAGTGCTTGGGTCCTTGCCCCAAATTCAGGCTCTCTGGAATGGCTGCTAGAGAAGGGTCCTTTGTGGTGAGGAGGGCTTGTGGTAGTACCATACGGATCTGTCTGCCGTGACCTGTTTGGCAAACAATACCTAGGATAGCAATTGGCAGGAGGTGGGAAAATCCTGCCCCCAAAATCTCTGGGAGTCTCTCAGGGAGGTCTGTGAGGTCAGATCAGCCCTACAGGTGAGTGTCTGTCCATTTACCACCTTCCCCTGAGTCAGCCCAGCCTCTCTTCCCCTCTGTCCTCCCCCTCCCCTTTAATTTTGCAATTAAGATTTATTTCCCAGCTCAGATTTCCCCCTTCCACCCTGCACTGATTCATTGCTTGCCCTGCACTCCCTTCCTGACACTCTGGATTTAGAACATGTCTTCTCATGTGGTTTCTCCCTGCCCTGCTGTGGCCTCGTGCACCTTGTGTGGAGCTCCAAGGAGGTGAATTTATGGGAGGAAAATTCAGGGGTTTGCGTTTCTGCTGAGACATGAGCCATCTCGTTCCTGTGACTTCGTGAGCAGGCTCAGGACTTCCCATAGCCCCCAGACACTGCTCTCCTTTCCCTCCCCAGGCAGATGTGGGAAGTCAGAAAGATTTTCATGCTCCCTCTGAGCTCATAAATCAAGAAGGCTTAATCTCCTACATCCAGGAGTCTGTGATGAGAAAATACAGATTCCCCCTCCTCTCCCCCCTAATTTCCACCACTCCCTTCCTCCTGTCTTTCATATTCCCGGCACATCTGGTGTGTGTTAGGCTGCCAGCTGTTGCATTGTGCAGAGTGATTAAACCATGTGGGAGGAATGGGGAAAGATTTTTATCTGGGCATTCATGAGTCTGCATTACAAGCCCTTTTTTCTTTAGCTCTGCCCAAGAAGAGGTCATCTGGAGTCAGGGATAGTGGAATGTAAGAAAGGTATTGTGCTTCTCTGTGTCTTCCTTGTATCTACTCAGTAAGAAATAAAAGGTGTTTGCACTAATGTACAGGTGTTATATTTTGGGTTGTAGCCATCACATTGGAGCTACATCTATAATATTGATTGGTTGCAGTAATACCTTGCAAGAAGCGACCTTTGAACACTGCTAGTTTGTTTGGCTTTGAAGTGACTTGAAGGTGAAGGTTTCATATCCTAGCGTGGGTGCCCTGGGGGATATGGTTTTCGGTTCATTCCACTCTCCCCCTGCTAAACTCCCACACTTCTCTCTCTCATGCCAAGCTCCTGGATTTCCTAGCATCTGGCCAGCCTCTTCACTCCCCTTGGTTCCCTGTCTCCTGCAGGCTTATATGGGGTTTGGATAGCATCTGTTGCTGCATGGTCAGATGCTGCTCTAACAATGTCACTGTGAAATATTTACTGCAGAAGATTTGGAAAGCCTTGGGCTGGCAGTGGAGCTGCTTCAGTGGATGCTTTAGGGAACCCAGGGAAACTCCTGTCACAGCACAAGGATGAGCAAGCTCCCCTAGGTGGAATGACCTTGCTGAGAATATCACACCTGAGAGATGCAGCTGAAATATATGTTTGAATCACAGCCAAATTCAGCTTTTATTTGGGCTGAATAACCCTCTGAGGTACTCCCTTCTGCTGACGATGCAGGGAATCTCTGATGTCTGTGCCCTGATTGTCAGTGCCCTGTTTAATTTCCTGCAGTTAGATGGGATGAGTGTAATCCCTAGGCGTATAAAGCCTGGTGTGACCGAGCAGCAATAGAGGGAAATGTTGTTTTTCCTCTCATGAGTAACATGACCTGACCATCACTTTGTGGGCAGAGGGGGCAATTACTTCTCTTAAGGGGAAATTGGTAAAAAGAGCCCCTGCTGTGGCCACATCTGGCCTGAGTGAGTCACCTTGTGTTTGCTGCTGCCAGGGCTCTACCAGCCACCATGAGGGGAGCAAAGAGACCTCGGAGGTCGGCAGGTCGGAGGTGAAAGGCAGGAAGTCCTCAAGCCATGGCAGCAGCCACAAGGGGAAGAAGACGGGAAGCGGGAAAAGCTCGGTTGGCTTCAGCTCAGCTTCATCCAGCGGGACCTTCCAGCCTGCAGGTAAGGGGTGAAGGAGAAGCAAGAGAGGAGGGGAGAATGGGGATGTTTTGCTTAGCTCCTCTTTGATATCTCTGGATTTGTAAAGATACCCATTCACCAGCTAGTGCTGTGAAACTTTGCTGATGGCTATTTCTTTAACCTCTTGAAGAGAAAGGGAAAAGTCTTGCTGCTACTAACTCCATGCACAGAGAGAAGAACTGCGTCAGATCAGCGTTACAGCTCCCCTTCTGTGCAGGCCTGCTGCACTGCAAGGAAAAACAGATCCAGATGTCTGAGTGGAGGGAGGAGGGAAGGGATACTGTGCACAGGCAATATGGGCAGCACCTGCCCTCTCCTCCGTAGGTGGTACTGTCTGCAGCAGTGTTTTAAGGAGTACTAGTGGAGAGACCTGAGCCAAAACCTGATATCTAGGCTCCCTTGAGCTTTGAGTCAAAGCCTTGCAGGGCTCCCATCTGCTCTGACCTTGCTCAGTTCTTTTTCGAGCTGTTGTCATAATGGCTAGCATGTTTTGTCTCCTGGGACCCTAATCGGGGCTGGAGGGACAGTAGTGATGCAGAGCATGGGGGAGGAGACACGTGCACGTTTGGGTGGGATGAAGCTGCTGGTATACACCTCTCATGCTTGCCAGAGAGCATCAAAGCAACGCCTGGGAGGTGACAGGGATGGCCTTCAGCTTGGTAACTAGCCTGCGCCAGAGGACCTGTGTTGTGACCGTGCTCCTGTTGCCTTATGGGCTGAGTTACTGCCACCACGAGCCTTCCTACGTCTGCTTCCCCTCTGCTTCCCCCAGGTACCTCCTGCAGCAACTTGCAGTGCTCCCAGGACTTTGTGACATTCCCCAAGCTTGAGCAGGACGACGAGAAGTACCGGAAACCTATCTCTTCCTCTTCTTCTTCCCACTGCTCCCCTCTGTATGAAGGCCAGAAGGGGGACATCTTTGAGCAGAAGGTGATCTTCTCAGGCTTTGGGTCCATCATGCGCTTTTCCACCTCCGCAGTGAGCCAGCAGAGAGGCCGTGATGCTTCCCCCGTGGACTATAAGGCCTCGAACCCTGTCAGCGGCCCTTCGGTGGGGACCAGTGGGACCAGTGGTAGCAGCAGCAGCCACAAGCGCATGCCATCCCTCAGCATGGAGGAGGGAGAGGTGCTGAAGGAAAAGAAGCACAAGGGTAGCAAGAAGAACAAGCATGGGCCTGGCAGGCCGAAAGGGGGCAAAAGCAAAGAGATTTTGGGTGCCCAGCTGGCTGGGTCCACGTCTACTTCCTCGTCACCCTTCTCCGGGGGCTCTCTTGTTAGCTCCAGCATCGGCAACTCTTCACGGTCCTTCAGCCACACGGGGAATCTGCCCAGCCTCAGCATGGAGTCCCCGCTGCTGGGTTCAGGTATGTTCCCCCTTAGGGCTCCAGGTGTGCACAGTTCCTCCCAGCCCTGCTGTCTTTTTCATAGCATTTGGCTGGTGTCTGGACCTGTCTGCACAGAGTCCAGTCCCTTTAATTCAGTCCCAGGAGCTATAAAAATCCACATCTGGGTCTCCCCTTTCCATCTTGGCCTTCATCCTAGAATGTCCTCCGGGTCAGCTTCTGTCGTTGGAGATGGGCTGCAGATCTGAGCTGGGGGGCATTTAAAACCCTTTTTGCTCAAGTGCTGGCAAACCTCAGCTAGCCAGAGAGTAATTTCCGAAGCGATAGAGAGGGATATTCACAGGCCAAATGGGAACAACCACTATCTGACCCCAAATGAGGGACTCTCATAAGTGGTTCAAATTTAACTCCTCTTTTAAAAGCAAAACCTCTCATCCTGGTCTTACCACATACATGTAGGGTTGGGAGACTGGCACACCATTAACTCTGCCGAGAGGCTTACAGCTATTTCCAGCCTGAGTCCCCTTCCCTGGCCTGGCTGGGTTAAGGGCAGCCAGGGCATGTGGCAGGAAGGGGTTAAGGCAGCAGGCAGAGGAGGCGCCTGCTGCTCAGGGCTGAGGTTTGACACTGTTCTGGCAGCAGAACTTGTCATCGGTCTATTGTGGGTTGTTTGCAGATGCTCCAATTTAGGTCAGATTGCAAGGGGGGGGAGGTATAATTTTGTTGTGTGCGCCTGGGAGCCCTGGCCCATTTGCACTGCCTGAGAGAGGAGAGGAGCTGCAAGAATTGATGCAACTTCCATAATCATAACCTTAGGCCATTTTTTTTTGCCTCTCCCCTGGAACAACAAAGGGATGTTTCAAAGAGGAGGAGGCTGCCAGGCCTGGCTCTCCTGCCTGCTTGTTCTCCCATTCTTTTGCGGAGAGATGTTGGCAGGACTCTGAAGAACCCAGCTTTGGGCACTGCCTCTGCCACATGCCTGAGCCAAGGCGAAATCAGGCGGGTCCCCTCTCTCAGCAGCAGCTGTCTCCTCACCCTTTCTTCCTCATTTATCTGTTCGTGCCCCACCGTGGTCCCTCAGCATCATGGAAGGGGACAGGTTAGCTTAGCAAGAGTGTGGTCCCTTGACTAGCACGGGCAACAGAGAGTGGGACTCTCTGAGTCCATTACCCCGTTCTGCCATTGACATGAGCCTTCGGTGAGTCACTTTATGCTGTGATTTCTCTGTCGGATTGTATTGGGGTGTGAGGACCAAACAAGACGGTGGCAGGGGTAGGGCTGGAAAAGTTTGTGATACCTTTTGATAGAAGGATTGTGGGCTGTGACCACCCTCACTGCATGCCAGGCCGTGAGATGCTGAAGTGCATGTTACACTTGGTCTTGTGCGTTGGTGCCACTCTCCCTTTCTCAGATCAAGCCCTGCAGAAAACCAGGCGCTTCCAGGCCATCGGAGGGGAGCGTGGCTCTCTAACACGTCTCCTCCCCTTGCAGGGATCTACACCAGTAACAAGGACCCTATTTCCCACGGGGGCGGAGTGCTCCGAGCTGTGTGCAGTACACCCCTCTCTTCCAGCCTGCTGGCACACCAGGGTACGTCGTCTCTCCCACAGCTCAACCGGTCTCCCTTTGCTAGCACCATCCCAGCTTCCTCCTCCTCGGTCTCCACCACACAGGTAAGAACGTCAGAACCGGGAAAGGGACTGTAGTGCAGGAAAGCGTTGGACAGAGCAGTCACTGGCAGAGCAGGGCCAGTTTGTGGGCACAGAGGAGCTGCTTATTCCACTCGGGACAGCTACTCTTCTTTCAGTTTGGAGGGGATCTGCCAACTGCAGCTTCCCTTAGAGTCAGTAGAAAGATGTAGGCAGTTTTGCGTCACAGCCCATGCAGCCTGTTTCGGGGTGGGAGGAATTGCAACCTAAAAGGATGCATTGCTTTCCATTGACTGTAAGTGGAGCACGGACAGCGCTCAGGTAGCAGAGGCCTGGCTGTCAGCGCGTGCTGTGTCCTGTGCGGCTCGTCGGCTGCTGCTCGGCTGGATCCTGCCACCAGTGCCAGCCCTACCTTCACTCTGCAGCACAGATAACTTGGTGGGAGGGCTCACACGTCCCAGCTGGGTGGGCTGTGCGTGTGCCGGGAGACAGAGCCTTGTCCTTTGTCAGGAGCTCACTGTGAGAGGTGTTTTACAGGGAGGAGAGAGTTAGTTTTACAGCTTCAGTGTTAACATGGCTCATTCAGACCTCTTGGCTCTGAGATGGGGCTGGGAAGATTTCAACTGTCTAGCGAGACTTCCAAGGAGATATTTTTAACACTCTCTCATGAGCAAGCTGGGTTCAAGAGTCAGGAAGAGATGAAATAATGAAGTTATTTTCCTCTTGCATTTTTGAGAAGTCATTTCTCTCTCCCTCCTTGTTTTGCCATGTAGGTGTTCTCACTGGCAGGTTCAACGTTTAGCCTCCCTTCCTCACATATTTTTGGAAGCCCCCTCACATCTGGGCTATCAATCAACCCACTCTTAAATCAGTCGGAAAGCAGCCGGGCAGGTACGTGAATCAGAAGGTATGTGAGTTTGGACTTCCAAAGGGGTCTCCCTGGAAGAGTGGAGACAACTGCATCCATAGTTCTCCAGCTGCCCTCCCTGCTTGCTCCCATCCTATGCGTGTGAGAGCCAGGGGCTAGGAGAGAGGGACAGTGGCTTTTTCCCCAAGGCAGGGGGTGCTTGTGTTTGCCTTAATGAAGTGCTGGCTTGCAATTCTGTAAAAGCACATCTGCTGGTGTGTCCATTGGATAATGTGTGTCCCTGGACATGTGCTAGAAAAGTGCAAGAATGTTAAGTCCCTCCCTGTAGAAATTTGTTGTCTTTTTACACAATAAAACTGTACAAGCCTAGTGAAAACTACTGTGAGCTTTTGCTTGCTCAAAATAAGTTAAAAGTTTTTGTTGGGGTTTTGGTTTCTGGGTTTCTTTTTAAATGAGAGAGATCTCTCACTCTTAATTTTCGTCTGCCATTTCTGTTTTGAGTTACTTTCTGCCCTTCCCCTTTGGCTTTGTCATGAATGCAGCAAAATCCACCGTTTTCGGCTTCCAAACATGAACGTGCCAACACTGAATTACTTACAACTGCTCATTTTTTCCCACCAAGGCAAATTCATTTTTCTTGGAAAATTGCCTGGTTAATAAGCAGGAAACTTGAGGCATCGTCAGATTTCTTTTTTCCCAAAACAGAGTGGGCCTGATTTTTGGTTTGCACCAGTAGTTAAACAAAAGCACCCTCCTGATTTTCAAATGTTGCAGTTAGTGGTGCAACTGTCTCATGCTCCCCTAGCCCAGAAATGTTGGCAGCTCAGCATGCTGGATGCTGAACTCCTGGGAGGTAAAACTCTGCCCAGTGTCACACTGAGTGACAAGCACTTTAAAACACACAGTCCTCATTAGAGGTGGCTCTGAGTTCTCCAGATAATCTGACACCAGTGTGCCCTTATTTGCCTTAACAAGCATGCATGCCTGCATGTAAAGCATGAATGAACACGTATGCTTACTTATGATCTTTGCGAGGCCACGGAAGGTGCCTGTCTGTCTCTCCATGTGTCACTGGCAGCATTTTGTCTGTATGTCCCCGCCAGCAGCTTGCATCTGCTTGAGTGCAATGGGAGGGTGACCGTGCTGCTGACCCCAGTGGGAGTCAGGGCCATTGCATGGGAGCTGTGAGTCAGAAGTGATTCAGTCACCTGGAATTAAGGAAAGAATGGGATGATTCAAAGAGTTATTCTTCCCTCACGGCAATCAACAAGAGAGAGATGACCCACTGCCGCTTCCCCTTTGCTGTTATTTTGGCAAGGTGCTGACAGAAGAAGGAAGCTAGTGAGCTGTCAGGAATAGCCCTGTGGTTCAGGCACAACACGGAGGCTCGGCAGTCTGGGTTCTTTCTGTTCCAGCCCTGCGGCTACTAATGAATGAATCATGTAGGCAAAATCTAACATACAAAGTGCTCGAAAAAGCCTGATCCTTAGTTTCCATTTCCAAGATTGCTTTTTTTGTTTGACTGGGATCTTATAAGCTTCAGGACGTGTTTTTTCCAGTTCCAGGCAGCCTTCGGAACAGCTCCTGGTTTTTGTCACGTTTAAGGTTTGTCCATCACTATCTCCTCCTGCTGGAGCTAGTGGCCCAGAGGGTGTTAAGTCAAATTCACTTTTTTTTTTCCAGGGGGATTAATTAACATGCATTAAACTACCTGTGTGGGGCCATTTTCACTTAGAAGTGTGGTGACTGCTTTAATCCCAAGTCGTTAACAGGATGGTTGTGAAGTTTTAAGTAATCCAGCCTTGTCTGTAATTCAGATTACCTTTCCTGAGAGTGTCTGTGTAGACAGATACCATGGAGACATAGCTTTCATTGCAGTAATATTTGAGCTTTTCACAATTTTAATATGATACAGGGAAATGGTGTTTCCCTGTCTTACAGACGGGGGAACTGAGAAACTGTTATCACTGATGCAGGTTGATACCAGGGTGCCTTTGGCAGTACAAAAAGTCTGATTCTTATCTTCCCACTCCCTTAGCTACTGTCTAGTTCTTCCTCCCACGGCTTGTCCTGGATCCTGCCTTATTATGATGACAGGCCAAATGTATTTATCTTCTCTAGTTGTCTTCAAGCCTCTTTTTTCATACTTGCTGCCTTGGAGAGTGCTGTCTCTGTGTGATAACTCAGTCATCTCCCTGTTCTGTAGACAACAGGGTGGTGTTGGCCAGAAGATAATTGAATATGGAGCCTGGTACTGTTTCAGAAAACCAGAATTGTATATATGCGCATAACCTCCCTGGGCTGCAAGCAAACAACATGACAGTAACAAGGAGGCAGTCAAAGCTTAGCTGAATGTTTATTTGGTTGCAAGTTAAAATGTTGTGGCAAAGCTGCAAGCAGCGGGCTGTGGATATTTTTCAAAGGGTTTAGGTGGTCCTTGGATAGAAACAATACTGAGAAGCACTGCTGTGGTCTGACTGTTCCCAGCCTTCTGGCAGCTGATCCTGGGTTGGAGAAATTAGGAAGTTCATGTGCCTTGTGGTGTCCCTGAAATCAAGACTTGTCTCCACATGGTGCCTTATACTGGGAGACTACCGTTGACTGGCAACTGCTGGTCACGTCCAGAAAGCGGTGGCTTCTCCCCAGGAGGGTGGACCAGTTGTAATTGATGGGCAGGAAGATATTCCCATGGGGATGCAGGAGTGAGGATCCCACTCATACCTGTCTGTAAGAGCTGCTGAACAACAGCTGTGTTTGCTTGTTCTCAGCAGTAGAAAATACTGCCAGTAACTAATGCCCTGCTCAGGGCATTACACTGTAAATCACAGCGTTCCCTGCAGGAGACTTCCTGGATTCTTGCACATCAGAAGTGTCTCTTATTGTGCGAAGAAGAGGAGGGGCAAGTCAGCCAGCTGGTGTAGGCTGTAGTCGCAACATCTGACACGTCCCAGAGTGAGGGGAACGTGTGTTTATGGGCTGGCAGGCTCTGGGGATGGAAAGCAAATGGCAGATAAATGTACTTCACTTCTTGATTACTCTTTGGATGGGAGATATCCTGCCCATGTGCACATGTACAGTGGCTTCGCCCCCAGCACTGCAGTGTCCTAGCTCCCTGGGACAAAAAGATGGCTATGGGGGTAGCTTCTGGATACTAAACCACTTGTTTAAGCTCTTTAGAAGGGAGCTGAGCATCTGGAGACTTTGTAGGATGCCAGCTGGGTTTCAGGAAAGGATCCTGGAGGCAGAAGGGCTGCAGCAGCACTTGGGAGAGCTGAGTGGGGCTTTGCACAGGATTGATTCATCCTTGCAGGCTCAGCAAAGCCTCCCCCCCCCCGCCCCCCGCAGCTTTACAGCTAAAGGAAAAGCTGCTTTCTGCCCATCCCTCAGGTTTCCTCGGGGGAGGGAGCCGGGCTGGTGCAGGGACCGGCTCCCGCTCTGCTCCGCTCCCCGCGGCTTCGGGCTTGCGGTCCCGGCGCAGGCACCGCCCGCCAAATTTGGCCGCTGCCGTTTTGGGGGGTGTCACGTCGGTGACCTTCCCAGGGTGACACACACACACCCCCCACCCCCGGCGTGACACAGGGTGACACGCAAAGCCACGCAGCCCCTCCCACGGCGGGCGGAGCCGTTATGCAATGCCGGTGCCCTGCGCTGCTCGGTGCTCCCATCTAGCGGGGACCGGCGCTCGCCTCCCTCGGGTGACAAAACCCGGGCACCTGCGAGGGCTGGACGCTTATGAAGGCTGTGCCTCTCTGTCCTTCTCCCCACCCAGAGCCTGACCTGGAAGACTGCAGTTTTGGCTGCCGAGGGACGTCGCCCCAGGAGAGTCTCTCTTCCATGTGAGTGTCCTTCAGGAGTCCTCCCCTGTCGCCAGGCATCGGGGTGCCTCCGCATCCGCGTGGGCACAGCGGTACCCCGGGAAGCCGTGGGATGACACAGCAGGGAAAGGGAAGGGGACTGGGAGAAGCAGAGGCAGCTCCTTCCCTCCTCCTTGGGGCTGAGAGTGGGATGGGATGGGAGGAGGCAGGTTTGCTTTTCCAATATGAGCTGGGGCTAACGGGGACGGAGGGCTCTGCCGAAGTGGAGCAGGGGAGACTGAGGCTGGGAGGGATGCAGCCGCTCCCAGCGTGAGGCAGAGGAGATGTGGGGAGAAGGGAGCAGCGGAGTGCAGGTGCAGACTGGGGAAGCATCACTGACATCTCTCCAACCCTTCCCCAGGTCCCCCATCAGCAGCCTGCCGACCCTCTTCGACCAGACAGTGTCCTGTAGCAGCAGCGGGCAGCTGGAGAATGTTCCCCAGGCTACCCCAAACATCGAGCAGCTCCTGGAGAAGCAGGGCAATGGGGAAGCCGGCGTAAACAGTGAGTCACTCAGGGCATGGGCTGTGGGAGGAGAGGTCCTTGTGCATGTTTGTGTGGGAGCCAGCTGGGATTTTGCCCACAGGCAAAGGAGCCGGGTGGGGGACAAAGCGCTAGTCTGTGCCATAGGGGAGTAGCTGGCAGTGGGTCTGTGATCTGGGGCCAGTCTCCTCCCCCAGTGTGGTCTAATTGTGGTACCTCCTGTGGATCCCCTTCTCCTCTTTCCTCCGTCTGCCATTCTCTCCCCTGACCCTGGCCCCCATCCCCCCTTCCGTTCCCTGCAGTTGTAGAAATGCTCAAAGCCCTGCACTCGCTGCAGAAGGAGAACCAGCGGCTCCAGGAGCAGATCATGACGCTGACGGCCAAGAAGGAGCGTTTGCAGCTCCTCAACGTCCAGCTCTCTGTCCCTTTCCCCGTGGTGACCAGCAGTAACGGCCCAGGCAGCCAGGCCCAGTACATCCTGCCTCCCAACGGTGAGGGGACCCGGTGGGATGCATCACCCTGTGCCCTTTCATAGTGGTGCCCTGGGGTGGGCAGGAGGGGGTCACAGTGGGGAGGATATGACCCATTTATCTCTCTGTAGCCACTGGCAGCATGCACTGTCCTTTGCTATCGCTGTGGCAATGTCAGGCTCCACCCCTGACTCTGCATCCTCACTTCTTTCCTCCGTACAGTCTGCAACGATTCCCTGAGCATCAGCAAGAGCCCCCCATGCAAGAACAGCTTTGGGATCGAGAACTCGCTCTCCACTTCCTCTGAGGTACACTGGCCACTGCATCTGCCAGCCAGCTGGGGCAGAGACTCGGGGAGGGAACAGAGCAGCACAGTCCCAGTACTCTGACGTGATAGCCAGCTTGCAAAGCCTTGTCATCCAGGCCCAGAAATCAGGTTTCTTTCTCTGGAGTGCCTGTTCTTCAGCTCATCTCTGAGTAGAGTAGCTGAGGCTGGGAGCGTGAGGTGAGAATGCTTTTAGGTTATTCTGGCCGCACTTCTAGAGATCCAGCAAAGCATGTCTGAGTTCTGGGATCCCTCTGAGCATACACCTGCACTTGCACTCACAGCCCCCCTTCCCACCTCCTGCTTCTGCCCAAAGCACCCTTGGAGCTGAGCTGACCTTTCACAAGCTGCCCCAGTCCGATGCTCTTATGTCCGTTTCTCCCCCAGGACCCTCATTCAGGTTGCCCCAGCAGGAGCAGCTCTTCCCTGTCCTTCCACAGCACTCCTCCGCCCCTGCCCATGCTGCAGCAGAGTCCTGCCTCGCTACCCCTGCCCGGGGTGCAGCAGGTGAATGGCCTGGCCAGGGTGGCAGGCAGCGGGCTGGGGGGAGGCACCACTGCCAGCCACAGCCTCTCCACGGTGCCCATGGTGGACGGCCTGATGGGGACCCTGGCAGGAGGCCAGCAGATGCCCATCAACGGGATCCTGGGGAATCTGAACGGAGCTCAGGCCGCCCAGCCTCCGAGCGCGCTGACGCAGGCGAGCGGGCCTCCGACCTTGCAGCTCTCCACCAGCCTGAGCAGGTGAGGATGGGGAGCTCGCGGGGACAGCCCTGCCCTCTCCAGCAGAAGCTTAGCACCGGGAGGGAGGGAGGCCCTATGTATGCAGGACCAAGACGGGCTGCGCTCACATTCCCTGCCCTGCTCCCCTTGCAGCATGCCCAGCCTGAGTCCCCTGACAGAGCAGCAGCGGCACGTCTTGCACCAACACGAACAACAGCTCCAGCAGCTTCAGCAGCTCCTGACTTCCCAGCCGCTTAATCCGGTAAGTGTGCCTGCTGGCACCTTTTATCTGATGAGCTGTTTAATGGGAAAGCCTTGGAGCAGAGAGCAAAATTTAGGGCTTCCTCCTTCACATGAATCCCCTGCCCACAGGGCTGCAAGAGTCATGTGCCTTTTCCTTGGCTCTGGGCTGCTGTGGGTGGAGTGAGGAGAAAAGCTTTAGGCAGGAAGGTGCGGCACCTCCTGGAGGGAGGGAGATGGGGATTTGAACTTTTTTGTACAAAGGAAAAAGTTTAATCTGGGTTTCCCACATCCTGAGGGTGTGAGAACATGGTAAGGCTAAGCCACCACAAAATCAGGCGTGCTGTTACCTCCTCCAGCCATCTTTGAATGCAAATCATGTCTGCTCCTGCTGCCAGAGCACACTGGTCTCTGGGCTTGCAGATGTGCTGAGGCCCACAGGAGAAGAGGAACTTGCTTGAGGACACTACTTGAGTTTAGAAAGAGATATGCACCAAACTGCTTAGTTCTGAGGGAGGTGAGCTGTGTCTGGGCACATTAACATGGTGAACTGGAGATGCCAGGGAGACTTGTAACGTGCAGGTGGCTGAGGACTTCGGGGTCAGAAGAAGGATCAGGCAGCTGTTCTGAGGATCTTGGCTCTTTGCCTGCATCCTCGCGGGTAAAACAGCAGCCCCATCCCAGGCTGTTGTGGGAACGGCTGCACGGATAGATGGTAAACAAGCCCCTGAGTGTGTAAGAACCGCATTCACTTGCCCTGCAGAAACCTGTGGTGTCCCTCCCCTGCGGTGGAGTTGCACGGGAGTGCTAACAGTTCCCATCAATGAAGCTGTGCTCATTTATATCTCCCATGAACTTGGCCCATTGCTTTGGATAGATTTCTGGGTCAGGCTATTTATAACCCAGGAAAAGCAAATTTCAAAGGGCTTCTCTTTACAGCAGCTGATGTCACCGTGTCATCAGCTGCATCCCTGTGGGTACGGGAACAATGTCAGCTCTCAGCCTGCCGCATTGGTCGATGGTTGCTATAGTGATTTCCGCAGTTTGGTTGGATTCGAGGGCATCCCTCTGGGTGCAGGTGAGCTGTGGCCCTTGTCCCCCCGAGTCCGGCTCACCTACACTGACCCTGTGGGTCAGGGCCGAGCTGTGAAGTGGGATGGGCTGGGGAAGGAAATTAGCAGCCAATCTAGAAATTCAGGATAGTGAATACCACAGACTTAAAATCCATGAGTCAATTGATTGGAAAGAGCGGAGTAGATTTGTGTGCCTGCAGGTGTCTTAGTGAGCGTTAGCTAATCCTACGCTTCGTGAAACAACAGGGTTGGAAAGGTCATAAGCACAGGCTGTTAATGAACACAAGACAGACTGTTCCTCTCTCTACCTATAGAGATGTGATCAAGGGGACTTTCTCCCTGTCCCCAGTAGCGTTGCCTGGGATGGAGTGTGCCCATGAGTCTCCCGGCTCCTTTGTATTAGGTGTTGCCTCTTCCTGACCCCTTTATCCCTTCTTTGACTTCTCTTCCTCACCTTTCCCTGCAGGAGCAGCAGGCCCTGGTGTTCCAGATGATGCAGCAAATCCAGCAGAAGAGGGAGCTGCAGCGGCTGCAGATGACAAGCTCGTCCCAGCTGTCCATGACCAGCCTCCTGGCAGCCACCTCTGCCCCCCTGCACTCCAGCACCAGCGCCCTGATGACCTCGGCCCCCCAGCCGCCCCCCAGCAGCAGCTCTCTCCTGGCCTCCCTCTCCCCCCAGCAGCTCAACCCTAGCAATGCCCTCATGGCCCCCCAGGCCACTCCACCACTCAGCACTCCTGGGAACAGCCTCCTGGCTTCGGGGACAGGCATCCCACCCGTCCTTACAGCACAGACTAACCCGTTTCTCAACCTGCAGGCTGATGGCAACACCCCGAAAGGAACGGTGCGTATGCTGCTAGCACTACCCTAACCCCACTGAGCTCATGGTGCTAGGCGCTGTACAGACCCGGGGAGAGACAGTCTGCGCTACAGTTAACTTGGGGGAGCAAGGGCACTGCTTAGGCAACAGAGCCAGAATGCTCCACTGGCTTTGCTGCATCCCTGACTAGCCAGTGTCACGTCCTGATCCTACCTCCAAGGACTTCTGTAGGGCCCAGACAGGGTCGCAGGTAGGCACAGAGGCTCCCAAGGTGCCCTTCCGTGTGTGTGTGTG
The DNA here is from genome assembly GCF_000737465.1 of Haliaeetus leucocephalus. Classification (NCBI taxonomy): domain Eukaryota; kingdom Metazoa; phylum Chordata; class Aves; order Accipitriformes; family Accipitridae; genus Haliaeetus; species Haliaeetus leucocephalus. The sequence continues at coordinate 1,467,506 of NW_010972546.1, forward strand.
TGTGCAGACACACACCAGACCTGCTGCAGAAGCAAGGCAGAGACAGGCCATAGATTTGTCTCCGTTAACCCTAGGACTTGGATGGGACAATGTGCCCCTGGCAGTGCTGGCCCTATTGGAGCCTCGTGATGAAATACGAAGGTGACTGCATGTTGAAACCCAGGGTTTAGAAGGAATCTTGCACCCAAGAGGAGGGGTTGTGAAGAGGTTTACAGCCTCTCTGTAAAGCAGCCTTGTACTGGAGCACCAGTGTCTAGGGACTGATGGTGTGATACTTTCATCTCTCCTCCATCCCTCCCCTGGCCTATACCTGTACCCAGAAGGTCCAGCCCTGGTTGGAGACATTTAGGAGCCAAAGGCCAGGGTTGAGGGGCCAGTTCGGCCTGAACTGGGCAGAGGGGAAACCTGGGGCTCCCGTGTCTCCGTTGATCTCGGAGGAGCCTGAGAGTTCGCGGTGAGCAGGGCCAGGTCCGCAGCACAGCAGGGCTCTCTGCTTCTGCTCCCTCATGTTGCTGCCCGTCCAGTACTGATACCTGTCTCCTCTGCGTCTCTTTTTCTGTTTGTTTTTTAAAGAGCATGAATGAAAAGGGAGCTCCTCTTACCCAGGACAAGGGCTAAGCTCCCCCCTCACCCTGAACAAACCAGCAGCCAACTCCTCTCAGCCAGGGGAATGTGGCTTTCCACAGTCAACTTTGATACTGTTAGAGCAATGAGCACAAGGCTTCCAAGAAGCATTTCCTGCCACTGGGCAATGCCAAGAGGTGCTTTGGAAGACAGTACATCTCTGACCAAGCCCTGGTATCGGGAGGAGCGAAGGTGGGGGGCTGCCCGCCGCCCTGGTCCGTGCCACACATGCTCAAAGTGAAGCTGTGTTTCCGTGCAGAGTGGAGGAGAGAGTTAACACCAGATGCCTGCCAGTCTCCTCCCTGCCCTTGAGTGCGAGCGTGTGTTCGCCTGTGGGTAGCCCCCCAGGCCGAGGCACTAGAGACCATCGAGCATCCTTGGCCAAGACCTTGGTGGAGGGAGGCCCCTCTGCTGAGGACTCCTTTCTGCACGGTGCAGAGGAATGTGGCAGTGCCGTCGGAGGCAGCACTGGATGTGACGCAGCTGGGGAAGTGGGACGTGGTGGCAGTGCCTACGTGGTCTGCTTCGCCCAGATGGGGAGGTTAAGAAGAAGTCCTGTAGCTGAGATTTCTCACCTGCTTTTCATCTGCTGGGCTCTTAGGATGCTCTTCTCTCTATAGCCATCATATGAAGCCCCGACACCTCAGCTGGATCCAAACCCAGCCTGAAAAGACACAAGCAGTGGAGCGATGGGTAAGGACTGGTCCATGGGGAGGAGGTGATAACCACCTACTTCTTTAAAGGACATTGCTACATCTGCTCTGCCAGCTGCTGTCGGTTCGGTGCTGTACTTCTCACGTGAAAAGCACACTCCTGCTCCTTGTGCCATCTCTCACTCTTTCCTTCCAAGATTTCCAAAGGCTAAAATTTCAGCTTGCAAAAAGGGGCTGTAGCCAGTATTACCCCTGTCGTAGCCAACTTCAGAAGGTGCATCTGAACCTGGCAGTTGTTTCCCAGGCCTAAGCTGGGAGATAGAAATGTGTGTGGGGAAGAGAGAATCCCAAATCCGGTACTTGTTCTTTCTTACCCACCACAAATCACTCCAGTCTGGCAAAACCACGTTCTTCCACTGGTCTTGGGCACTTCAGAAAAGGGATCTCCAAGCAATGGGACAATTACCAGTCTCCTGAGCTAGGACATCAGACCCTTCGTTGTTCTCCACCTTTTGACCTTAACTCCGTCTTGTAGCCTGGAACCTCAGCAATGAAATCGGCTTCCTCTGAGCTTGGATGTGATGGATTGATTGAAGGACAGGTGGGGCAGCTCTGGGGGAAGGGGAACATCTACGTCAAACGTACAAATGCCCCTTCTTTTCCTTATCTGCTGGTTAAATCCCGAGCTCCTGGGGGCAGGCGGGAAGACTCCAGCTAATAGAAACTCTGAGGGTCTTAAAAACAAAAACAAAAAAAAAATTGTCAGACCTTAATGGATATTTTTCAGCACATCCCCACTGCCTCTAACTAGTTTGCACTATTCAAATTTGTCAGCAGTGGGTTTGTGCTGATAGTACTAGAAAAACTTGTTATAGGCAAGACTCATCTGCTAAATATCTTTCTTCCTTTTAATTTTATTTTCTTTTCTTTCTTTTCTTTTTTTTTGTGTGTTTGTTTGGAAGATTGTCACCACAATGGTTGAATAAGGCTAAAAGGAGAGAAAAATACCTTTCTGATCTCAGCCTCCAGTTCTGTGAACTGGGCAGAACACTGCTGTCTGCTCAGAAATATATATATTATATATATATATAAATTTTTTTTTATAAAGAAAAGCTAATGTTTTAACAAGGTTAAGAAGCTATTGGAAAGATGGAGATGGCAGCTAAAAGTGGAAATGCAGGAGAAAAAAAAAAAGTCTGCCTTCCTTGTGGTCTCTGCAGCACAGACCTAGAGAGGAGCACTGAACTGTGGCTCTTGCTGACACATTCCCTGTCCCCAGCCACCTCCCGAGTAAGTCACGGGCTGAGCTGTGCCGCCTTCCATCCGCCTGGTACTTACAAACTGTGAATGAGATCTTTCAGTTGCAAATGGTTTGACTCTAATTTTGGCTCCCTGTCCCTGAAATTGCTCTGGCACAACTGTGTGCTTGCACTTTTTTTTAATTTTTTTTTTTTTCTTTTTCCTCCCCCAGCTGTGTTGTCCCCCCTCCCCTCTGCGCCACGCAAACCGCCCCGGTGCAGAGACCCACTGCTCAGTGCAGGATCCGTTTCTGCGGTGGGCGTCTTGCCTTGCTGCCCCCTCCACATGTGAGGAGTCTTGGGCTTGAAAGTAACATGCAGAATGGCTGTTTCAGGGCTGCTGTGCTAAATTCAGCCCTGAAGTGCCCTGTTTGTGCGTGTGATGGCTGCGCGGATGTGAAGGCTGTACCTGCCAACCTTTGGCAAGCAACAGGTCCTTGGGATTTGGGAACAGATTTTCCTTAGCGCTGGTTTGGGTCAGCAAGATGATGGACAGAAGTGTTAGGGGTGAAACAGTGGCTGTTAAATGTGCAGATGTGGTCTCTGCCAGCTGCTTGCCCAGCTGCGTTTGTCTGGGGTTTGATTTTTATTTTATTTTTTACTCTTAAGGTCCCAAATTTGCGTTGCCACCTGTTTTGCTGTCACACTGACCATCAGCACGGCCTTCAGACCAATCTGTAACCACAAGGGCCTGATATCGTGTCCAGACCTGGTCAAACTCTTCCCAAATTTAACCACATTTCACGCCCTGAAATTAGAAACATGCCAGTACCAGAAAGAAAGGGGATGGGAAGGAGGGAAGGCTGGTTGGCATCTACCCCTTGTGTAGCGAGTTGTAGTACAACATGCGTTGTCTCCCAGGACAAACAAAAACCACGTTCAGATCAGTGGTTTGGTGCCCAAATCCCTGGGCAACAACAGAAAACTTGCAGGGGGTCGGTGAGAGGTACTTAATGGTGTGTTTGCAGTCCGGAGGCTGAAACGTGCTGTACGGGGCTCCTCACTGCTACTGGGAAAGTATTTGGGAGCCCACACATCGGAAGAGGTTGGAAATCGAGGACTGAAGTCGAGCAATCAGTTTTGTAGGCAGGATCGCTGTTAAAAGCAGGGAGGGCTGAGCTACACCGCGTCCCTGGTTCCCCTCTGCTCTGTGCTGGCCATGCCATTGGTTTTTGTTGGTGGCAGGAGTTTGAGTACAAAGCCCCTCCACTCTCCGGGGCTTTCTGGAGCAGGGAGGGACGAGGCTGGAGAGGACGAGCAGGGGAAGAGACATATAGCACTTACACATTTCTCTGACATCTTCCAAAGGCGCCCGGTCCCTTTGAAGTGTGCTCCTTGTCTAATCGCCTCAACCTGTCCCAGAGCCAAAGGTCCCTTTGGCAGATTGAGGGGAGAAGAAGGGGGCACTGCTGGAAGGTCGACATTAAACATTTCTATCTCTGTGAAAAAGAGGGAGAGCAGGGGAAAGCAAAAATAAAAGCTAAAGATTATCTGTGTTTCAGTTGCACTGGGGTACGTTTCTTTACCCGTTTTGATGCTAATGTCTCATTTAGTATGTTGCATGTGTCTTTTTTGTTTTGATTTGTTTTTTTATTAAATAAAAGAGAAAAATGTGTATATTTTTGGCAATTTAAGGTAATGTAGCTAAGATATATTTTTTTCACGCTGCTTGACTGTTCTTTATTATAATAAATAATATTAATATTAATATCAAAGACTTTTTTAATACAGCTAGGGTTTCAAAATTTAAATGAGAATAGGGTCTTGTGGGATTAACTTCCTGTGGCTGTGCTGAGGTCCTGTTGCCCGCAGTGCACACAGATGCACACTCCGATGCTCTCGAGGAGGCAGGAGCGAGGCCCGGGGAGGGTTTCTCAGCCTGGCTCCTTCCTGGCTTTGCACCTCGGGAATGAAGGGAGACCAGGGTGAGGGAGGAGGAGTTGGTTGTTGTTTCATGAGCAAAAAGGTCGCTCCCCCGCTCCCAAGAACAGCGATAGCCCCTGCTGATCAGCAGAGATGCCCAAAACCAAACTCATTGACCTTGTAAGCTTTCCAGCTGGCTTCTCGGTCCTCCCCTCTCCCAAGAGTTTGTTTCTCCTAAGCACCAAAGGGAAGGGCTTGTGGTGTTTCTGCTTTGTTCTGTTTTTCCCCCAAACAGCTCTGCATAGCTGGGTGATGAGGTCTCTTCAAAATATGGTTTGGAGACATGTCCTGCTCTTGAGAAAACCAGCTCCCACTCCAGTGCTCAGCTCTTAGATCTGGCTTGGCACTTCAATGGGTCATGCTTCAAAACTGCATGTTTTTCTGTCTCGTAACCCACAGGCTCCATGGTTCTGCCTTCTCCTTCTGCTTTTAAATCTGAAGCTGGTTTTACTGACCTTTTGTTTTTCCCCAGCCATGTGTGCCCACATCCCGTCAACGAGGTGAACCCTGCTTGCCTTCTGGGTTCACAGGGCTCCTTTAAAAGGCCCAGGAGAAGTTCTCCCCCAGCACCTGATTCTTCTGCAGGGCTTTTCTCGCTCTCATTGACCAGCAGTCAGCATTGCACCTGGGGGGAGGATATTGGAGGCCAAAGAATTTGCCCAGGTTTCTCCAGACAGCCCGAGAGCTGTCAGGAAGGGAGTGCAGAGTGAACTGGAGACACAGGAGTTGATAGGTTTGGGTCATCCAGAGGAAGCAGAGTTTGGCATGTAAAGGCTGGTCTTGCAGAGTTGGGTCATCAAATGCTTTGGGTTGTTGGAGGAAACTTTCAGCTGTTTTTTGAAGGGAAAAGGAGGTTTGGTGTCTGGTTCTGAGGACGTGGTTGGTTGCTCTCTGCAGTAGCTGGTAGCTGCAAAACCTCCTCTTCTGTGCCTGTTTGTGGTTAGTGCCGGGGTGCAGGCTGGGAGCGAGACGCAGGGGATGCCTGTGGAGCAGCAGGGTCATAGATCTAGTTCAGCTGTGTTTCTTGGAGCCCTGAAACATGAAAAAAAAAAAAAAAATTAATATTTCCGCAGAGTTATGTTGGCTTGTTTCTGGCATGGTTCTCCTCTTTCCACTGCTTGGCTCTTGGTAGCATGTCTGTTCATGTTTTGCATGGATGGGGACTGGAGAGACACGAGAGGAAGATGCTGAGCAATGTTCAGTGGTTTTGTACCCAAGGAGCAGGTCATGGCATCTTCTTGGATCAGGATAATGGGAGAAACGCATCTGTAGCTGGTGCCTGAAATGCAGCTGTCCGAGCAATCCTATGCAGAGCCCCTCTCTTCCACAGGCCTCCTCCGCTCCAGGTCTCTCCCAGCCGGTCACCAGTGTCCCCTGGACGCAGCTCTTGTATGAACGGGGGGGGGCTCCCTTGGCCCTGGCACCCACCGAATTCTGCAAACCCCTGGTTTTCTCTCTGTTTCCACACTGGCACGTGTGCTCTAGCTGTGAGCTGGCTGCCCCAGCGGGACGGGGCCGGTTCAGACTCTGGCCCCGTCCACGCAGAGTACATGGCTGCAGATGGGCTGAGCCCCTTGGCTCCATACCAAAGACAATATAGACAGAGATGAGGTCTTCTCACATGCTCAGTAGAAGACTCCAGAGAAGACATACCAAGCAGATGGTGTCATTCTCTTTGGGGTGAAATGTTCAGGCTAGTTGGCAGGGTGAGAGGTGACCGATACGTCTGAAGCGAGCGGGGATCCAGCCCGCTGCGGCGGTGGAGGGTGTCCCTCGGGAGCTCAGAACAGGCGGCGGTTGTTTGCCGTGACCGGTGGATCGGCTCGAGGACGCAGAAGCTTTCCTGCTGCAGAGAAGGACATCTGCCTGGGGGCTTCTCCGTTCAGGGCAAGTCCATCCTTCGGTCTAAACTGTCCTGCCTGTCCCTGAGACCTCTCCGAAGGACAGCGTAGCCATGGCTTGCACCAGGGGCCAGCTGTAACGCAGCAGCGGTGCCAGTCACTGCACAAACCTTTCAAGTTAAAGCCCGGTTTGTTTGCACGCCCCTCTCCAGCGCACGCGTCGCCCCATCCAGATGGTGATAAGGGCTTTGCTCTGCTTTGTGTTTGCTGTTAAGGAGACCTGCGTCATCTGTCAGGTTCCAGCCTGGACGGGGCCGAGCAGGCAGCCCTGTGCCCAAAGTGGTTTTTCAAGGGCTCTCTTCCAGCCCAGCCGGTCCGTCAGAGCTGGCAGCTCATGCTGCTCTGTTATTTACCGTTGCCCTTGGTATATGCTGTGCTGTGCGGTTTCTTAAACCCACATAAGTAAAAATAATCAAGTGCCTGTGATCAAAACAGCCTTGAGGCAGGGAGTTGAATGGGTCCCTGGTGCCTCTCCTTTGTGCATTTAGTTTAAGAAACGGGAGTTGTCATAAAGGCTGTGGATGTCACCTTTGCAGGAAAGGGTGAAGTAGCAATAATTTTAATAGTAACTTTGCAGCAGCAGATCTGAAACTGCAATTCAGAGGTGTCGTCTCGTCTCCCGTTTTCCAGATGGGGAAGCAGAGGCACAGAGAGGACTAATTTGCTGAGGAGCCCGGTCTCCTGCACTTTGTTCTTCCCTCCCCTGCCCAGAAAAGGGACCCCAGCTCTGTGGTACCCACCAGTGGGAAGCGTGGGCTCCTGGGTGTCCCATGTGGCTTCAATCCTGCAGGGAAGCTTCTTGGGACCGTGGGGTCCAGAGAGAGCCCAAGAGCTCATTAACTTGTGCAGCTGCCAGCCCTTCTGGTCTTTATAGCGGCGTGTAATGGGCACAGTCCAGCTCTGGCTGTGACTTTCCGTGTCTGTCAGGGCAACTGCTGCTGTGTGGGGGCAGCGAGGAAAGGTAGAACCTTTCCTTTGGCTCCGTGGGTTTTGTGTGAGATTCTCGGCACAGAAAATCCCGTCCTAACCCACTGCTGCCTGCCTCAGGACATCAGACCCGGGGCATCGCTGCAGTGGGAGCTGCAGAGTGCGGATGGGGGGTTAGATAGGTGGGAGCAGCAGCACTACAAGGAAAGGATTTTTTTTTTTTTTTTTTTTTTTTTTTTTTTTTTGCTGGTGAGACCTTTGCCAAGGTTGCGCTCAGAGGGAGGGTTTGGTTTGGGCTCAGCCAAACCCCCACGCCCTCATTTATCCCTTCCCTCCCTGGTGTACGTGGTGGAGCCGCTCTGCCTGGACAGGTTCCGCCCCCCCACAGCTCCCTGCCACAAACCCGCTGCTCAAACTGGAGTAATGTCTGGCCTGATGGAGGGAGGGAAGTTTTATGTGGGTTTTTTTTTAACTGATATTTCAAAATTTATCATAATTTGAGGGCATTGGTTTGTGCTACCAATGGTTAAAAAGTAGGAAAATGGAAAAACTCTGTTTAGTTGACGATTATAATTTTAATTTTGAAAACTCATCAATATCCTGCCCAGCAGCGCCGATCTGTGACTGCGCTCCAAATTACATGTGATATCACAGCTAAAGGGTAAAGCGCAGAAAACCCCTCCAGGGTCTGGTTTGTATTTTTAATTTAAGCAGCAAATGCGAAGTTTTAGCACCTGCCTGGGCCGTAGGGAGCCTCTGCTGACGCCCATCCGCGGATGCAGCCTCTGCAAGACAGTTTAATCAAAAAGTGCTTGCAGACCTAGAGGCCGCAGTGAGCGGGAGGGTCTGGGATCCAGGTTATGGGGGGATCAAACTAAACGATCGGCTGCAGACAGATCCCTTCGTAGGCACAGCCGGGGGTGTTCCTGCCCCTTGGTAGCTGTTTGGTCCTACTCCTTAGGAAAGCAGGGAAGCTGGAGGGGTCTGTCCCTGTTCAGGACAGCCCCTGCCCATGTGCACAGCCTGGATTTCGGAGGGGTTTAAGCACATCCTCAGAGTTAGGAGGGGTCCCCGTGGCAGAGTCGGTCTCGAGTGGGCCAAAGGGGCCCGTGGAAAAGGGATGATGAGCACAAGAGAGTGAGGAGAGAAGCGGCGAGTTGCAAATACAAGAGCATAAACATAGAAGCAGATATTTGTAGGGTTTTTTTTCCTAAGAAAATGTTTTTATTTGAAAACTACATGGCCAGATTTATAGCTGGGAATGTACGTACTTTCTTACATATTTGTACAACTGATGCGTGTTGGCGTCTTCCGCGCTCACTGCGGGGGACTCAAGGGGAGGACGCTTTCCGTTTTAATTTCTTCCTAAGGACAAAAACTGATTCAGGTGCTAAGGGCAGCAGGATCTCTTAGACAGAAAACTGCTCCTGTTTACCCTTCTTCTGTCTTCAGTGGGTAAGGAAGTCAGCGAGCCTCGTTTTCTCTCCATTGTGTACAACACAAACAACGGCTTTGTATCATTAATGTATTTGTATGACTGAGAAATTGCCAGAGTCCTTGTTCTTTTTATTAAAAGAATGTTTTCAAAAAAATAAAAAGTAGGCTAAAAAGATCCGCTTCCCTGTCTGCTCGTTTTCTCGATGTTTCTGGACAGACACGACGCTCAGCCCCGCTCACTGTGCCTCGGAGGAACGAGGGAGCGCAGCAGCTCCCAAATGACTTGCAGACCACCGGTAATCTGGAAAACCCAACCCACGGCCCGCAGCTGGGCTGCAGAGCGGTATTAAACAGAGAATTTACAACCTCCTCCGTTAAAAATGTGCAGAGGTGGATGTTTGGAAGTCTCCAAGTAATGCTGTGAGCTGAGGCACTGAACCTGGGGCTTGAGGGTTGGAAGTCGCTGCCCGGAGGGGAATTTTCTCCCCCTGCCCTTGGGATAGGGGCGCTGGGGGTGAGTCCTTGGGGGGGGCACTGTAGAAAGGAAGATAAAATGGCCTTGGGTTGGACGTTGGGTTTAACACCTCTACAGGGTGACGCGCCCGGATCACACGCTCGCTCCCATTGCACTGGGAAGCTGGGATGCTGGGAGCTGACCGCGGGCATCCCCCCACGCAGGACACGCGGTGGCCGGGGGGCCGTGAACCCCCCCCGGGGGGCTGGATGGGATCCTGCCCGTGGAGCCGGCTCGCCGTGGAGCGCTCCCCCTCCGGCGTGCGGCCATCTGCAGAGCTAAATCATTTCAGCTGTCAAAAAAAGCCAATTTTTCCCAGTAGTTAAATGTTTAAAAAAAGAAAGGGGGGTGGGGGGTGGGAGTCCAAAGCTTTGATGCTTAAAAGATGAATTTCCAGGGAAGGGGAAGAGCCCACATTTGGCGAGCAGAGGGACATCAACACCCCCCCGGCTGCAGTTCCACGGGGGGGGGGGGGGGGGTGAACCCCCCCCAACCCAGC
>NW_010972546.1:1477291-1484930 GCF_000737465.1 Haliaeetus leucocephalus
GGGGGGGGCGGGCAGCACCAAAGGGCTCTGCAGACCCACAGCCCGGGGTCGATCGGACGCCCCGGGCTGGGCTTCAAGGATCCGTGGGAGCATCCGTGGAAGTGGGAACCTTTCTGCAGCGAGCAACCGAGCTCCCGCCGAGCCCGCCGGCCTCGGCTCTTCCGGCGGGGCCGGGGCGGGGGAGCCGGTCCCGGGGAAGGTGACCCGGTTAACGGTGGTGTTGGGGGGGGGGGATTGAGTTGGGCCATGCCGCTGCTGAGACCGGCTGCGCTTGTGACACTGATGAGGATCGCGGGGAACGGCGGGCGGCGGGAGGGAAGCGGGGGTCTCCGCCGGTGCCGGGATTCGCCGGGGGTTTTGCAGATCCCTTCGCTTTTCTCAGCCCCCCAGGGACGACGGTATTCGGCCCCCCCGCAGCCGGTGATCGCCGCCAAGCAGCCGTTCCCGGTGGAGCTGAAGGCGGGGAAGAAATACGCCTGGTGCGCCTGCGGGCACAGCAAGAACCAGGTCGGACCGGGAACCGGGGGGGGACACGGACCCCCCGGACCCCCCCCCAGGCTGGGATACACGGGGGGATGCGGACGGGGATGGGGCAGGACCGGTCTCACGGGGACCCCCCCCGGGCCAGGGGAGGGCTTTGTGGGGGGGAAGAGATGCTGTTGCCCTCCTGGGTGCTCCTGCAGCACCCCAATTCCCGGGGGATGCATGCAGCCGGGGGGGGGGAGAGGGGTCTTGGTGCAACAGCATGGTGCTTCATGCCCAGCGGGGTGCAACAGCGCAGCCCCCAGTCCAGCCAGGCACCCCCCAGCACCCCAAAATCCCCCCCTTTACCTCTTCCCCCTTTGCTTCGCAGCCTTTCTGTGACGGGGCCCACAGGAAAGCGGCGCCGGGAATCTCCCCGCTGCGCTTCATCCCGGAGGAGGACAAGACGGTCTGGCTGTGTGGGTGCAAGCGCACCCGCTCCCCCCCCTATTGCGACGGCACCCACAAAGAAGAGGCCGTGCAGAGAGCCCAGCTCTCTGCAAAACCCTGACACGGCTGCACCCCACAGGGATGGAGGTCACGGAGCCCACGGGAGCTCGGGACCACGGGGATGTTGAGTCCTCTCTTGGGTTTGGGAGGAGATGCTTGGCTCCCACCCCAATTAACCTTAATTACTGAGCTCTGAGGGCTGCCACCAGCTGCAGCAAACCAGCCTCACCCCACCACGGGGGCAGCAATTTTGCCTTCTGCTTGGCTGGGACCCTGCCAGGGATAACGAAGGCTCAGCATTGGCTGGGGAAAAAAATAATCCACTGGATAATGGGACTTTCAGGAGTGGGTTTGCATTGCCAGAGCTGTGGGTGCCCACCGGGATGCAGGACAGAGGGACCCGGGCGGATGCATCTGTACAGGCGGACGAAGGGAATGACAGTCTGCAGCATTTATTACATTTACAAAGCTGTATAGTTATACAAATGTTTAACCAATAACAATATATGAATATCAGAATATATTACAAGACATTAAAACATCATACAGGATGCAAACATACAGAGCAATTTGGTTTGTACCATATAGGAAAAAACAGAAAACAAAACAACCCCCCCCAAGAGCCCCACACAAACCCCAGACCGAGGCACTTCAGCTGCCTCCCTCAGTCCATTTTGGCCTATTTACAAGGAGAAAAGGGGTGTCAAAGTCGAGACAAATGCAGCCCCCCAACACGTTTCGAGCCCCTCGTCCAGCCCCAGCCCGGGGATGGGGAAGAGAGAAACAAAAGGGGCCCCGCGGGGACCTTCCCGGGTCCCATCCCCAGTGCCCGGCGGGCAGCAGAGCCCAGGGCTGTGCTATAGCGAAGGTGCCACTGTCAAGTCCGTGATGGGGGTGCAAGTACTTAAAAAAAAAAAAAAAATCATTAAAAAAAAAATTTAAAAAATACAATAACAACATCCCATGTTTCCTGACCTTTGGAGTTGGGCTGTTCATACAATTCCCGTGCCGCTTTCCTTTGGTTCTCACCGTGCCGTCGTGGGCGGCCGTAGCCGCTGCCTGGCCATGGGGTGCCATCCGCGCACTGCAGGCACTTGCTTATTTTTTGTCATTCACCCCCTTCCCCAGCAAGGGTAAGAGAGAAACCCCCGGGGTCTGTGCTCCCCGGGGTTCATGTGCTTTTTTTTTTTTTGTCAATGTACAAAGTTGGTCCCTTCCCCGGAGCACGCGGGCAGCCGGCAATACCGGTGCCGCGCCGCTCCTGCCCAAAATATGGCAGCACTTTCCCACGCTTGCCCCTCACCGAAGCCTCCTGGCTAAAGGCACTGTAGTCTTATTTTTTTTATTTTATTTTTTTAAAAACCCAATGTGGGGACAGGAGAAGGTAGGAAGGACAGGGGGGAACAAAAATAAATGCTCTGAAATGTGGCGTTGAAGCCATGGAGGTGAGTGGGGAGCCAGCAACGTGGGGGTCCTGTGCACCCCCTCCCTGCCTGGGCAGGGCAGTGGCATTTGAAGCCCCTGGGTTCCACGCAGACTCACCCAGTGCTGCCAAAGCAGCCCCCAACCATTTAGATGCCCCCAGCCAAAATTTCCCATCAGCGTCCAGAGCTGTTGGCACCCAGCGCTGCCCGTCTGCCCCGGGGAGGAGAAACCAATATTCAGTGGGGCTTGTGCTCCCACCCCCGGTACGGCTGGCCCTTCACCACCAAGTTGCAAGCATAGTTTTTTTAAGCTGGGGGGAAAAAAACCAAAAAACAAACTACTTACTGTGCATAAAGGGAAGCGTCTGTGTGAGGCTTTGCTAGATCAGAGCCTGAAACACCATCCAGAGACCACACAGGGAAAGCAAAAAAGAGACAGAAACGTGTACGGCAAGGCAAAGCTAAGGGGGGGCAACACTGGCAAGTGATGCTCGATGCCAACAAATGGACCACTGGTCCCAGCTGGCCACAGGCTCCACGTTATCAAACCTGGTGCCATAGAATCCCCAACTAAACACAAAAAAGCAAAAAATCACAGGGCATGGCGGGGCTGGGGGGCAGTTTTTTGGCTTCTGTGCTTGGCCCTTACCTGTGCTTGGCCCTTACCTGTGCAGCCGGGAGTCCACGCTCACAGCCCCGTCTCGCTCCGAGCAGGCGCGAGGGGAGAGGGATGGGGAGGAGAGTGAAAAGCGTTAGAGAAAACGAGCAAGGAAGGCGGCAGCGCCTGCATGGCTCCCAGCTCTGGCATGCAGCTTACATAAGTTAAAACAAAAATTAAAAAAAAAAAACAAAACAAAAAACATTTAAAAATATTCAACCACATTTATGTGTCTTATCTGCATTTTAAATTAATCTGGTCAATCAATAGAAAATAAGTATGTATAATTTTTTTTTCTCCCTATGTACACATATATATTTATATATGTATATATATAATATATATAGATATATAAAACCCAGCCAGGAGTCCCTGTTTCGTCATTGTTTAGGTCAAGGCGGAGGCCGTGCTGCCATTGACAGTCGTTTTGCGGCACCGGCTGGCGGCGGGCGGCAGCGGGTGGCAGTTCGAGGTGCCGTTGAGCGCGGTGCCGGTACCGGCGGGGCCGCTGCCGGCGGTGGAACTGGGCGAGCCGTGGGATGGGGTACCGGGACTGGGCAGGGAGGAGGAGGTGGCGGGCAGCGTGGCGGGGCTGTGGGCTTTGTCGCTGACCGACTCGCACTCAGAGGCGCCGCTGGTGTTGGTGCACTCGGAGGTGGCCGGCTGGGACAGCTTGAGCCGTTTGCAGGCGGGTTGGACGCGGTATTTCAGCGGCAGGGGCCCGTTCTGCAAGCGGGAGAAGGGCAGACGCATGGCACCCGGCAACCCGTGGCACCCCGTGCCACGACGGCACCGGCGTGCACCGCATCACCGGCTGCCCACGGTGGCAGCACGGCCGGGTGCTGGCCACCAGCCCTCCTGCCTGCCCTGGAGAAAGGGGGAGAAAAGCAGGTGCAGCCCCCCCGGCCTCCTAAAAAATCACATCTGGAACAAACACCTTGGTAAGGAGGGGGCATCCAGGGTTTTAATTTGTTGAAGTGCTCAAATTTTTAAGCTCTCCAATTTTTAAGCTTTTCAATTAAGTTTTTTCAATTTTGTAATTTTTAAGTAAGTTCTTCAATTTTTTTCAGTTTTAAAGCCTTTTAATGATTTTAGCCTTCCCCTAAAGGACTGCTTTTCCGAGCTTTTCTCCGAGACAAGCCCCAGTGCCGGTGCCCACGGCAGGGAAGGAGGCAGTTCCGCTTACCCTCCTCCAGGGATAGATGTAGGCAATGTCCATCAGGGTGTAATACTCCTTGAGGGGCTCGTCTTCGTAGAGGACTTCCACCTGGGGCAGGGGACAGTGTCAGTCCCCCGACACGAGGGCAGAGGCACAACCAGCCCCCCCCCAGAGCTGCTTATGGGGCATCGGGGCTTTTCCATCCCCGAGTGCCTCTCCCAGAGCAGGGGTCTGCCAGGGCTCCCAGCACTGCCCTTGCCAGAAACTGGAGCAAATTCAGTTTACATGCAACACGCCATAAGGGACGGATCCTGCCCCAGCGCCCACTCACTGGGGAGGCAAAGCCTGGGCTGCACAAAGCAGAGCCGTGATATTCAGGACCAAGAAAAGCACGGCATATTTGCAGCGTGGGATGCAATATGGGATGGCCAAAATGGCATCGGCCCCTCTGAGCCCACCAGAGTGCACCGAAAGCCGGGCAGCGAGCGCACCCCAGGGACACGCTCACCTTGTACTTGCTGGGAACGTCCATCTTGTTGCGGAGGAACTTGGCCAGGTGCATGACGGTCATCGCGGCGGGACAGCGCAGGAACCGCACCCCGTTCTTCTGGGGACGCAGCGGGAGGGGGCCGGGGGGAGAGGCGTTGCTGAGAGTCCGCCATGCAATTAATGGGCAGTTCCCACCTCCTTCAGCAGACGGTTTGGGGGTGCCCTCCGGTCCGCCCCCACACCCCAAAAGCCCAGGAGGCAGCTGGACATGGAGCTCTCCATGCCATGGTCCCACCACACTCACCTTCTCCTTCTCCAGGTCCCCATTCTCAACGGTCCCTTTCTTCTCCTCTCTGGGGGGAGGAAAGCAAACACAGGACAAAGTTTATGGAGGAATAACAAGGCGGAGAGGAAAAATAACCCATCAGAAAGGCCATCCATGGAGCGGCTGCAAGGGGAACATCCAGTGACCTTCAGCCAAGCTCTGGCTTGGCCACCCCGACCATGTACATGCCCAAGCTGCTGCATTTCCAATCCAGCACGCTGCAACCACTGCCCGGGCTGCCGCCTCTGAACTGAACTGCTGCTCCAGATGCCAATCACATCCTTGGAGGCCACCACCGGCACCAGGGATGCGGCAGCCCTTGGGCTCTGCTGCCTGGGAAGGAGCCTTGCCCTGCCTGCCCGGGGAGCGGTGATGCGGGGACCCCACTGCCATAGCAAGCACCCACGGAGGATGCAGGATGGGGAACCAGAACAGATGGGTTTTGGGTTGCTCCTCCGTCCATTCAAGAACCCCAGGAGACACTGAGCTCCAAGCAGGGGCTGTGTCAGCCACCACCACCTCACATCTCAGCTCCGTCTCCAGAGCGGGAAGAGAGGACGAGAGTTTATTCACAACCCCAAACCCAGGCAGAGGCTTAGGAGCAGCCAGAAAAAGGTACCTTGACCCTTCGTAAAACTCTATGGACAGGCTAACGATCTCATCATCCGTCAGGTTCCCCTTGTCCTGCTCGGAGACTTCCCCGCGATCTTCATTGGACCCATTGGGGACTGCGGGAGCAGAGGGAGGGAGAGGCTGAGCCGTTGCGGGGAGGCACAGCCAGGGTGAGGGGGGGTCCCCGGGGCTGACACTTACCCTCTGCCATGGGGTAGGCTGCGTAGAAGTCGCGCCGCCTCTTCATCTCATCTGTGGGAGAAGGGAGGAGGAAGGTGAGGGGGGAAAAAAATCACACCAAGGGGGAGATGGGTGCAAAGAGGGGAGCAAGAGGAAGCCCCGGACTGCCAAGCGCCTGCTCCCCGCCGGCAGCTCGAGCACGAGCTGCCTGGTGCAGACGGACCCGTAGGAGAGCAGTCGCTTTAGCGAGAGCAATCAAGTCGTACCAGTAAAACCCTTGGAGCGGCTGCAAATCTGCTGCTGTGAGAATGCCTTTATGGCGGCTCGACTGTCCTCAGTCTTTCCACACCTGCAGACCCCCACACTTTTTCCCCCGAGGATGGGCAGGCACTTGGAGAGCAAATCCACGGCTCCTGCTCCCAGCTTTGCTTTTCGTGGTTCCCCCCAGCAGCAGCCCCCGGGCTGCCGGAGTGTGGGATGGGCACTATCCGGACGGACCCATCCCTGTCCATTCACACCATGCATTTTCCTGCTGTCCCCATTACACGGGCAGGGGCGTGCGTGGGCAGTGCAAAATCCGGGGGACCGGTTTCACTGGTGGGTGGGAGCGAGTTACAAACAACCCCAAACCCACACAATTATAATTGTCCATGGCTGTACCTTTGAAAAGCCCCGGGACCAGTTTGTACACTATGTCCTGTAGGGTTTTGTCCGACCTGGGGGAAAAAAAGAAATAGGAAAGGAGAGAGAAATCAGCTGGATTAGGGAACAGCTTGCTTCCTCGGGCTGCTGAAAGCTGCCCTGCACCATGTGCCCCTGGCCAGCCCAAATGGCACTTCCCACACCTCCCTCCTGGGAAACTCCCAGCACAAAGCCCCAACTCTCCATCCCATGGCGATGCCACAACCCTGTCTCGCAGGCAAACCTGTCCGCCCTTGCGCTCACTGCAAAGGGTTAACTCTGGAAAAAAAAAGAAAACCATTTCAAAAATCCTTGTAATTGCTAGGGATGATGACAGCAGGATTTGGGGGCCAGGATCCATTTCAGTAGTCAAAATGATTACAAAAACACACCGAGAACTTAAAAAAAAAAATATCTAAGATCAGCAAATGTTTCTGCAAGTTTTAATTTGCATCTAATTTTATTTTTGGACTTGGCTGCAGTTCAGGGCTCAGGCTTTCATTTCCCTCTTGTAAGGATGTTGTAAGGATGGCAGGATAGTGTCCACTGTCAGGTTGCTATACAGGAAAGCAAAGTGGACTCCCTAAACTGTGAACATCTCAAGGTAGGATCTTCTAATGCACTCGAGGAACTGGAGAAGCTCGAGTCCCATCCTCAGCACAGAGCCAGGAATGGGATTGTGCTGAAGGCTTGGGCTCGGGACCCTGCAGGCAGGGCATCTGGCACAATTTAAAACCAGCAGCTCAGCCGAATAAAAAAAAAAATCTCAAAAACAAAGCAAGAGCACTGGGACTGGTGAAAAAGTAAATTATATCTGCAATTATTTCCATTTTAATAGTAAGGCCTTTATTTTAAAGAAAAACAAATGACCGTACCCTATATTATTTTTAGCCTAGCCGTGTCTTTTATCCCTAATTCCTCGGTGATGTCACACTGGTTCATGAGGCCCCGCTGTGATTTTATTTATAATACATACCCAGAGAATTTGCTTTATAATTTACAGCAAGCTAATGAAAAAGCAACCTCAGCCGCTTGATTGGCAGCTTAATTACCAGCCGGTCCTTGCTCTTGCATGAGTCAACCCCATTCAGCCCAGCACAGTGGCACTGGGTGGTGGCCGGGGGGCCACGGGGGGGGGG
>NW_010972546.1:1484940-1488729 GCF_000737465.1 Haliaeetus leucocephalus
GGGGGGGGTGCCATGGTGGCCAGGCGTGGGCAGCACCCTCAGCACCACGCAGCATCATGCCCAGGGCACGGGTGTTTCGGCGCTGCTGTGGCACCGCGGCTCTGGTTTGGGAAGCAAAGGGGAAAGCAAGCTCCTCATCGGTGCAGAGAGTTTTCTGTGGCACCAGATCTGGATCAGGCCCCTGTCACCTGCGGCAGCACCTCTGCCTGCATGTGCCCCACATTTCCCACCGCCGGGACCAAACGGGAGGCGAAGGCACTGTGCCACCACGACAGCCGGGGTTCAGGGTCGCCGGCGCAGAGCTGCTCACGTGCGCGGTGCCCGTCTGCGGCGCAGGCAGCTGCGTATCCGTCTCCGCGCGCAGACAGGGATGTTTTGGCGAGGGAGCCGTGGGAGCCGGAGTGTAAATATTTCATAGTCAACCGGGGCGGGGGGGGGAGGAAGGCGGAAAAAGTGTTACTACAGAAACAGATTTACACGGAAGAGGCTAAAAAAAAGGAGGATAAAAAAAAAGCCGAGTGATGTATTGCAGCCTTTCATGGTTTCTATGCCAACCACCTGCAGAGCCAATTCCACAACTGACGGGACGTGTCTGGCTTTCCCCAGCCAGACGCGGGGCCGGGGCAGAGCCGGCACGAAGCCAACACCACCGTGGCCGGGCACCCTTTCACCTGCGCTGCCGTGAGCCCACCCTGGCATCCCCCAAGGGACATGGCACCATCCCCAATGGGGGAAAGAGCAGGGAGTTAGAAAACACAGGCGGTCCCAGGTTAAACTGCGCACGGTGGGACTGCAGGGACGGATGGATGGACGTCTGTGGTCTGGGATGCGCAGGGATGGGCACAGGCAGCCCCTGCTCTGGCTGGCACCCACCCCAGCCTCCTCCTCCTGCCACAGAAGAGATGTCCCTGGGTCCTGTTCCCTCCATGGTGGCATTTCCCACTCTCCCTGTTCCCCTTCCACCCGGAGAGCACCCCAAATCCCCACTGCTGTGGGTGCGGGGTCAGGAGCAGAGAGGTTTCATGCCACAAGAGGTACAACGGTCCCTGCTCAGCTGCACCATCGTGAACCTGGGCTGGCCGCAGAGCCCTGCTCCCCATCTCAGGGTGCTCAGGGCTGCACCCTAGAGCAGGCACAGGCTGCACCGACACGGGGCCGGGGCTTGGTGCCACACAGAGGCATGGCGTGCGGGGAGCCCCCAAAGCTCACCTGATGCTGAGGAGGGGTCTGGTTTTGTGCACTTGGACATCACACATGGGGCAGTACTTGTTCGTCTCCAGGTACCGAACAATGCAGGTTTTGCAGACTGTGGGGAAAGATTCGGCATGAGCAGATGGACAGACGGACGAGGGGGCAGAGCCCCTGTGCCAGCCCAGCAAAGCAGCCCTCACCCCCGCACTGGCTCGGGGCTGGGACCCCTGCTCGCCCCCATCCATGACCCCACAGCTCCATGCGGCAGCAATGCCTGATGCAGGATGGTTTTGGGCACCGCAGGAGGGTCTTGGTGCAGCACGGCCACCCTTCCCGGGGCTCGGGGTACCCCAGGTACAGCGTGGCCCCGGCCGGGAGCCCAGGACACTCACAGGAGTGCAGACACTCCACGATGGTGGTGGCGTCTATGAAGTAGCCGCCGCACAAGGCGCACATCAGGTGGGGGTTGAGCTCGGTGATCTTTATCCTGGTGGTCCTGTGCATTTTGGAGCAGCGCCGCGGTGGATCCTCCCTGCAGGGAAACACCCAGGGCCACCATTAATGGCCACTTCGTGCAAGGACGGGACCCGTGGGACCCACTTCACCCATGAAGGAACAAATCCAGAGCAGGGTGGGGGTGCCTGACACTCGCCCTGATGTGCCATGCTTTGCCACGAGAGCACTGGGACAGCCCCAGCCCTGCACCCTGCCACCCCCGGGGGTGCGCAAGCAGCACCCACACACCTCCCCACGCAGGTCCTGGTCCTGGTCACTGCCCAGCTCCCTTAGCCTCATGTTTACATCTTCCTGGGGGTGCCCCAGTGGGTCCCCACCATGCCAAGTCACCTCTGAGAGGGGACAAATCAACCCTGTTAGCCAGCCCCTTGCTTGCAGCTCCCCGGGCTGTGCACGCACACACACACCCAAAGTGTATTTTTGTTTTGTTCGATGGAAAAGGCATTTTCAGCCACTGCCTCGCGGTTTCTATAGAAACTCCCGAGTCCGGTGTTGGCCACCTGCCCACGGCCAGGAGCACCCGCAGCACCTGCGTGTGTGGGTGTGCAGGGCCGGGTGTGCACACAAGGTTCGGGCAGCGTCCCCCGGCGTGGGGCGCAGACGTGGGGGAATCGCTGCCTGCCCGCTCCGGCACTTCCACGTTTACAATGGGAGACGGTAGAGCTGGAGCCCGAAATCGCTGCAGTTTTATTGTTTCCATGGCAACCCCGATACTTGGAGAGGAGCCAGAATATTATTACAACCATCCGAGGCGAGGGGGAAAGGGGAGAAGAAACCCTGGGTTTGTGTAAATGAGCGTGGGCGCAATGGCAGAGCCGGGGTGTGCCGACAGCAACACCCGTACGTACCCACAACCCCACCCACCCCGAGGGAGACACACACACACGCACGTGTGTGTACACACATACGACACCTACATGCTCGTATCCCCTACATGCACAACGGGCGAAGATACACACGCACACGCTTGCACCCCTGCGGTACAGGCGCTCGCACGGGGCCAGGTACGAAGCGCTGTCACCGGCAGCCTGACACGGGGCCAGGCCCTTCGCAGACACCCCACAGCTGACAACCGGACAACGGCCGAGACAACCGCCGAAGGCACAACGGGTACCACGACCGGGCGAGGAACGGGGTGAACCCCGCACCCAGGGAGCAAAACAGGGTTGCACGCGTGCGCGTGCGTGCACGGGAGCGTGTGCGCGTGCGGGGGTGCGCACGCCGGGTGGGTGCGCACAGGGCTGTGCGTGCGAGGCTGTGGGGTTTTTTTTGCGCGTGCAGGGGTGCGTGCTCGGGGCTCTGCGATGGAGTGGTGCGTGCAGGTGTGTTTGTACAACACCGGGTCCGTGCCAGGCGCCTGCCCTGGGGAAGCCGCCCTAAGGCTCCCGCTTGCTCCCTGCGGTGCTTCTCCCGGGCTCCAGTCTGGGTCTCTCATCTCCTTCACCCACCGTGGAGTCCCCGGAGGCAGGTCTGCAGGGATGGGGGACACCGTGGGGATGGGGATGCTGCAGGGATGGGGATGCTACGGGGATGGGGACCTCAAGGACACCCCTGTGCTGGAGGGGCAGGGGCCAAGCTGAGCCCCAGGGTCTCCTTACAGGGAGGGGGTCGGGGCACCAGGGTGTTTGGGAAGCCCCCACACCCCCCAGGCTCAGCTCTCACCCCTGGGCATCCCTTGGGTGAGCACCCCGGGGTGCCCTGCACCTTGCTGCACCCGAGCAGGTGCCCTCAGCCCTCCGTAGCCCACAGGTGATGGGGGGCCACGGCCAGACTCCCGCCGGCCAGGAGGAATGCCTGGGGGGGGGCCGCGGTCCCCAGCCCCGGGGCTCCCGCACCGACCCCTGCCAGGGGACCGGGCAGCTCCACCGGGCACCAGCTGCCCACGGCGGGCCGCAGGATCCCACGGCTGCATTTTGGATGGATTTTGCCGCTTTTGGTGCTCACAGCCGCCAATGGCGGCCCGGGTCTCCGCGGGAGGGGGGGGGGAGGCTGAGCCACCGGCGCAAACCGGTTCTAATAAACCGGGTGATAACAACGGCGATTTCCTGCCGCGGGGGCAGAAACAAAGCCCCGGACCCCCCC
>NW_010972546.1:1490270-1493347 GCF_000737465.1 Haliaeetus leucocephalus
CCCCCGTTGGGCTTCGGCAGAAAAGGAGGGCGCCCTAAAAGCAGCTGGAATGGGCCCAAAATCTGAGCCGGGGCGGCGGTGCCCGGTCCCCGTGTTCCCCCATCACCGCGGCACTGCTAGGGTGGTGGCCCGAGACCCCCCTCCCCGACCAGCCCTGGGGGCATTTTCGGTCCCGAATAGGGGTATTTGCCACCCGGGAGGTGACGCGGGGCATCCCGGGCCCCGCGGGACCTTCCCCGGGCCCCTCGGGCGGGGGTCCGGTGCCTGCCGGTGCTCGGCGGGGCCTGCGGGACCGGTGCCGGGAGGGGAAAGCAAAGGGAAGGGGGAAAAAAGGAAGGGAAGAAAAATAGAGGGAAATTAGAGGAAGAAAGGGAAAAATGGAAAAGGAGGGAAAAAAGGAATAGGTGGAAAGAAAAAAGGCAGGAAAAAGGGAAGGAGGGGGGAAAAAAGGAAAAAGCGGGAAAGAAATAAAATAAGGGGAAAAAGGGAAGGAAGGGGAGCAGAGCGGGCGGGCTCACGGCGCCGGTTTCCCCCGCGGGGCCGGTCCCGCAGCCGGGAGGGATCCGTCACGGCGGGCCCGTCCCCACTCGGAGGGAAGGGGGCACCTTGCGGGGAGCTCACGGGGGATCTCGGGGGGTGCGGGCAGCCGGGGAGCCCACGCGTGTCGGCGGCAGCTCACCCCCCGACGCCCCGCAGCCCCTCTCCAGCGCAGCGGAAAGACCCAGACGGCCCCGCTGCCCCGCGCGTGTCCGCGCCTCCCCCGTGGGTCTGACCGGGGCTCGGCGCGACCGAGGGCGCTTCCGTACACCCGGTGTTACCGGCTCCTCGGCGGGGCGCAGCGCCCACGCGTGTTTCCCTTCGACCCACACGGTTGCGGCCGTGCGATTAATTCCCCACCCCGGCCGGTGTCCCGGTGCCGGCACTCGGTCTCCCGGTGCCGGTACCCGGTTCTGGTACCCGCAGCCCGCGGGCGCTCCCGGGGATGCTCCGGCTGAGTGCGGCGGTCGCGATAATATTCGCCAGCGCGGTCTCTGTGGCGCAATCGGTTAGCGCGTTCGGCTGTTAACCGAAAGGTTGGTGGTTCGAGCCCACCCAGGGACGAAATGAGCTGTTTTACCTCACTTTTTTCCAGGGCCAGTCCCGGGGAGCGGCCGAGGATGGACGCAGCAGACCGAGGTGGCAGGTCCCGGGTCCCCGTGGAGCGGGCAGGGTGTTTTTTAACTGTGCAGAGAGCTGCACAGGGGCTTGGTGGGGCTTTCCTTGCTCCCTTGGGGTGATCCTTGCCCCCAGGACTGGGCTGAGCTGGACACGGAGAAGGTGCGGAAGGGCAGGATGTGGTCCCGGTGCTCCCCGTGGGCTCACAGCTCTCTCCAAGGCACTGGGTGAGCAGGAAACCAGCCCCTGGTGTTAACAAAAACATTTCTGCTTAGCCTGTGGTCCCCTCTGCACTGCGGTTTCTCCCATAAGCAAAAGGACATGTTGGGACATTAAAAATGGAGCGGAGACTTGAAAGCCTGTTTCCATCCAGAGTCCATATTTTGCCTTAAAAACAAGCTGAAGGGGGTCCAAATCTGCACTGCTGAAGTTCCCCTCTCTTACAAAGTCTTGTAAAATCTATTTATGTTCCCCACTTGCCCCGATTTTATTTTCATACCAGAAATAATGAAGTTAATGTTTTAATGCAGGGCATAAAGCCGTGCCAGGAAGATCCCTGTTGTTTCAAAAGCCCGGAGCCACAAAATGCTTCCATGGCCAAGTCCAGCGCTGCTGGGGCTGGGGAAGTGCTGGGGCTCTCTGGGCCAGGGAGTGGGATTGCTGCTGCCTTCGCAATCTGAGAGCCAGAGCCTGACAGGAAAGCGAAGAGAGAAGCAGTGCCCAGCGAGGATCACCTCCCCACTGCCACCCGAGACGGCCAAGGCTGCGGAGGAACCTGGCGCTGCCAAAATCTGCCTGTGGAGATATTCCCATCTGGTTCTACTGCTCCTTTTCTCCCCAGCACGTGGGGTGTTCCCACCAGACAGAATGTGGCCTCTGACTTCATCCCTGCGAGAAACCTTTTACAATGGAAAACACTTTAAAAATACAACTGCCACGGGACAGGCTGCGCCTCCGGGGCTTGGTCCCGAGGCGGATGAACAGCCCCTGCACGGGCCAGAGGTTTTCATTGAAACCAGGCGGGCTGATCTGTTGTGCATTTAAGAGCATTTCCAAACACATGGATCTCTTTCGCTTTGGCACAACATCACTCCCCTAAATTAAACATTTAATCCTGTCTCCTCTAGGAGAGGGGAGAGCTGGCGAACGGGGATGGGGAAGGAAATCCAATACTCCACAGAGCGCAAATCCCCCTTTCAGTTGCTCTCTGAATAAAAAATACCCTTGCAGCCATTTGCCAGGCCTCTTTCCCTCCCCAGGATGTGCCGAGACTCGCTGCTTTACAGAGTGACTTTACTGTGCCAGCACTTTCCAAAGAGAATTTTTTTTTTTTCCTCTAGGAGACCCAGTGTCCCTGGCCCCACAGCGTGAGTTTAGGGTTTTGCTCCGGGGTCCCAGAGCTGCAAAAGCAGACAGGGGGTGCACAAAGCCTGACACACACCAGGGCTGTGCATGGTGGAGTGGTGTGGGATGGGTTTCCTAGAGTTTCTAGTTAAATTTGGCCAGGTTTGGCCAACTTTTTCCAGTGCCCAACAGAAGGTGCCAGGGCTGTGTAGGGCCAAGCTAGCGGAAGATACCACTGGGCAGGTCCCAGCCTGGCCACCCTGCGCTGATCCCGGCCTTGCCACGGGCACGCAGGGAATGGGCACGTGGGTGCCACACTGGGCAGGCACAGGGACCGTGGTCTCAGGGACCCCCCAGTGCCACTGAGTGATGGGATGGCCGTACCCGCCTGCCACCTCTGCAGTGCTCCTGCATGTCCCTCCAGCTGTGCCATGACCCCATGGGCATTTCCAGCTGTGCCATGCCCCCACGGGCATCTCCAGCTGTGCCATGCCCTGCACGCCCCTCCAGCTGTGCCATGACCCCGCGCGCTCATCCAGCCGCGCACCCCGACGGATCCAGCTGTGCGAGCCCCCCCC